>NC_133819.1:148947359-149250389 GCF_047830755.1 Zonotrichia albicollis
CGCTCCTACAGTCTTGCACCATCCATTCCCTGCTTTTAAAGAAGTGGTTCTCACACTGGTCAGATATTTGGGGGAACAATCTGGCCTGGATGAATGTGAAGCCTAAGCATCCTCATGGAATAAGTTTAGTGAACTTTTCAGCTAACACTAAAAAAGAAATATTCTCTTACAACAATAATAACTCAATTCAATTAAATGATTCAAGCAACTTCTGACAGCTCTAGAGCAGGTCCAAAAAGAAGACCTTTAGAAGTCAAATCTAAATTAAAAGGCACTGAGTTAATTTGAGAGATGTCTAAATGCACTTTGACTAACCTTATGGATATTTTAATTTATCTGAGCTTTTGTTCTTTATCTGTGGAGACTGCAAGGCTTTTGGGCAGGATTGCTGTTAAAAAGATATATAGATCCCTACAGTGGGGACAATCAATTTCTAGGTCACCTTTTGTGGATGATTGTACTAGGAATAACAATTTTAATTCAATAAAAGAGCTGAAATTGGTGGAGTAAGAGCCATGATAATAGAAGAAAACAGTTTAGCTTCAGATCTATGCAGATTATTAATGATGCAGGCCAAGAATTAACCAGCCTCATACTCTTCACAAATCAGCAGAGATAAGATATATTTTCTCTATAATAATTAACAAACCACTTGCCATTGTCATATCCATATTTAAATGCCCAAAGCACACAATATCTACTTTTGATTAAGCAGATATTCCTGTTTTGAATCTAGAATAATAATTATACCGCATTTCCCTTTGTTATGAAAGAGTGCAATCAAACATATGATGAAATGAATTAACCTGAAATTTTATTTCTAAAAATGAATAAAGTGTCTTCCAAAGTTTAAAACTCTTAACTGTAAGATTCTCTTCGTCATATAAATAACCTAAAGATAAAGGCAATAAACAGGAGCAGAGAATATTTTCTGGCTGTTCCTTTAAGCAAAGCTTCTAGGAGCAGCAACAAGATAGTTTAAAAATTCAAATGTTGAATTTCAGGAAAAAGCTACGATGGCCATTACCTAACATCTCATATTGGAGTGTTCAAGAATGAAAAGGTAAAGTGGAAAGACTTTTTGCTTTGCAAATCACTGCCAAAAATATCGTTTAAAACAATCTGGAATGGATTCAGGGCCATAATCAAGAGGCCTAAATATGGGCATCTAGTGATGTTTGAAATACCCTGGAATATCAGAGGCATCCTCTTGGGAGTGGTACTACACTGGACCAACAAGAGACGTAAGGCCTTAATGAGAGAGAAATATAGAAAGAAGAAATGCTCCATGGATCTTGCATTCCATAATACAGCTGTGTTTGAAAAGTGGAATGCTTTTTTAATATAACAACAGCAAAGTTGCAACAAAGATATCATAAATCTCATTTACCCCATTTGGTGTCCTGCAATTCTGTTTCTTGTCAGGAAAGAAAAAGGGCATTTCTAAGGGTAGAGTTTCTCTGACTTCCCAGGATAAAGTATTTTTCAGTCTCAAGTCTAGATGCCTTTACTACAAATATTTATATTGTATCTCTAGAATTATGATCTGTGAAATTTACAGCTGGTGTCTGGTGTCTTGGAAAAGGTTCAGAGAAGATCCTGAAAAATGACACAATGTGTAATACAAGTCAGGAGGTTCTAATCCCAAGCAATCATTAAAAATAGGCCAGAAAATTACCAAAAAGGTATCATCCACCTGATTTAATGGAGATATCTGCAGGGAAAACACAAAGAGATGAAGGCAACAAGTCCAAACAACCTTTATGGTTGATGCAGTGTTGGTCAAGACAGTCAAGGCAGTCAAGGATGTGATTTGTTCACTTTGAAAATCTGGGCTCTCAGTCATTATAGGAATTGTATCATGAACCTTTTTGAATCTGTGAACAGGAACTTTTTGGACTACAGAGGGGGACCAGGGCATCTGTGCCATGTCCAGGTGTGTGCTGCCACAGGATCCTCTCAGACCTCGTGAGGAGAGCAGCTTTGGTTCCCAAAGCCCCACGGTTGTGTTGGGGTGAACACACGTTTTTAAACTGGTCTTTACTACTCACTTCATCAAAGCACCCCTTAACCAGGATGCAGCTTTTCTTTCCAATTAAAATATCATTTCAGTGATTTACTTTATTCTGTTTGATGGCTTTTATTAGAAAGGGCAGAGGGAAAATACAACACAAATTTTTCTACTGAAAACAAAATATGTGGTGTATTACATGCGAATCAGTGAAGGCATAATTATATCTGTACTGAACGACTATTATTGTTCTTCAGCTTCCGTTGTTTTCTTTACACAAAATAAAATGTACTGATCCATTATTAATAATATTTATTCATGGTTATTGTTACAAATTTCCTACTTTTCATTTAAAATGTAAGTTCTCATAAAAAATACAGAATGTTACATAGTCAAAAGTGGTAGAATTTTTCTTTCTAACTTAACAGAAGAAATTATGTTTTAAGAAGAAATAATTCATCTACTATGAAAAAAGGTCTTAGCAGTTTCAGGTATAAACGATGGGAACCTAAATATTTTCTTCTCTTGTCATTGCTCTGAAAACTTGTTTGCACAAAATGAAATTTTTCAAGGATAAAAATGTTTTTATGCTAAATTAACATACTGTCCTTGTATCACAGTTTCTTGAGTATTTTGTTTCTGGGCTTCATATGGTGATTTTTGAGAGACAGAATATTTCCACCACTCTTTGAGAAATAAATATTTTGACAACTAGCCTGATGAACTTGATTTTAATTTTCATTTAATGTTTTGTTTATGTCAATAATATCTTTCAATAAAGGTATAAATTCTTAGATTTTGATTATTTGATTATGCAAGTAGTAGAGTACATGTTAAATACTCTAAAGTGATGCCATAAAAATATTCTGTTGAAGTTTGAATATTGAAATTCTAACCCAGGGTCTTCATATTGAAATTCAGAGATGAAATTCTAGCTTTCTAAACTTTGAGTTTTAATCAGCTGCCACCTGACTCAGCTTTAAATGGAAACCTTATCTGTCAGGCTGAGCAGCCAGTGAATATCACATTGTTCCTTCGAATGCCACCAGAATTTATGAGCCATTCTCATGCTTGCCAACATACTGCCTAACTCAGAATGGAAATTTGAGCTTATGAATTGTAATTTTTTGGTTGTTGTTCAACAACATGCATGTACCAGGGCCATTGAGTACTACTCTTGGAGGTAAATAACATTTTCTCTTGGATAAGATGATATTGTCAAAACTTTTTGATTTAATGCATAGGGCTATTACTTGTAGAAGAGTTTCAAGAAACGTGATTAAATATCTGCGGTGAACAATGCAATACAAACTGTCACTGTGAATCAGATAAGAATGAAACTAAAATGTCAGTGGCTTTCCATTAGGCTGGACCAGAAGACAAATCTTCAGACCACCAGATATTCCCTAGAGCATGAGAAGAACAATGCAATCAAAGACAAGTTCTGTCAGGAGTATCTGATGTTTGATCAGTTTGTGGCTTGACTTTGTGTTTTAGCATGGTGTAACTACAAGCAAAGCCTGTACAGACAAGTTCAATGATATTTTTATTTCTGAACTTGCAGAGGCTGCAGACACTTGATACAGCAATGGCAGAACACACTGTGGTCACAGCAAATGGTTACCCAGGTGCTGTCCTCTGTTGGATGTCCCAACAGGTCACTCTTTAACACAAGAGTTCTGAAGAAAATGGCACAGTGATGACCTGTGTAATTTCCATAATTGTCACCAAAGTGAATCCTTACAATGAGATTTTATCTTCTAATTTATCTATTTTATCAAACCAGAATTCATCTTCCCTTCTTTTAGAAGCAGATAGGTGTGCAGATCTGGTGTCATCATGAGTAGTGTTTGGAGTCACCTTTTAAAGCAGAAATGCACACTTGAATTTTTCTGTGAATTGTCAGCACTTCCTACTCCCTCTGAAATGCCCATCACATGTGTTAGGAGGAAACACACTGTGACATTTTTGTAACACTTGGCAAATTCTTTGTGCATAAATTAGTTACACCCAGTAAACTAAAACAGTGATCCACATGCCAAACACTCCAAGTTGAAATATTTTCAATGTTTGGGGTTAAAAAATATTAAAGAAAGCAAATGAGCTTTCAGAAGGCACATCGTCAAATTAGTCTTTAATTTTGAGAAGGGCATTTTAGTTTCCTTTATGTAAAGCACCCCAAATATTTACCTACTTGGAATCACCTTTGAAAACTACACCCAGATCAAAACTCCCTCAAAGACCCATTTTTATGTACATGTATTGATAAATAAAATTAGCAGGAAAGCAAGAAGAAAGAAAACAAAATTACTGCAGAGATGTTTACAGATATCTGCCTCAAAACAAATGTGTTCTTGCACCAAAAGCAAGCCAAAACATGTGAAATACTTATGAATATATATGATACAAATCATAGAGAAATTCCTTTACAAACAGATTTTTCTATTTCCCTTAAATATCTTTCAAATAATTTTTGTGAAAGACTACTTTCAGGATCATTTATAGACTGAATAAAAAATATATATAACTTTCAAGAATGTAACCTTAATAAGTGTTTTGATGAGTGTCTGTTGAATATAAAAAATAATAGTGTCAAAAACTTCAGGGATGTCAAAAACTTGGTTTTTTGCCTTTCATCTGACATGCTTAAAAAAAAGTAATAGAAAAAAGAAAAAAGAAAAAGTGATTTTGTGCTTAAGTTACACACATAGAATGTTGCAGAAACAAGGTTTTGTCCTTGAATCACATTATGCAGTTCAGGAATTAAAACATCAATCTCTCATAACTCATAAACATGCCATGAAAGCAAATAGAGACTCTTCCATCTTTCTGCTCAGAAGCCACCCAAGAGCCTCTGAGCCACAAAAATTCCATCATAAAAAACCTCTGACCCACAGAAATAACATCAAGAGCATCCATCTCTGTTAGTTATTTAAGAGAAATGTTTCTTTCATTAAACAAAAAATTTAAAAAAGGAAAGACAAGAAAAAAATAGTACTAGTAGTGATATAAGCTACTGGATTTTTAAACTGGAAAATACATGTGTCATTTCCAGCCCTTCACCTGCAAGAGTACAAATCACAAATCTGTTTTGTGATCCTTGGCACAGAAAATCCAGAAGTCTTAGTGGCTGTTTCTGGGAAAAGAAGACAAAACAAAGCCCAGGATTCAGAACAGCTTATCCCAATTTATATAGAGCTGGTTACAGTTTTTCAGGCTTTGGAGAGTGCTTTGCGAATGAAGGCAGAGACAGAGCATGACTTCCCCTGCAGCCTGCAGAGGAAGCACCAGGAAAGACATTCCACTGTCTTCTCACTAAGGGAAGGAGGAATGACACAACACAGCAAATGGAGATATCACCATTTCCAAGGAAATATTCCTGTGAGAGGTGTGGAAGAGACAGGCAACACAACAGTGCCTACCACAGGTACCTTCAAAACAGCTCTGTGGACATGGAGTTTCTTTAGGAAAGGACTCAAAATGGATATAAGGCAAATCTTGCCACAAAATAGGTTGGGGAAAGGATGATGTCAGGTTTCTTGGAGGGATTCACCTGCAAAGAGCACAGGCTGGATGGTCCTCATGAGCTGTGCAGGCTGCACTGGTCCTGTCCATGGTCTCAGTGAAGATACTCAGAAGGATAACACTCCTTCTGTGAAAGATTCTTTTTAAAACAGCCAGAAATAGTTTGTCACAATAGCAAACAAAGTTTGTAGCTTGTTCTATGTCAAGCAAAAAACACAGCTTGTTACCTTCATTTTCCTTACCATCTCCCAGGTCAGGGCTCCCAAAGGAATGGCAGCAGGTCTGGATCCCATCTTGTCAGAACTAGTTGATAGCCATTAACCCAAAGCCCATCAAAAGCTGTGAGAGTCTTTCCTTTGGTTTCCTTTACCTCTGGCATGTTCCTAAGGTTTATTTTTTCAGTATGTATTCACACTTCTGCTTATTTCCCTGTCTCCTGTCTCTGACCAGTATTCTACTAGAAAAGCTATCTAGAGGGAAAAGAGCCTCTCCATGTCAGTACACAACTCAGACACATAAAATTGGGATATCTCTGTCTCCTCAGACATGTTTCTGAAATACAGAGATTATTGAGATTACTTATGCAACTTCAAGGAAGTGCAACCTAAGTAATAGAGTAACAGCCAACGTGTATTTTGAATATTAAAGGCAATTTTTATTATACAGTCTTTGAATGTGAATTATACATTATGAGATGAGTTAAAGTAACATCTCTGGGAAGAGAAGATTCATATTTGTCTCTAATATATATGGTTAGTGGTTGATTGGCATAGGCACTTGATTTCTCTTTACTTTTCATTTTCTTATCCCTTTTGATTCCTATTAATCTGCCATCAGTGAAACTGTGGCTAGAAAACCAGACAGGTAGAAGCAAAAACGAAGTTCATTTAGCATCTAGCTTTGGAAATAAATGTTAATAATGCCAATTTAAACTGCTACACTTACTGCTTAGCATTTAAGTGGCAACACAAAGACAGGCTTACACTGTGAAAGAATCTATATGAAAAATGACACGTCTTTAAGCAACTTCTCACACACCAGTAAATCCCCTTCCAGCTCATGAAAAACCCACACTGTTACAAGCTTGCAGACACAAAGTCCTTTTATGTATTTTTGCTGCTTTGATTTTTTATATTGTGGGAGAGGACAAGCTCAAATCTTAATTGTCTTTCCCCTTCAGATAATTTTCCTGAAAGCTGCCAATAATTTCTTAGTTTAAAGCCCCTTGTCAACATTAATTCCTAATTGCCTCTCAGAAATGCATTATTTCTAATAGACTCTTTTAGGACTTACATCCCTGCTACTACTAATAAAACAATATCAGGACTAATGTTAAAAATAGAAGAAAATTAACTGAGTGCTAAATGACATGGAGAGTTTTTTGTGTAGCCTGTACCCTGCAGAAAGGGTCTCATTTATTTTTTGAAGGACACACACACTTCTGTAATGTAAACAACCAGTATTACCCATTTGAAAAATGTGTATTTCCATCATTACTGTGTTTGCAAGAAAAACATTTTTGAAATGAAAAACCAACCTATCCTCAAACCCTGTTTTTCAAAGAATCAAATACCCCGTTATTAGAAACAATTTTTGCAGGTGTTGAGACAACACGGTGACAGAAAACAAAAGGTAATAGGCACTCTTTCTAAATCAATATTCGAGAATTTTTTTCAGTACAGTGTCCCACAGCTTTCAGGGAAGGAAAAAAATCACCTGTTTTGAGCTGCAAAAATAATAAATTGAAGCAGGAGGTCTGACCAGTAAGCACAGAGCTGTTAGTAGGGGGTGACAACAGCACTTTAATGCAGACATTGATTCAAATGATAGCTTTGGCTTGGAACTGCAGATTGCACCCCAATAATTTATCCCAGACAGGGCATGAAACTCAGCAATGGCCCTTGATGGTCTAAAAGGAGGTAGTGCAGCATCTTGAAAAATTGCTGATCAAAGGTGCCATTTTCATGGATTTATATGGGTATGCAAAAAGACAAAGATGGTTACCAGAGCAAAGTGATAAGAAATGAACAGGTGAAACAGAGTTTATAAGTGCAAATATAACTCTGGCCCTTTCCTGTCAAAAATAAATTGTTTTTCTATGAAATGCTGAGCACCAACAGAAACTGAAATTGCATAATAATTGGATATCCAGTATAGAGATGTTACAAAGTTCTCATGTGTTTTTCATGCATAGGAAAGGCAGAAAGATGCTCCAGCCCACACTGGAACACTTCTTTTACCAGTGCACATTTCTAGAATATATTATTCTCTATCCAGATTTTTTAAAATAATAGAAATTGATTGAGATAAATTACAGATGGTGTAAATAATGGATAAAGATGTAAATATGGTTTATTTAAGAATAAGCAGGATCCTGGTGTCTTTTGAAATACTAATTTATTCATATGAGGAATACAAGGATAAGGTAATTCATATTATCTGAGCTATAGAACAAGAAGAGTATTTGATGAGAGAGGTCTGGGTGGAATGCAGCAGCCTGGAACTGGAGCACAGGCATTTAAACACTGCCTGGGATTACCAGAGTTCCAAGATAGCCAGCTTAGAAAGGCAAATCTAGCAAATGCCTAGAAAATAGTTTTAGATCCTTAGTCCAATCTCCTGGAGCAGAGGAAGTTTGTACATCAAAAAATATCTTCAAACAAGTGAGAAGGTCAAAAACAGCAAGATACTTTGCCCAATTTTTTCATTTACCGATTCCTAACTTTATTTCAAATGCATTTACCAGACTGTGCATTTGATAAAAGGTCTTTTAAAGGAATAGTTTTGCAACACAATGTCAATCAGATTTCAAACTTTTCCAAATTGCCATTCATGTTACAATAAGTAGTTACTGGTTTAAATGCACTATAACGAGCTCAAATAACAGGTCAAGAGATGGTGCTAGAGGTTAAGCCTGTGTTTTGCAGGATAATAACTGAAATATTAATCTTTTTAGATAGATATGGCATATCAGCTTACCATCTCTTTGAAGTAAATTGTTTAGTCTCCTAAAAGACATATGGAATTCTGCACCTTGGAAAGTATGGGACACCTGTAAAATATCTAACACCTAAAACACCTTTTTCTTGTATGAATTCAATAGAGACAACTTGAATGGTAACTTTAATGAGATTTTTTAAAACTCCAAAGCTCCAAATACATAACTGCATGTAATACATCTATCTGAAGTGCTAATTAATTAGCAAGTTTTTTAATATCTCAAATCAGCATGATAAACAACAATGGACACATTGTTAAAGGCAAAAAAATCTGAGAAAAAAAATAAGGATTACGAGAATGTAGGTGCCCAAGACTAAAATAAAATTTAAAAGTACTTTAGGTCTTTGTTTTTTCACTTTGTGGAAATCACTTTGGATTCTTTTTTTCTTTTTTTTTTCTTTTTACTGGAAAAACCTGCTTTTGCTAGACATTTAAACACATAGTATAATTTAAATGGAGGTATAATCTCATAGAAGTTAATAATGTTCTTGGGGCTTTTATTTTTTTTTTTCCACTAGGGTGGCAAAGTCTTAGAGAGTTTGTATTAACTTTTTTTTCATTACTTGGGTCATACCTACTTCTGCTTTCAATAGAACCAATGTGTGATTATTTAATCTATAAAGAATTATATTGTCTCGTATATAATCAATTATATTTCGTTGTCTAAACATGACAAGAGTTTCTAAGCTTCTACTACAGTAAGCAAAAATTGAGTTACTATGTTCAGTAGAGTCAAGAGAAGTAGATCTACATCTACCCATGAGTAGATGTAACACTTCAGTTCTCTTCATAATTTGTTTTTGGTTTGGGAGTGGATACAATTGTCTAGTAGTAAAGCTTCCCATAACTTCTGAGAACCCTGGAACACACTACCTGGTCTTTGGGTCCTAATCCATAGAGGAATAGGATCATAGAACAATTAAAGTTGCTCCAAGATCATCAGGTCCAACCTTTAACCAAACAACACCTTGGAAACCCAACTGTAGCACTGAGTGTGCACAACCCAAGAGCATTTATCCCTCCTTTCAAAATTCCTATTTGGAAGCTTAAATATGTAACCAAAATGTAAGCAGGGTTTAAAAAATATAATAAATCTGCCAGCTTGGAAAACCATAACATTAGAGCTGTACTACAATATAGAAACACCAAAGCTCCTACAAAACCTGGAGGAAAGAGCTAGGCTTAGTAAGAGTTTTTCATATTTTTCAGAGTTGGTAAAAGATTTCACTAAGAACTTAGACTTTGTTTGAAAGGGGATTTCTGCATAGGGAATTACTTCTTTTTTTTTTTTTTTTTTAGTTCTTGATCTATTAGAAAGGCTTATTTAATACCAAAACAACAAAGCAGTCTATCACAAGGCAGATATTAGTAGGAAACCGCATGTTATTAAAATAATTGGTAGTACATCACAAATTTCCTGATGTTACTATTGGTGCACTTGGCAACTGTAGGTGGCTTTTTGTCTCTCTTTTATTTTTCCACTGCATTTAAAGCAGGTTTCCAGTGTGTAAAAAATTTACATTTTTGCTAATAAAACCCAAACAAACAAACAAACAAACAACAACTAAACAAACAAACAAAAATAAACAAAACAAAAAACTAAAAGAAAAAAACAACCAAAAGAAAACCAAGTGACATTTTAGGGAAAATAACCACAAACTATGTGTTTTTTTCATCACTAATTCTAGTGTAAATATAATAAAATACAAGCAGCTCTTTCTTTTCAGACAATTCTTTTCAAAGATAATTCTGTGTTCTTTATTATTCCCTAAGTTTACACTTGATGCTGTTCCCTTATCTTGTACACTGAATTCTTGCAAACTATTTTGCTTGCATTTTTGCTTCTGTCTGTGAATATTTCTAGCCTCCTTTGCTTAGTTGCAGCTAATTAATTTTCCTGCTTCCATTGCTCTTGTTCTGTTTGTACATTTGTACTCAGGCACATTCTGTGAGCACTGGAATCATCTCCATCCTCGTAGCGTTGTCATAGATACACACAAACCATTTATTGTTGGAGGAATGCAGAGGAACAGTTGCCCACTGTTCTGCTCTTTCCTGTTTATCTTTTAATTCAGGAGTCAATGGCTCACTCCCCTCCTGCCCATCACCTCTGCTCATGAGGGGAACATCTGTGCACTGCCAGATGTGGCCCAAAGGAGACAGGGCTCCTTCTATCCCTGCTCAGAGCCCAGCCAGAAGAGTGGATCTGCGAGGGACAGTCACTCCCATTTTAACTGGTCCCAAAACCTGAAAATACTGAGTTTTAAGTTTTGAAATGTTTGTATTTTTCATTATCCACAGAGGGAGAAACTGGAGACCTGGAGCTCTGCCTGTCTTTGTTGTCTCTGTTGGAACCATGCTGTCCTGCAGAAAAAACTTCAAAGTCCCATTTTTTTTCTTTTTTCTTTGGTATTTTATTTGTTTGTTTGTTTGTTTGTTTTGCCTTGTTTTCAAAACCATCAAGAGATTAATGGTTAAAACTTTCCTCTTCTACTTTATCTGGAGTTACTCCAGGTCCTAATCTCAGCTGAAAATGCAGAATCTGTTTTACTGATGCCTGTAACAAGTTTGTTTTGTCCATTTAGCCTGTATAATGCTTAGAGTGAGAATGAATACATTTTGGGATTGCTGTTGTTGCATAAATATATTGTAGCAGTAGTTATTGCTATTATAAAAATTTTTGTTATTATTACTACTATTTTGTTTCTCTACAGGATCCAGTACAGTCTTGCCATGAGTTAAAGCCTTAGAAATTTAGGTCAACATTGGAAAAGATCCTTTACACCCCTGCACAAATGAATCTTGAATTTTATTTATGGACAAACTTCCAACAACCCCTCGATTACTGCAACTAGTAACACATCATAGCTGAATCGGAGGAGCAAAAATTTCCTTTGGTACTCTGTAGAAAGGAAAAAGAAATGCAAAAAATCTGTATGATAGGTAAGTGCAGGTTCACTGGACATAAAATTTAATATTGACTTTCATTATAGGGCAAGTTTTTACTCTTTATAGCTAAAAGTAATTTAATCTTACTTGAAGAGTGCCTTCATAGTGAGAGAAGAATTTCTCACTAAAAAGATTTCAGCTTAATGGCAGACAGTGATTTCCTCTCAGATAAATTTCTAGCTTCCTTTGATCCAGCCAATCTTAGGACATTTTTATATTAAAAAAAGCATTAACTTTTATACATTTCACTGTAGCATGTTCTGGTTTTAAGCTTTGTCTCATGCAAAGCCTGCAGCTTAAATGATCAGGAAGAAAACTCCCTCTCAAGCTGCCAGGAACTCCATAACTGCCCTAAGAAAACAAGATTTTAATTTGTTTTCAAACTCCTGAAGGACTGCCTTTCATGTGCATTTGGAATAACTAACTTCTGTTTCTCTGTAAGCTGGGATTGACTGGAGTCTTTAGATAAAATTGTTTTGCCCAACTTCTGAGGTATCCTGTATCAATGGAACACCATCCTCCAGGAAAAGTTGCTGCGGAAAAGGTTCTCACTGTGGAGACACTTTACAGAGTCTATATATAGTTATAAAAGCTTGCTGCAAATGAATAGTGCTATAGAAGTGTGAAATATAAATAATCATCATAATTAATGGGCTGTGTTCTTGTTGCAGCTCTCAGTTTAAAAGCTTATCTCAGTTTGGTTATTTCTCCATCCTGCATTTTACTCTGTTATTTCTTAACTGCTCTGGTATAGTTATCTGTGTCTGACTGTTCAGGATTGAAACATTTTCTTATCAAATATATGTAAAAAGAAAAGATCAAAACGTTTTGATTATATCTATTTTATATATATATATATATATATATATATATATATATATATAAAAAGTCATTTGCTTTGTGTGAACTGTTCCTTAGCCATTTTCAAAACCCTTTTTATATAGAGTACAGGATTTCCCCTTAACCCCCTTTTAGAGACAGGGAAACTGAGGCAGACTGGAGGGAGTATCTGCAGTTTTTCTAGAGACAGTACAGATTTGGAAAAAGGGTCCAATGTTCAGAGTTTTAGAACTTGCAGCAGTTATTAAACTGTATAGAAGCTTTTGAATATTAAGGACAACTTGAACATTAGTTCTTCCAATCCTGCTTATTTGCCTGAGTATGGATGAGAGCAGCCATGAGCAGTTTAATTTTCCAAAGCTGGAATTCATGGCATTGATGCTGGATTGAGCTCCAGAACTTTAACATACCCTCATCACACCAATCTGCACCCTTGTGCTCGGAGGTAAGAAGGTGCCCATGCCAGAGTTCAGTACTCAGACTGCACAATTTTGCTTCACCTTATGGACCATACATTCCAATATATTAGAGAAGGCAATGTGAAATATTGTGATGTTTTCTTAAATCCATCTGGTGACATGACCAGTGACCCATGGGTATGCAAAACTATAAAGTCTACCCTTCAATTCCGCTCTGTTTTATTGGTGAAAGTACTCAGTCTTCCTCATTGTAAATTCCATGTCTACAAAGGAAAAAAAAAGGCTTTAAGCCCAACCTGTGATGCTTCATGCCAACTAAATTTACCTCCCTCAATTTATTAATTTTTTTTTTCTTGCACTGCTCTGTCAAAAACCATTCTCCCTTTTGCCATTGATTGCTATAGCAACCATAAAAAAGAAGGAAGGATATTTCCATATTTGCATTCATGAAGAGAAGCAACTGGGCTGTCATTTGAGCCAGGTTCTCCCCAAAACAGATGTGCACTGGGGTCCAAGAGCACAGGATGAATAGCAGAAAACCCCTGTGAATTGACTGGGATTTGAACTGGAGCTTTGGAATCATAAACACCTGGGAATTAGCAAACTCCTGTTGGAGTATTCATGTACTGAATTAACCAAGACTCAGCAAGCTTTTTAGCTGAGAGTGAATGCAAAGCCCAGGAGATGGTAGAAGAGGAGGCAGAGGCAGCCCTGGAAAGTATCCAGGGGCTGGATGTAGCAGACCAGTGGTTACTGACCACATTCCCAAAGATACAATATTTGGAAGATGCAGATAGAAAATTGGAACTGAAAAACTTTTGGTACCTCAGTGACTTGCTTTTTATGTTTTAATTCTTAAATATATTCTCACGTCTGGTGACTTGCTCATTTCTTTCATATTTTTTCCTCTGTTAGATTTTAGACTTCAGATAATTGGTGCAAAATAACAACCTTGCTTTCTTGCTTTTCAAACATATTGGGTAAAATTAACACCCATGTCTGTACGCAAGAACAAAGAAAATATTTTCCAAGAAATTTTCACCCTAAAGAAGGGGAAAATCAAGGAAGTATCAATGATATTATGTGAAAATTAAAAAAGAAAAAAAAAATAACTTTTTCTGTCCACTTTTAAACATTCATTTAGAAGGTGGCACCACAGTGACGCAGTGTTAGGACACACTTCTGTCTCTGGGGGAAGGTTCAGAAAGGAAAAGATGACCTTTTAGCCTAAAATGTCTGAATTGCAGTAACAATAATCAAAAAAAATAGGACAAAATACAAGGATGCATCATCAAGAGCTAATAAGAACTTCTGGTAGTGGCTGTGAATTCAGCATACAGATAAGGTGACAAGGTTCTGGATGTACCTGTAAATCACAGGATAACTGTGAGTCAGCAGGATAACTTATCCATGGAAAAGGCTGATGGGATCCAAAGTTGGCTCAGAAAAAACAATGCCAGTGGAGATCAAACATCATATTTATCAAGCAGCTCTGGTAAAACCTTGACAGAAGTAGTAGATAGCTTTTCTAAAATATGATCTTGAAATGGAATAAATAAATATATATAAGCCTCATGGAAAACTAAAGAAATTAAAAAGAATAACAATAACAACAATAGCAATTTACTTTTAAACAAATAAGCTCAAAGGCATTTAAAAATATTTAAATAGTTTATATTGTTTAACATTTAAACAAAGAAGTCAATAATATCAAAAAAAGAATAAGGACAGAAGAGATTCTCATCCCAACAATGCAGACATTGAAATTGGACAGGAATCACTAACAAGAAATAAAAACTACAATATGATAAATGCTGGCATAGGAATATGCCATGGACCATAACATTGGCTCAGAATAAAAATAATGGAAACTTCTGGCTATTTGAGTGCTGAGGTTCTGAAACAAATTTAAAACAGGAAGGAAGGAGTAAAAAAATGCTTTGTGATGTATTAATCCTCTGTCAAATGTAATAAGATATTTGTGATGTATCAATCCTCTGTCAAATGTAATAAGATATTTGACCCTAAGCAGCCATACATTTTCAAGACGAGTTATATCCATGTCTTGGAAGGATGGGTCCATTTCTTGCTTATGAAAGAGCTGAGGTTCCCTGCATCTCTCATACTGGGAGCTGGGACAATTACTTTGTCAGACTGCCTGGATCAAATATATCATGAGTGGTGAGAAAACCTGGCACAAGAAGCTGAGATTCTGAGATTTCTAACCATTTCTGAGTCCCTGAGATTTCTTCTCCCACTCCTTCAGTCCACCTGGGTAAGTACTGCTGTTTCCCATTTATTCACAGGTGGTGTTAACTTGTCATTTTCTGTCTGGAGATAATAGGGTTTAAAAATGATAATCAAATAGGCAAACAAAGCAGGATTTTCTGAAAAAAATTGCTGCTTTCAACATAGCATAAGTCAGTGATAATGGACTTTTAAACACAATAACAAGCCATGAGCTTCATTATCTGGAGAGAGAGGAAGAACATGTTGATGTTTCAAGGTTTCTATGTCTCCAAAGAGCACTTAAGAGAGACTTCAGCAAAAATCAAATCTCTCCTTGGGAAATGAGAAATTAGACAGATGAGCTACTTTGAACTTAATGTTCATGGTCTTTTCCTTGATGGTTGAGCCAAGGTAGAATTTTGAGTTGCTGGGGAGGGAAGTTCTATTCCAATTAATTATTGGCTCTTCACCTGATAGTATTGATCAGTCCCTTTTCTGAAAAGGACCTTCGGGGAGGTGTGTTCAGGCTGGTCCCAGCCATGTGTAACAGAATCCTTGACTCCTCCTCACTCATGCTGCCCAGGACATGGTCACCTGCAGCCATTTACTGTCCCATCTAAAGCTCTTCTGTGTCCCAGCAGTTGCAGAAATCACAGGTATTTCAGTGATGTTGACTAAAAATAGCATGAGGACTGAAATTAATAGCTATGTTTAGATAGTTATAGATACATTTCTAGATATAGGTATATCAGCATAAAGTTATTTTGGTATATCAGTATATAGGTACAGGTGATACATCACACTAGACTTGGAAGTTTCAGAGTCCCATCATGATGAGACCTGACAGGCAAAAGGACGACCTTAGAGTGGTGTGGTTATGCCATTAAAAAGACAAAACCACAAAGAAAAGCAATTTATCCAGGTGCCAGACCTAGTGAGGGGCTAACTGGGATCAACACCTCTATTTCTAAAACTCCTTTCTCCTATTTTTCATTCTGAGTATCTGGCCCTCTTCTTTTTTTTTCTTTTTTTCCCTACTTTTTTTAAACTCCTAATCAGAGAAAAAAACAAACAATTAAATCTATATGTCAGATTTACAGAAGGAAAAATGGTCTTCTGAATAAACATAATTTAAGTGCAACTTTTTTCCCTAGTTCTTAGGGCTCATGCTGAGGACTAACTACTTTTTGTGTCATAGTGTATATTAAATGCAGGAAATCAGTCTGAAATGTATTATTGGTTTAGGAGAATCCATGTACAATTACTTTTTAAAAATTACAACATACTTCAAACTGTAATAACTTTGCCTCTTTATAGAAATAGGGGTTATAATCTAGCCATTAAAATTCCATAACCAGCTGCTTCCAGCTATTCACATGTGTGAAATGCTGCACAGCTTCCAATTTATTTTTTGGGGTTTTTTTTATAAATTTGCCACTTTCAAGCTCCTACAGAGAGTAATTTCCTTGGAAAGTGTCTTCATCTAAATAATGTTTAAATATGCCAGAAAGAATATCAACAAAGAAAAATTGTACTTCATCTCAACATAATCAAATGCTTACTTATTAATCTGTTGAAAACTTGATCAAGATGGAATGAGCTGAAGTTCTCTCAAAGAAAACTAGAAGAGACAAATGAGGGGAAGTTCTTGGCTGAACATGAGTTCATTTAAAGCATGAGTTTTAAAACGTACAAGCAAGACTGATCTGTGTTGCTGCAGCCGCACACGTTATTCTGAAAATTGAATTGGGCAAAAGGCTGTTGTGAGCACAGGATGATTGGTAGCACTTATGGTTGTGTAAAGGATCACCAATAAGAAGATTACTTGACAGTATTTTTAATATATTTAGAGAACTGACCTAACACCTGGTGTCCAGGGTGGCTGTAGCTCCAGCCTTTGTGGTGTATAACGCCCTGATCCTACCCAGGTGTTTCCCACAAAGAGTTACATTACTTTATATATAACTCTCTATTACATTATCCCCAGACAGGATTTGGGTGCTGTCCACCATAAAGATATTGACCTGAAGAGTTTGAAATTTAAATACATTGAAATTCTCAGTACTCTCTACAGAAAGGTTGGCAAAATTCCTACCTATTTTGATAGACTTGAGAACATTGCTGTTACAGCTATTTCTGAGCTAAGAACATCACAGGAAAATAAATTCATAGGCAAATGAATTATCAGACATATGGACAACATTAATTTGAAACAAACTGTGGGCTTTATATGAAGTGCACACAAAATGCCAACAGGATTCCAGTTTCACCTTGGAATGACACTTTCAGAGCTGGAACAGCCAACCTAACTGCTGTGTTAATCACACTGATTTTCTCCTGCACTTTATTTCAAACAGTGATATGTGAATGACTGATGCCCATAAAACAATAGAAGGAAACCCATGAAGTGACTGCAGGAATATATTTAAGATAAAAATAAAGTATGTTCTGCACCACCAAGCACATGAATTGAATCAAAATGACAGAAAAATTAAGAACAGGAAAATATAATCTTTAAGCAATTGTAAATGGCTTTTTATTGGTTGTTATTTTGGTTTACTGAATGCAGCAGTGGTAACAACCTCATGAAATTAATTATGGCCTTCAGAAAATATACAAGTTCACTTTATAAATTTTTCAGTCATCAAGATTAGGCATCTACCTGTAACTGGGCAGGGTTCACTAAAAAATGACCACTATGTATGGTCAAATATCACTACACCAACTTTACTCCACTCTCCAACATCTGGAAGGAGCCCTGTAGATTAAATAGGGCTCAGAGTTTCTGTATGTACTCAGCACTGCAAATTCTCTTCCTTCTGGAAGGAAACAGCTCTCTACAACTAATGCCTGTTTGTAGGCATTATTAAAAAAAAAAAAAAAAAGAGAATATTTTAGATTCCTGAGGAAAAAATACAATTCTGCATCTTACTTTAATGACTACATGCTGTGGAGGGGAAGTCATATTATAAACCATTAAAAATTTGAAGTGTAATTTGTGATGCTATCTACCCTAAATTTCTGAGTTTTGTTTTTCTTCTCTACCTTATCTAAATCCACTCTGCCACAAATGCACTCATGTAACATTCATCTGGATTATGAGCTATAAATTCAATATTTACCCTGTATTGCAAAAGATATTTTTTTCCAAATTAGACCTACTGCAAAGACTATCCTGTGCAGGGCCAGTAAGAATCTCTATATGTTACACATCCATCAGTGTAATTTCTAAAATGGACAATCAATTAATCCTGCCTTCACTTATTAAAAAAAAAAACAAAAAACAAAAACAAAAACAAATAAATATTAAAAAATAAATAAAAACACCGAAACAATGCATAACAACGCTGTGAACTCTTGTTTTGATACCATCACTAACAATTCTTTCCCAGATTAAGTAAATTGGTTTCTAGAATTTCTTCTAGCACTAATATTTCCTCATGTGAAATATTTGAAAGATAGGATAATGTTTGGGTAAATGTATGGTATTAAAAGCTTGTAATATATACTTTTTTACTTTTTTTTTTTGCTATTTCTGGCAAAGGATGGTTGCTTAACCTGCATAAAGTCTCTTGATTCCTCTATCCAGTTGCAGCTGACTACCATTCATTTTAGTTACAGATATACAGTCATATAATCTTCAGGTTTTCTGCATAATTTAATGTAATTTATGTAAGTTTTGCAATAATTTTTCTATGTGTGAATGTCTGAATGAGAACCTGGAGGACAGGGACTGTCTCATATTCTCTATTTGCACTAATCCTACTGTAATGGGCTTTCTAGTGGGAAGACACTTCTAGAGATGCATTTGTAGGAATGATAAATACCAATAATTTAAAGAACTTAATGAAACTATCTATTTCAATGAGACATTGCCATGTTAAAGAGAAAAGTTAAGCTAGGGAAACATTTACAAATCAGGACATTAAATGCAGTGTTGAACTTTCCACAATGTAATACTGTGTAACAAGACTTTGATGGAGAGCTGGTGTGGCAAAGCACTCATTTACAGCAGTGACCAGTTTAGCAGGGGGAGCAGAATATTCACTATTTTCAGTCTTTTAATAAAGTGTGGTCACAGTTTTCATATTTTATTTCTGAAAGTAAGATCAAATTATTCCTATTAAGACCCCAATAATGTCCTGGTTGTTGTTGTTATTATTATTACTATTATTATTATTATTATTATTATTGTTAAGTTTTGAGGATCAAAAAATGAGTTGTATTGAGTAACAGATGCAGATGCAAGAAGACTGATAATGCTGCATTGAATTGCCATCAATGAAGAAGTGCAAATTACACCAAACCTTCAGATAAACTGAATTTTAGTCAGTTTACACAGTCTTATTTAAGGGCCATCTTGAAAGATGATGCTCTTAAAATCTGAGGTTTGGCTTACTGGTCTGGGCTTAACTATGAAATATATATTTATATTTTCAACTTAGCTCAAACACAAAGCTGTGACAGTGGCATTGCTCCCTACTGGGGCACTCAGTGCCTTTCTAGGAAGGTCCCTGCCCATGGCAGGAGGTCAGAACTGGGTGATCTTTGAGTTCCCTTCCAACCAAAACCACTCCATGATTTTGAAGTGGAAGACATGCACATATCAGTCCTAGCTCAATCAGTGACTTTTTATAGCCTTAAAATGTTAATCTTGAGTCTTTTTCCAACATAACAAAAGTTCCTCTGTTCAGTCTGACTTTTTAAAATATTTCTGTTCAAGATGCTGTAAAAGCTTGTCATAGCCTGTAATTCTGTCCAAAGACTGTGACTGAACCAAATTAGGACATGTTTGTCCTCTGAAAACCTGCAACAAAGAGTATGTTTTCTTTTGGTTTTGCTTGTATATTTGGTTTAGGAGTAAAATCTTCAAGAAACTCTCTGGTAGGTAAGACTAAAACCTTTCAGCAAAGTTTCAAATATTATTCTGCATTATAATAAACATACTTTGAATAGATTAAATATATATATAAGAGGAACATAAGTGAATAAGCTGTTCATCTTGGGGGTAAGATATAATAAAAAAACCTCTCAAGTGTCAGGGAATGAAAACTGGAAATAGAGGATTTGTTGCCCTATTCAGCACAGGATTTTTTACAATAGTATGATTTCAGGCTCTTTAACTTTCTAAATGAAAGGGTTTTCGATCAAATGTAGCACTCAGGAAATGTGAGATTAATGCCTTTGACAGAAGCAGAGAATAGAGTAAACAGGCATTACACAGGTTTCATGAGAAAGCTCAGCTACTGCCCTTGAATGTGGTCTTTTGACTTTTATTATTGACTCTAACTCCTCAAACTGCCAGCTATGCCATTTCTATTTTTTTGGAGCCATTTTACAAGAAGTATGAATGAGGCCACCATAGTCATGGGAGGTGAAAGGTTAGGCTTAGTTCAAATAAGTGTGTTCACTTTTGCCTGATTTACCACACACAGTCCATAGAACCCTGCATTAAGTTTGAAACAATATCCTGAAAAATACAAAATAAAAACCAAGATTATATGGTTAAAAAAAATATAGAGAGAGCAAACTCTAAATTACCTACACTCCATGACCTACACTTCATGGAGTTTCATTTCAAACACCAGATCACCATTAGAAAGATCTTTCTAGGGTGGAAGTGCATTCATTATTGTTATCTGCAATCTGAGGCAATTAACTGATGGTCTTCAGTTTGAACAATCTGTAGCAATGTTAACAGGTAAAAGATAAAATATGGGTACAGAAAGGATAGAACTTTGTAGGATTCATAGACTCATAAAGGCTGGAAAAGTCCTCTAAGATCACAAAGCTCAAACCTCAACCCAGCACCACAACCATGCTCACCACTAAATCACATTCTCAAAGACATAACAGATCTTGAAAGATCACCTGCTTTGTTTGTCCACTTTCCATTTGGAATGGAAAGGAGCCAAAACTCCCTGCAGCACTACACTTCAATGATGATGGTTCAGCAGGCACCATGAATTAGCCTGAGACAGAAGCCCAGTAATATCCTTTCTTCTGGGAATTAGAATTAGAGCTAGTCAGAAATCTTCCAGAAAAAAAACACAACATTTTTCTTAAAATGACTTCTTATAGAAACAAACAAAAAACTAAGAAAAATCACAGAAATTTAGCCACGTCTTCTAACAAACATTTCTTAAGATATGTCAATGGTCTGGAAGAAATCTGGAAGTGAAGATATTTTCTAAATAGTCTGATGTTACAAGCAATTTCCTAGGTGATGGGTGACCCATGCTAAACCGCCTATTGTCCTGACTTGAAGCTGAAAACAACTGTCACTTTCATGAGGCAGAAATGTTGTTTTTCATCTGGCTTTTGCACTATTTCCTTGATAAGATGAGAAATACTGTTTGTTAAAGAGCAAGACAAGATTGAATTGCTTTTTGGAAGAAGAAACGATAACTTACGACTCTCAGTGCATTTATCTGTGACTCTTGGTTTATTTTCTCACACAGTAAAAATAGTTTATTCAATGAAAGAGATGTCAGATCAAGTGCCAGGAGAAAAACCCACATTAGTTTTGTGGGTCTCACCTCACAAGACCAGCTTTGGATCTGAGACTGTAAATAAAAGTTTTAGCTTCTGCTTTATATGAATTTGTCTGCTAGTTTCTATTGAAGAAGGGATGTTTTTTCTTCACTTTTTATGAAATTCTTATTGTATCATTTTAATCTAATATTAAAGAGATATCATGTTGTATTTTGGAAGCAGCTACAAATCAACAGCACAACTTAGGATTCCTTTTCCCCTTTTATTTGCAAGTAACAGTCCCTTTTGAAGGCATTTCCTCCTGCAACTGCATCACAAGATATATTTACTGTGCAACTCATTCACCTAAAGATGGATAAATGACTTCAAGATGCCCAGAGCAAAGAGGATAAACAGTTGCAAGTGCTTATCTGTACAATTAGCAACAGTTAGTTCTAATTAATAAATTACTAGCTAAAATCTTTGTTCCTTTAAGAAATTTTAGACCAATAAGGTGCCTTTTTAAGAACTGTATCTACTACACCAGCTATAGAAATGTAAATTTGAGACTGCAGCTGCATATAAAGTAGTGAATAATTTATTTTGCTTATTTCACTTTTCCCTCTCTTACATAACTGTTTTTCATTGGAGACTGGCAGATTTTTAAAGCTATGGTATTTTTTAAAGTTATAGATTTTATAATACAATCTCATGTTTATGCTGAACAATTAAATGACACTTATTTACATAATATTCAACTCAGAAGTCATGTGATATATTCCAGAAAAATCTTTATTTTTACTGCAGGAGCATCTACCATTTCCCTTAGTAATTTATCCAGTAGTTATTCACTCCCACTGTAGAACAAGTATGATGTGAATATTTGCACAGGAGGAGCATGTAAGATTGAGAGCTGATAAACCCAAAAGGAATTCCAGTGAGGAATTTTTTAGAGTTTGAACCCCCAAACCTTCCTCATAGATGCAAACAGGCTCCACAGTTAGTAATTTACAATTCTTATCATGACCTTGATCTGTGTTCTTTTCACATGTTGTTTTACTTTCTCTTTGTGTGTTACTCTGAGCATCAATATAGGCTTTATTTATCTTTTTTCAAAAATGGACTGAACATATTATTAAGAAGAGTTTCTTTTGCTTACAGTGTTACTTTCAATGTTGACATCTGTCAAACGGTTTGTTGTTTCAAGGGTAGAGTTTGGTGAATGCATAATTTACACGGTATAATTTGCAAATAAAATCAGAAATACTATCTTTAAATGGGCCAGTTATGTAAGTGATGTCAGATTTCAGATCATCTTCATATGCTGCCTTGTTGAATAAATAATTCACATTGAGATAAAGTGTTTATTTTTACTCCTTTCCTAAATAGCCCAAATACTTTGCTAAAGTCATCTTCCTACAGTCTGATTATAAAGATTTGCTTTAAGATTTAAGTATTTTGTCTAACATCTCCAATCACATATAAACAAAGTTCAATTTATGAGGGTTTTTTTCTGAGCAAACAGATTTTAGTGAGAATATGCACTTTTTTTTTTAAAGTGAGGAGAGTTTTTGATTCGTATTAATGCACTGGCTGCTCCCAAACACCACACCTGAGCTCACACTGAGTTACTCCTCACATTGAGGGAATAGATGAGCCTGGGAAAAAGCTGATCCTTCTTTTACATTCTTTGCAGCCCTTTTCTCCCCAACTTAGTAACTGCATTTTTGTTTTGCTGTTGCACAGAAGATCCAAAATTCCACCAGGACTTCAAACTGCAGGAAACTGTGGAAGAGCAGAATAAGAACAGGAGCCCCATCCTGTTTTAGTAACCAGACCTCATCACAATGATGCCTTAAAATTTTAGCTTTTATATTTTTGAGATCCTGTACTGTATTAGTGTATACCTCTGAAGTCCATGTAGAGTGTTAGTTAACTGTCTTCACATTTTGATCAGACAAAACAATCCCTCTAGGCCCGAGATCCAAGGACACCCTCTGCCTCAGGCTCCAAAAAGCATAAAAAAATGTGAAATCAGTGGGGGGGGGGGGAAGAAGCAAACTGGGGGTACATGACTTCATTACCTGAAGCTGTAATTAGAGGATTAACCCTCGATATGCTAATAGAACAAACATATCTGTCTGAAAAACTCATGATCATCATCCATTTTGGGTGTAGCCCTTTGGGGAGGCTTCATCTGCCCTTAATGTACCTGAAGGCCCTTCATTAAATATATTCACTTTTATCCTTTTGTCTGGCCTCTGTTTCTAGCTAAGCCCAAAAAAGGCATCAACAGAGCTATAAGCAGGGCAGCCACTGAAGATGTGAGGGTGACCATGTTAACTACAGCTACAGGTGTCACTCTATTGTTTATTAATCTGTAATGGCACAAAAAAAAAGGCAGTGAATTAAACATTTAGCTTCACTAGCTCTGTGGTACTTGGAAACATTTCCACTTGATGTGGCACATGTTTAATAAGTGTTTTCAAGAGGCTGATGCAGTGTTTTTACCAATGACTGCCTACCATTGCTCCAGATGAACCAAGAAGGACCCTTTGACAGCCAACACTGCGCTTTTCTCCCTCCAGATTCTGTCTCATACCTTTCAAGCAGGTACACACTTGGATATATATGCAGACAAAGGTGCTTAGTATTTGACCTGCAAACTGTCTGTTTGGACATAAAGGTGTCTGAGGTAGCACACAGACAAAATTTAAAGAAAAGAAAATAAAGACACATCATCTCATCTGAGTTGCAACCCTGCAATAGCTGTAGATGTGGGGTTTGTGCAGGGCAATTCATCAGAGTGAATTGCTCTTCCCATAGAATGTGTAAATGTGAGTACCTGTCCCTCTGCAATTTTCCATTTCTTGTTTTTTATTGTTCCTTCCATTTTCTTCTGCTCCTGAAATTTAAATCCCTTTTGCCTCCTAACACGTATGATTATTTTGTACTGAAGTTTGCAAAAAATGTACTGATATGAGCTGAATGCTCTTTTGAACACTTGTGAGATATTTTTTCTTTCCACATATATATACCACAGAGTTTTCTGGTACAGTTTAAACATTAGATGATTGTTAACCAATAAAATTTAAATTATTTTTAAAAAATATTGATAAATCTAAGAGTATAAGATTAAGAGTCTAGTTGATGAGGAGCATGCAATCACACCACTGCCATCCAAATTTTCTCCACATCCTGAAGTGGTATTTTCTTTAAAATAGGTTATTTCCGTCTCCACTCACTCTCTATTACCCATTCTGTTCCAAAACATCACTAATCCTGTGACTAGAAACCTTCTTCTAATTTCCAGCCCAAATTTATTCATAGCCAGTTAATTCCCATTTTTTCTTATGACAACATTGTCCTTTAGCTTCTCCTTCTCCTGTGTTTACCCCCATCCCATATTTATAGACAGCAATCATGTCTCTTCTCAGCCTTCGTTTGGCAAGACTAAACAACCTCTGCTCTTCCAGTCTCTTCTTGTAATGAGACTGACCCCATGAATCAGGGCTTGGGAATTAGGGCCTAATGGAAAATGGGAAGCAAGAAATGAGGAAGATCCTATGGAAAAGAAGTCGCTCAGAGCCCCTGCCTGAGCTCTTCCAACTTCTTTAAAGTAAATGACTGATTTTGTTCCACAGGTATCTCAAAATGTTTAGGTTTAATATTTATTTTGTTTGAAAACTATGCAGAGAAGCACATTACTGCACAGTCATTTTCAGCACAGCCAGTCTCCCAAATCCAAATGACTGATTTGGTGCTCCCTGGCAGAGACATATCTATTCAAGCTCAACTAAATGTCCTCAGATGGACCACAAAAGCCATTAGCACTGTGTAAGTATTATAGGGCTTGGAATATTTTTCACTATGCAGGAGAAGCCCTGATAATTTCCTGCTCATGTAACAGACCATGCTGTGGAGAGAGCCCTACACTGTGACTTGCAGAGAAGCAGGGCAGGAACACAGACCTTTGAGGGTTGGGGGTTTTTTTGCTGCTTTCTATATGCTAAATTTTTGAATAATGCTTTGAAGAGATCTAAGAATGAGCTGTTGAAGCAGTTCAGGTTGCTATATTCAGTGTGTCATCCTTCTCCAGCAATATACTGCATTTTCATACATTGCACCAAAACCACCTTGAACACCTGTATATAAAGGTCAGGTTCACAACAGCTTGAAGAGCCTGAACTTAGATAAGTTTATGGGATTCAATGGGATACATCCCAGAATCCTGAGGGAAATTTCTAAGCTATTTGCCAAGCTGCTCTCCACAATATTTGAAAAGTCATGATAGTCAGGTGAAGTCCCAGGTGACTGGAAAAGGGCAAATATTGTACCCAGTTTTGAAAATCATAGAAAGGAGAACCCTGGGAACTATCACCCTGTCAGACTCCCCTCATCAGGGAACAGACTCTTCTAGAAACCATACAAAGGTATTCAGAGAACAGGGAGGTGATTTGGGATAGCCAGCATGGCTTCACCAAGGGAAGGTCCTGCCTGCCCAACTCAGGGGCCTTCTATGATGGTGTGACCACATCAGTGACAAGGGAAGGGCTACAGACGAGATTTACCTGGACTTCTGTAACCCTTTGATACAGCACCCTACAACATCCTTCTTTCTGAATTGGAGAGAGATGGATTTGATTAGGGGACTGTTAGGCGGATAAGAAAGTGGCAGGATGGTCACATCCAGAGGGTGGTGGTCAATGGCTCAGAGCCCCATGTGGATGGGACAGTGACAAGTGATGAAGTGATGCCCCTCAAGGGTCCAATGAGACCAGTGTGATTTAGAATCTTCATTAATGATGTGGATGAAGCAATTGAGTGCAGCCTCAGTAAGTCTGCAGGTAACAGAAAACTGAGTGATGAGGTGGTCACACCTGAAGGATTGGAAGCCATCCAGGCGGACCTGGACAAGCTCCAGAAGTGGCCTATGGGAACGTCCTGAGGTTTAACAAGATCAAGTGAAAGGTGCTTCAAACAGACAGACAGGAGGTTTAGATTGGATATTAGGGAGAAATAGCTTCCTGTGGGGGTGGCGAGGCACTGAACAGAGCCCAGAGAAGTTTTGGATACGTCATCCCCGGAAGTGCTCAACGTCAGGTTGGATAGAGCTCTGAGAAACTGGGTGTATTAAAAATTGCTTCTGTACATGGCAGGAGGTTGAACCAGGTCATCTTGGAGGTACCTTCCAACACAAGATGTTCTATAATTTTATGATAACAGAGCAGAAGCAAGAATGGAGTCATATAGCAGAGTATTTGATTTAAGTTATTCAAGTGCTGTTTACACACTGAAGCAGAAAAAAAAACAGAAAAAACCAACTATTTGCCTATATCTACTATTTGCTGATACTTTATGTGTATATTCAATGAATTAGTACAGTCTTAAAAATTAAAATAACAGAATTAATCATAATATCTTGAAACAAGGAAGTCCCACCTTAATTCCTTCCAGCAGATGAAAGACGACAGCTTGGTGGGTGTTGCTTTTGCTATAAAATATGTGCTAAAATAAATGATGAAGTTACTTTGAAAGAACAAGCCTCTGATCTCCCCTTCTTAATTAATACTTAATTTTACATTAAGTATTTTTTTTAAATAGCCTGAATTTTATGTCAGTTTTCGTAAGTTTCTAAAAACCCAGTTGGCAGTGTGATTTTTAATCCATGGAAAAAAACCTCTAGACAAGAGTGTAGATAACTTTTAGCCCTGTACAATGAACCTTTGTTTTTGAGACACCCTGTCCATGGCAAGGTGATGGCAAGGGTACTGGGATGTTACTTCAGTGACATTTCAAATTTTTGTCTTCATGCTTAATCACTGTAGCACCAAAGAGCTCTAGTAGAGATAAAATACAAATGTGTCACATGACTTAATTTCCTCCTTGAAGAACTCAGATTTTCATCAAAGCTTTAAAGAAACTACCAAGTAAAAATATGATTATAGTAATGCTGGTAGGTACTCTTTATAAAATCATTTGAAAGAAGAAAAACCTGCATCTAAATTAGATTCCAAATCACACCTTCACTTAGAAAAACACATTAAGTTAAAGCAGCAGCTTTAAACCAATTAAAATATGTGTATGCATTAGAGAAGTCCTTGCTTACAGTGCCTTGGACAGAAAGTCATTTCCTTCTAAAATTTTGAAAAGCAATTAGTAAATTGTCTAATTCAATTCAAACCTAAATCCTGAATTGAATAAAATTTTAGAGTTTTGAAAGCTACTTGAATTATATTGTTCCTGTTTGTGATGTGTGTAGCTGGAAAAGAGGTGTATAAGTATGGAATGTATTGTGCAATTTGTATGGCTAATTGTTTTATATTGTTTTAAATGATGTGTCTTGGAGGTGGCTGTCAACTGGTGGGCAAACACTCACATTGTGCCTATGTGGTTGAGTCCCTGCTACAATTTTGCTACAGACTAAATAGATTTGAGTTTATATTCTTTAAAGTGTAAGAGAATCTGAAAAATTTGGATCTATAGGTAAGCTGGATTCAACCTGATACTGACCTTTACTAATGTGACATCTTCTCCAAGATGGAATATAAAAACTGTGTTCATGAGAACATCACTTTGTTTTTTTTTCTGAACTAAGGGATGATGCTTTGCTCTTCAGCAGACAACCTGTGTTTCTAGAGCTGGAGGTCCCAAGTTCTATTATGGATTCCATTTGCACTCATTTGGCTGGAAAGAAAAATAATAAAAATTAAAAAATAAAGGTGCAAAATTTTCCTTTTAAAGCCTTGAGATGGTCTTCAATGGGGCAGGAAGAATTCAATTATCTCATTTTGCAAGGCTCCTCCCACGTCCTGCTCCAAATGGCAGTCAAAAGACCCAGATGCCAGGATTAAAATAGTCTCCCTTCATCATTTACTTTGTGTGAGTGTTCTTCTTGCAGCTGTGCTGGCAGCATTAAATATATCCACAGCTATTCACAAGGTTACAGCCTGATCCAGTGCACACAGAAGCCTTTTCATTAACCTCTGTGGCTTTGGATGACTCCTGGGGACTGTGCCTCTGCCTTTTTTTCTTTTTTTTTTCCACAGTGTTTTGCTTTCTGTTCTCAGAGAACAGCTTTGTACTCATTTTATGAAGTGTGAGCATAGGGTATACATTCACACAGAAGTACAAGAGCACCTTTACCTCACACTGTTCTGGGTTATCATGTTGAAAAATCCCTTAGCCCTCCACAAGGAAGCAATTACAAAGTGCTCACTGCATTGCATTACAGTTCAGTTTGTCTCTCTATGACTACAGAGTGTACACTGGATAAACAAATAAGCTATAAGAAAAAAATTTGCACTGGAATGGAAATGGAATGATGCTGAGAAAAATCTTATCTTTAGTTACAAACAACGATTAGAGATGGATATAGGAGGGGAAGTTAATGTATTCATAATTCATTCAAAGAAGGAAGAGCCAAAGGATGTAAGGTCTCTGTCATGGTTTGACCAGGAAGGAGTGGGAATTCTGGGAAGCTGTGGTCAAACTAATGAAGGTTTTGGGTTTGAGACTGGCGTCCGGTGTGGCCAGTGGGGTTTGGACACACCTCCGAGAATACACAGGGGTTAAAAGCAAGGCACTGCCCTTGGAACTCTCTCTTGGGACATCGTCGGCGAAGAAGTCAGATCTCTCTCTCCCCCGCCCAGCCCGCTGCTGCTGGGCGGGGGAGGGGCCGGCCATGCGGTAGGCCTGGGGCCTGGACAGAGATGGGGTTGAGGGGGCTTCGGGGGGCTTCGAGGATAGAAGGGTAGAAGATCTCAGAGAGTCAGCCCTCGGGCAGCCAGCCCCTCTCCCCCCCTTCCCCTCCGGGAGGGAGAGCGGCCGGCCGCAGCAGCAGCACGTGTGGGAGTATCATCTCGTCTCAAGACAGACAGAGACTGAAAACTTTTAACCCTTTCTTGCATGATTTGGGCCTTGCAAAAATGCTAATCCTCCTCGAAGCTAAATAAGAAGAGAGATAAGAGATGAGATGTAGAGATGATTGGATAGAGAGAGATGATTTGGAGTGGCCTTTTGGCTGGACTTTTCTCGTGGCTATGGACTCAGTTGTTCCTGTGACACAGACTGCATTTAGGGGGAGGCAGTGCCTCAAAACCAGGAAGGTTCTTCGTGAAGACTCCTCGGCCCCAGGGGGTTGGAAAAATATGGGGGGGACAGATGTCCCAAAAGCAGAGACTGTGCCTTTTTGGAGTGAGACAAGGCATCCTTGAAAGACAACCCTAAAAGCAGCTCTAGTCCATGCACGGTGGTGAGAGCACTGGGCATGGAAGGACAATGTTACAAGCGGCAGAAGGACTTTTTTTTCCGGGCGGTGCCGAAGTAACAGAGAAGCACACGAGGTTTTCAGTGTGTTTCCAGGAGAAGCCTATAGAACGAGAAAGACTCCTTTCCTCTTCATGAACTGATGTTTGAGTATACTAAAGTGTCGTACCGGGTGTTTTGAGAGAATGTATTAGATTGAGAAAGTCAGGGAGTGGAGAGGAAGAAAATGGTTTTTTTTGTAAGGTTTTCAATTCTTTTCTTCTTTTTTCCTTATAGTCTCTCCCTATTTTCCTGTAGTTTAAGTAATAAAGTGGTCTTTATGTTTAAGTTAGAGCCTGTTTTGCTTATTCCTGGTCACATCTCACAGCAGACACCAGGGTGAGGCATTTTCATGAGGAGCACTGGCTCTGTGCCAAGCTCAAACCATGACAGTCTCACTCAAATTTTCTGAAGGAAGGTGGAACAGAAAAATAACAGGAGAATTAAAAGGAGTTTTCACTGATGGCTGATGAGGGAAAAAAAAATTTAAAATATGAAGCTGAAATGACATGAAAATATGCAGGAGTAAAATTCAGAGGAAGTATTTCAAGAGAAAATTTGACCCAAAACCTTTTGAACCCTGGATTTACCTTTTGTATATATAGAACATCCTATCCTCCTGAGGGTGTTTTTCACCACACTTACATACAAACACTTGAATGGCAATCATGGTCTGTGTTCAGGCTTTGCCATGGTTTTTACTGGTATAAATGTAGAGGGTGACACCTTTTGCATGGTTCTGTTGACTGAAGAGGGTCTTTAAAAGGTCCTAGACACAGAACTGACATTATGTGAATGTGGATATATAACAGCCAAATTGTTGAACATCCTGGTTTCTTCACCAGCTCTTGTAAACTCCACATGTGGGATCATGCAGGAGACATTTACCTCTGAGTCATAATCTGGTTTATCATTTTGCAGTAGATAGATAAGATTAAAAGAGCCTACACAGAGATTTGGCTGGTGTTACAGCAGTGTAAGTGGCACCCATTGCAGGCTGCCTGAACACCTAATGATAGCTTGTCATGGGATACCATGGACTGACAAGGCTCTACATGCAATTGTCTGCTGGATGTCCGGAATTCAAAAGGCTTTTGTAGATGAAATATTAGCACATTAAGAGCTTCTTTACACTTAACTCATTTCAGCTTCTTAAATGGCTAAGATGAAGCTGATATAGAATGATAATTTAATGTTCCTGTTTTATCCTGTTATGTTAATTTATGTGGTGAGTTGATCATGGCTGGCTGTCAGGTGCCCACCAAGGGACCCTTTCACTCCCTCCCCTCAGTGGGATGTGGAATAAATAAGATTAAAAACTTGTGGATTTAATAAGGAAAAGTTAAGGCCATGCATGAAAACAAAGGAAAATAAAAATAATTATCTCTACTTCCCCTCCATAGGCAATGTTCAGCTGTCTCCCGGGAAATAAGGCATTAGTATACACAGGGTAAATATAGAATACAAACACCCTAGCAATGGATGCTGCCCTTGTACTCCTTTCTCTTGGCTTTTATTACTGAGCAAAATAACACATGGCATGGAATATTCCAGTCCAGTCAGTTTGGGTTGGCTGTCCTGGCCCTGTCCCCTCTCTACAGATTCCTCACCCTCAGCCTGTTGATTTTTAGATGGAGATCAGGGTCAGAGAGACAGCGCTGGTGCTGTGCCAGCTCTGCTCAGCAGGAGCTAAAGCACTGCAGGGCCACCAACACCTCTGCAGCCACCAATGCCCACCACAGTGATGGGAGGATTTCTATGGGGAAAGATAACTCCAGCCCAGTCAGAGCAAATACAACTGACCAGTAAGTAATTATTGCTGTACTTTTTTTGGCTAAAATATGAATGTATGAATAGATGTATCCTTCAAGCCAGTGTCAATGCACTTGTCTACATGCAAACATATCTCAGAAAATGTTAAATGTGTGTTCCAATAACTCATATTGATATAATTTTCCCCTGCTTCCTCAGAAAGGCAAAAATTACTTTCACAGTATTTGCAAGTTCACACCTAAAGAAGTTCCCTAAAGGACTTTGAAGTTTTCATTTAGATTTCTGTCATCATTAGATCCCAGCCAGAAATCCTGAGAAGAAAAGTTTTGTTACTGTATTGCTAGAATACCTTAGTCCCAGATGAGACAAAATAGAATTATCAAGAAAAATAAAAAAATAATTTGTGGTCAGTAAAGTCAAATAGCCAGATAAAAACACAGAGAGCCATGCTATATTTTTTCATGATTTGTGTGTTATCAAAACAAGGATGAAACTTGAAAAAAACCCAAACATGGATCAGAAGTGACAGTGGCTGAGAAGAATATAGGAAAAGAGGATACAGATTAAGGCACCTTCCTGCTCTACCCTGTTGACACTTTTGCTGTGCCCTTGATTTTCCTTGCCCTCAGAAGTTCTCCTGGTGCCTACCTCACTTCAGGGCTTACCTGCACTCTTGCTAGAAGCTCTTAACTCTTCTGTAGCTTCCAAGGACCCAATGATTCTTGTAACTTGGATTCACTGACAGCTATGAGCTAGAGAATTATTTTTGCTTCCATTCAAGTTTTCATACTGAGGAAACAGATTAAAATATTCAGAAGGTCTCCAAGGCAGCACCAGCAGCTTAGGGGCTCATCTCATCTCTCATTTCTGTTCTGCGCTCCCAGGTGATTCCCAGGGAAGAGTGGAAAATTCTCACAAAGTCCTAACAGAGTTTGTAGGGACAGTGTGGTACCAAGTATTCCAGCACAAATACAGCTCTCCCTAACTAACTCTGTGATGAAATTAAGCTTTTGTGTTCCTAATTCTCTGTCTCAAATATTCCTTCAAGTAGCATTAAAACATTAATCTTGAGAGATGATCAGGTACTGAACTAATGGAAAAATATGTACATAATAGAGATTTTTTTTTCTTTTAATATTTCTCACAGTTTTGATTCTTTGTCTTTGTCAGAGAGTTCTGAAATTTATTTTTAATATAGATTCTACATATCTCTTTCTAAGAGATAAAAGCCAATGCAGGGCATTACACTCGTGAAAAGGATCCATGGAGTGTAAAGAAGCATTGTTTTTCTTTTATGACATGAAAAATATTGTCTAGAAGCATAAAAATCAAGCACAATCACTTATCTTCACATCTCTACTATACAACACTACAAGAATACAAAAATGTGTTTAAAAACATAGGGTTGATTAACTCTCTGTGGTTTGCTCTTCTTTAAATTACTCTAATAGAAGCACACAGCACAAAAAGGATTATTATTTTTCACTTTGGGATTGTGGTAGCAATCTGAAAATGGTGTTTTTACAGGTGGGGAAGAGGAAGAAAAGCAGTCGGAAAAAAGATCAACCAAATTTGCTTTTATGGTTTTATTACTTTAAAAAGTGATAAAGGCAACATGTTTTACAGATGGTCAGAAATGAGACACTGATAAATTATTCTTGTGGGATAATTAAAAGAAGATTTCAGTCCTCAAGTGTAAATTACTTTATTTCTTCAGTGTTATAATTTTTCATCTCCAGCATAAATAACTATAAATAAAAGACAAATGGGAAAGAAGAGCTAACCTCAAGATATTGAAATGAGGAATGTTGCACAAAAAAACCCCCAAGTACCAGTCCCAAAAACTGTGCACACTGATTGTTTTGCATTAGTGTAGAGGAAAGAATGGATGGGGGGAAAAAAACCCACATGGAAAAAGACAGAAGTTGATATCTGTAATAATTCTTGCAACTGGCAAAAATCCATATTATTCTGTTTGTGTTTTCATTCCATCATGGGGGAAAATCTAGCTGTGAGCAAAACATTTTCAGCATGCAATAAATTCAACATCTCTCCATCCCTAGGCACACTTGGGAAAGCTGAAAATATGCTGAAATTCAAACCCTGGGGGACAGGGCAGGGAGGACATTGTGATTGTGTGTGAATTCAAGAAATGAAATAACTCAAAAATATGAATACTTAGCTCTGGTATTTTCAAAGTGTTTACTTGTTTCAATGAAATGCATGTTTTCAGGTCAACATTAAGTCCAATATAAATATTAAAAAGGATTAAACTACCCCAAAATTAATTAAAGAGAAGGGTTTTTTTTTCAAACGCTCAGATAAACAGAACTTTTGTTCCATTTGCCCAGAGAACAAAACCATCTCCTTCTTTCCCCCCACCACCCTTAGTGCCAGCATCTTGAGAGTGCATGCATTGTATGGCTCCTGCAGCGAGCAAACCTCACAGTTTTTGTGCAGGAAAGGAAAATGAGAAGACAAGCCACCTCACCCCTACACTTCTTTATTTTATTCTAGACAAAAGGATCACTTTGTTCAGCTACTTAAATCTTGCACTGAATAGAAAAGTCACTGTGGGGAAGTGGAGCTTGCAGAATGCTGTCTGAGACTAATACTCTAAATCCCTCACATTAAGTACACCAGTAGCAACTAAACAAATATCCACACAGATGTCATGCCATTCCACTGAGCAATTTTATTCCATTTATAAAATGAAAGAGCAATCCCTTGACTGCTTGTCATGGCAGGTGTCTACGTATTTAAATGCTGGTCAGTTTTAAATGGAACACGTGTATTTAACTTTCCCAGCATGTCTAAAGCTTTTAAAGCCCATCACACTGATGCTAAAATAATAAGGGCCAGAAGCCTGGTGATATGATTGCTTTTTTATTGCTCAGTTTGTGCAGAGAACTCATTTTAATTCCAGAGGTTATGGCTTTTAAAGCAGTGCTACACCCTCCTTCCTCCCCCAAACTGAAGCTGGATCAAGAAGGGCCATAAATGAGAGCTGAAAACGTATGCTGGCATGGCAATCCATCCTCTGATCCGTTTTATTTTCAGTGTGCTTTCAAACCACTCTTCCCAGCAAAGATCAAGAGTGTGTCTCACTTAGACAGAAGATGTCAGCTGTTGTGAAATTGGCAGATGGACAATTAAGATACTTCAAGGTAAAAAACATAAATAAAATGCAGGGAAAAGAGGGAAAGCATGCAAGTACTGCTCATTGCTGCTGTCTTCTTTCTTCAGAACTTCAATGTCAGAGAAAGGGTTTTGTCTCCCAATTGCTCATTGTTATCTACGGCAATTATAATACAGGAATACTAAAGGAGAGGAGGATGAATGGACATAGGGTCAAACTAAGTCTGCAGGAATGCCTTCTAAACACTTTAATGGCATGATTATGTTCTCTAATGGGGACATATTGTGTCTGTTTCTACCAAGGTTAGTCTTGTGTGACTCTTCATTGAATCATAAAGTTGTGGAATATTCTGAGTTGGAAGGGACCCACAAAGATCAACACGTCCAACTCCTGGCCCTGCATAGGACACCACAAAAACCTCACCATGTGCCTAAGAGCACATTCAGAGAGGTTTTGAATGATTCATCCCAGATCCTCTGAAGGAATCTCAAAAAAAGTCAGAAAAAACCCCCAAATGAGTAGCCAAGAGGCATGGAGGCAGCAGGGTGATTGGAATTTCTTATAAAGGATGGCGGCATATCATGTGGATATGTGCTAAGGAGTTAGAGGTGACATATCTGTGAAATGAGCTTAATGAAGAAAACAGAGAGTTAAACACTTTCAGGAGGAATTTTCACACTGAAGTAAATTATAAAGATGATATTGAAAAGAAAAATAATTTTTTTCTAGTTATAAAGTAATTATTAGGTTTTACATTTTGTTTCACATGAAAGGGGACACCTAAAATTCTTCCTGTTTGAACGGATATTCTTTCAGTAAACTCGGTTGAAATTGCTTGAAACTCACAACAGAAAATTGGGATTTTAGAAGCCAGGATTTTATGTCAACTTTATACTTTTTCATCTTTCTTATAAAATTCAGGATAAATATTTCAGCTTACATGGTAGGGTAACAGTTATGATAATATTGTAAGTAGCAGTTTAATGCTTCATTCTGTAATAGAAATAGACAACAAATTCTGGAGCTGGGCCCATCTGCGCCACATTCGACATGGGTGGCACAGCAAGTTTTGCAACAAATATGGCACTGCTGTCAACAACTTTTCAAAGAAAAAGCAGAAATATAAAAGTATGAAGAAGGGCTGAGGAGCTGATGGATAGCACATAGCATATGAAAATACTTTTAAATGTCTTAAAGAAAATATTCAGTTATTGAAAACTGAGTCCAGGAAGACTTCAAAGGATGTGTATTCCATCAGACACATTGAACAAATCCCAGGATGACCTGGAAAGGGAAACCAAAGTATAGATTTTATTAATTAGTTTGATAAACTCAGGAGTAGTTTGGTTCTTGTGCTAAGAGTAAATCAAGGAAACCCTGCAGCTCTTCTCTTTAGTCTTTCATGCACCCAGAGAAGTAAATTCTTTTATGAAAGCTGGTGTCATGGTGTGACACTGGCCAAACACCAGGGACCCATGACAGCCACTCATTCACCTCCCTTGCTACAGCTGGCAGAGGAGAGAAAAAATAAAAAATTAATGAAGGGCTCATCCGCTGAGATAAGGACTGACAGAAAAGACTCCAAGGGCAAAACAGGCCAAACTTAGAAGTACAAAGTGGGCTTATTGCTAACAAAATCAGAGGAGGATAATGAGAAGTAAAAATAAGTGCTTAAAACACCTTTCTTCCCCCAACCCCTCCCTCCTTCCCACCAACAGCACAGGAAAACAGGGGATGAGGTTTTGGTCAGGTCATCATCCAAGGTTTTCTTCTGCTTGGCTCAGGGAGAGGAGTTCTTCTCCTGTGAGACCATGGGGTCCCTCCCATGGGAGACAGTTCTCTGAAACTTCCCCAGCGTGGGTCCCTTCTCACAAGCAGCAGTCCTCCCAAAACTTCCACAATATGAGTCCCTACCACGGGCACACAGCCCTCCCAAAACTGCTGTGACGTGGGTCTCTCCTTCTATAGGGTGCAGTTCTCCAATGACAGGCTGCTCCCGCCTGGAAGCAGGACCCCCTCTCTCCATCCAGTCTCCAACTGGAACACAGCCTCCTCCAGGCATCCACCTGCTCCAGCTTGGGCACCTCCCCCATGGGCTGCAGGTGGATTTCTGCGTCCCACATGGATCCCCATGGGTTGCAGGTGGACCTCTGCATCCCCTGTGGATGCCCACAGGCTGTGGGTGGGTCTCTGTGGATCCCCATGGGCTTCAGGACCACAGCTGTTTCACCATGGTCTCACCCCAGCCTTCAGAGGAAGCTCGGCTCTGCTGCCTGGAGCACCTCCTCCCCCTCCTTCTCCACTGACCTTTTAAATTTTTTCTTAAATATGTAATCACAGAGGTGTTACCAACTTCTCTAATCTGGGCAGCAGCAGGTCCATCTTCAGAGCCATCAGGGGTTGGCTCTGCTGGACATAGTGGAAGCTTCCAGAAGGTTCTCACAGGAGCCATCTCTGTGGCCCCTCCACTATCAAAACCCAGGCCATGCAAAACTAACACATCTGCCTTGGAATTATCTTTTGATAGAGGTTTGGGCAGTTTTTCCAGTGTCCAAGGTCTATGATGGCAGAGTCCCACAGGAGAGGAACTGGGACAGCAGTCACTTCCCAGGTGTGCTTCTGGGAGCCTGATCCTCGGGAGGAAGAAATCAGATCCTGCTTATATCCAGCTAACCTGGAAATCTGTGAACCTCCAAGTCAGTGCATTTTAACACAAGCTGGACTCCCCATTAGGAATTCTGGAATTAATGTCTAAAGAAACATTTATACTTTAGTTTATTGCTAGTTAGTGAATCACATATTTGAAAAGACCTTGAAAGAAAGACAAATTATATTTTTGCAAGGAATATAGTGAAACTGTAAAAACAATAATATAGACAAAGATAGCATATGACCAAAGCTGCAGAATGATTTGGATGCCAGGGGAGGTTAAGGAGACTGAGAGTCTTCAGCTGGAAGAAGAGATAACTGACATATAGTAAAATGAAAGAAATAAAGAAAATGCAGTGAGACCGAGTGTTTCTTGTAACAGGCACAGGGCATAAATGGATATTAAAAAAATAATATAAAATAAGCAGAATAGGGTTCTTTTTGTGGCTTATATTGTGACATCCTTTGTCTCAAGAAATTACAGAGACCGGGGCAAATTTTAGCTCAGGAATATAAGCCTGGAAAAACCATATTTCTATCTTCAACATAGACTGCTCACAGACATTTCTATTTTCCTCGATATGAAATAACAATGCCTGCTAGAAGTAGCAAAAGTAGCCTGTGGTGACACATTGCATATTCTGTATTCCAGTAAGTGTTCAATTTATGCATAAGTCAAGGTTAACTACTTCTGAGGAAATCTGTATGTGTAATATATTTTTCTGTAAAATGTAAGATGCTCATACCCTTCAGCTTGTAATGAAGGCTTTTCTTTTTGTTGAGATTAATTTTTTTTGCAGGGGGAGGAGGCATGTGTCAAATATTTATCATGCCCAAACTAGCACAATTCTAAAGAAGAAATCCTTGCTTTGCAATTCAGAAGATCTGCCTGTGAAAGATTATGAGTTCTGTGATTATAAACATCACAAACTCCAGGGTTCATTTAACTACCCATGGATTTCTTCAATGTTGAGACATTTGATCAAATTACTCTGAGTTTCTTTTTTGAGTCTGTGAGGAACCAGTCAATAAATTCAACAGAACTGAGATCTGACAAGTGTATCTCACCCTAAAATAAATACATTTGTCCAAATTAATCACATTAAACTCTGTTGACTCTATTGATTAGGCTACACTGACTATTGTGGAAGCCCAAACAGCCAGCTCAGCTGGAGAGAGATATATTTTTAAATCAACAAACAGATGAAATGGATCTTATCCCCAAATTGTTGATTCCAGCCAGCCATCACAGAGTGATATTTCGAAAAGATTTGTTTAACAGCAGAAATGGAGTGTTTATTGCCATGAATATCAAGTACTTTGCATAGCTGAGCCTCAAGACATGTCTGGGCTTAGAATCACACAAAGGATGTTAATGAATTCTGTCCTGGAATAGCCAGTGCCTGCATAAAGCTAATTCTCATTCTTCACTCTATACTTTTTTATGTAGGCTGTCTTTTATGGCCTTCTGAAATAGAAAATGTGACAGGATTCAGCACTGGAACTAAAAATGAGAAGTGCAAAAGGCCCAGACAAACAACCATAAACCCAACCCCCCCCAAAAAACCCCAAAACAGCACCACACCAAAACCCCAAGAAACAAACAAAAAAACCAAAACAAAACAAAATAAAACAAAAACAAAAAAAAATCCACACAAAAAAGAAAAAAATAAACCTTTCAGGTTAAATACAGAATTCCCTTAAGCATTAGAATGAATAGTGTATTTTTTTAATAATCATGATGGAAATGAACAACGGTTTTCTGGGGTTATCAAAAAACTGCAAGTGAACAGAACCTCTCACTTCAGGTTTCAACTGTCCTTTTGTGTCCTTCCTCTCACTGGACGTGAGCAGGAGTTGGTTTTTTATCAGCCATCAGCTGCACCCAGCAATGAGCTGGCACCACAGCAAACCAATGTCTCTGATTTGGTTAATCTATCAATTATGGCCCTTGTTTATAATACATGGATGCATTTGACATTTATCCATTTTTTATGGTTTTAAGCCCAGCTGGAGATGAAACTCCATAAAGGCAATCGCTCAACCACCCCTTCACTTCCTGCCCACCCATGTGGAATGGGCAGGAGAGTTGAACCAAAATTTGCATGTTGAGATAAGAACAGTTTATTACCTTAAAATAAATTTAAAATACGATAATAATGGTAAAATTATTATTATTATTATTATTATTAATAATAATAATAATAATAATAATAATAATAATAGTAATAGTAGTAGTAGTAGTAGTAGTAATAATGGAAAAGCACAAGTGATGCACAATCCAATTGTTCACTACAGTTCCTCTGAAAAATAATCTAAAACTTTTCTTCATATACCAAACACCTCAGAATATTTTTAAATTGATAAAAAACCTGTGTGACAGTCAGTGTTTAATTTTATAGTTTTCTTTTCTAAATTTGGTTCACTTTCTTATGTTACTTGAATCTATGCTGATTTGGAGAGACTACTGTGTGCTTTCAGTGATGCAAAAGATATATTGTAATTTATAAATAGTTTGGTCACTATATATTTAAATGAATGTTGTTTCTGCTAATTATTCACATCATCCAAATATACAGAATCCAGAAAATTCTACAAGACAAATTCTAAACATCAATAAACTTTCTTATACATGTGGTGGTCTTCTTAAATTCATAAGAATCTCATCTTCTTTTGGCAAGAAGGTTAAAGCTGTTGCTTTTATGGCATAGTTTTGACATAGTTCTTTGGATTAGAAAAATTGCACCAAAAATAAACCTAGTTCCTCAGAGGTTTTTTGTTCTTTTTGCAATAATTTCCATCGTTTTCCTTGGTATCAAGAGCAGATGAAAGGCTTTGTACAGAAGACCTAACCTAAATCTTTAATTCCTAGAAGTGATTATTCATAATTCCCTGCTTAATTTCAAAATCTCACAAAACACCTTTAATTCCTCAGGTCTCCTCTCCTTCAGTATCCCAGGAAGCAGATCAGCCATTTGTTATCCATCCATTTGATATCTGCACTCTGGTCTGTACAGTAAACTCTAGGAACCAAGTCTGAGATCTGTTTTTTCCTCTGTACCAAGCTGGTTAGATCTTGGTATGTCCCACTGTTAGACATAACATGGCTTTACCACAATTACTTGTTTTAAGGTTATTAAGAGAGCATTTCATTCAAAGTCTCTGATGACCAACTCTAGGCATAGCAGTAATTGCTGAGATCTGCCAATGGAAAGACAACTCTTCACTATAATTATTAATTTTTCTGTAAGGCAACACTTCAGCAGTGGAATTCACTTGACATTGATTAATTTCCTACTCCTAAAATTATTGAAATATTGGCTCATAAAAATAGGACATGTGTTTTCTCTAACAGAAAATTTATCAAACCAATGATTTTGAAGATTACCTTTAAACCACATACAAGACCTGGAATGTGCACTACACATCACTTAGAGAGAAATAAAAATAACATCTTCCCATCAGTTAACTCAGAACATTTGTGTGAATACTTTCCTCATCTCAATGTGAAACTTAACTGTGTTGAGCTGTCAGAGGAAGTATTATGAGTTATTCCAACTGGACATAGATAAGAATACCACATCACATGATTCTTTGTCTTTTAAATGACCCATTCTCACTGCCCATGGGTCAATCAAATCTTCTCATGCATCTCCTATGACCATTTATCCTTCCTTAATGACTGAACAATCCAGGGGATGATGGAGTCAATAGCTGGTTATTAAGGACTAATATTTAATGTTAAAAAAAGTGTCTGTGGGAATTCCATAAACTTCTCAAGGTGACTGTGAAACAGGTCCAATGGAATATTTATTAAAATAAAATTTTGAGTTAATATATTATACAACTATTTGATTTTTCTCTCTGTGTAAATATAAGGAAATTTGCTTGGAGTTTTGAGAAGGTCTTGAATTCTTAGGAAATCATGATTTGATGGAAATAAATGTAGCAACCCTTCTACACATAGCAATTAATGGAGAGATAAATTAATGGAATGTTAGAGAGAAATTCAGACACCTAAATTCTCTTTTCTATATGATTTCTATAATATCACAAATCAAATGTGTCCTGTCTGTCCTATCACAAGTGTTTCCTGCTAAATTTTTGATTTTGTGGAAATTGTTTAACTTCTGGGTCTTTCTTCACTTACCACCCTGTAAAGATTGTCTTGAGACATGTCTCTGTGTAGAGAAAATAACAAGTCCTCTACCTTATCATGTATCAGAGATTTGCAGCTGCCACTCTAACAGAGATATTAGGACATTTTTTTCCCTTTTATCTACCCCAATTTAGTCTATTAAAGCCACTTATAACCTGGATCATGTTCCCTTCCTTTTCTCCCTGACATGGTACTTCCAAGAACTGACAGCAGTCCTTGTCCAGTCCTTACAGCATCATCCTGGCAGACATGATTGCACCTGCCTCTCTTGTAAATTCCTTAGCAGAAATTGGAAATCCAACAATACAATTTGAGAAAAATAAACAACAACAAAACACAAAAAAATACCCCAAAACCAGCAAATAAAAACAACAAAAAGAAAAACAAACAAACAAACAAAAAGCAACAAAGAAAAAGGAAAAAAATCTTTATGAATGTAAGAGAAATGGGAATCAATAATTGTGTCTGTGTGAACTACTAACAAGTGAAAACTCTCTGTTGTATTTATACTCACAACTGTCATACTGTCTTAAGCTAACACGTATCTTTGCAAAGTCATGTGTGAAGCACAGAATATAGAAAGAAATATGGTTAAAAACACCCCCTACTTATATTAATATTCAGGACCAATCTACCTTCCAGTGCAGTACACTCTCTAGTCAAAGACATTCCACTTCCCCCTCTCTCTAATTTTCACAGGCAGTCTTTATCTGTCCATCTGCAATGCATTTCTGCTCCATTAAGTTATTATAATACACAGCCATAAAGATAATGCAACTGTAAATTATTGCATTAACATTCTAGTCATCAACACATAAACTCAGACTGAACAAAAGGCAGAAGCTATTCTACCTGAGAATGTGTCATTTCAGAAACAGAATATACTCTTTCAAAATGGTTGAAAAAACACTTGAAAGGGCAATTAACACTCTTCAGAAACACCACCCTGACATGTTTTGCTTTTGTATGTGTTTAAGTGTATCTCAACACTCAAGCTGAAGGAAAAAAAACCACAAAGAATAGAATAGAATATAAGAGAATAGAATAGACTATTTTTGTCAAGGAACTTAAACCATTTATCTCTAGACCAACTGACTGACCAATTCAGAGCTGACCAAAAGATGACTCATGCTAAGCACCTTGTGCAAATTCCTCTTAAACGCTGACAAGTCAAAGGCATCTATCACTTCTCTGGGAAGACTATCCCAGTGTTTGACTTGATCTATCAGCAAAGAATTGTTTCCTAACATCAGTCTGAACCTCTCTTGATAATGCTTTGAATAATTTCCATTCAAAATTAAGAGAAATACTTTTTAAAATTCTAATTGAAACGCTGATACTGCAAGATGCTGTGAAACATATGGCCGGGGGGGTGGAGTAACAATCACTTGAATTCATAAGATTATAATTTTTATTATATAACAATTCCAAATAGTAAAGAAAATTATCAATAATTTAAATTATAAGTCACAAGCACATTAAGTTTCACTAGAGATATCACCACTGTTGCAGCAATTATCAGCTTAAAGATGCCTTGAACCCGAAGCAGCCTCAAAATGACTCTTTTTTAAATCTACTTAACATGGTCCTAATGGACCAAGCCAGGAATGCCTTGTCATTTTGTCTCAATATTTATAACCATTGCAATATTAGAAGAGCTTGGGTGACAGCTCTACAGAAAATTTTGAGCAGAAGCCCAAAGAACCATTTTCAGATGGCAAAAAGTATCTCTGAATGTTAACAGTGGGAATGGAACTTGTGCTCCTACAAGAATTAAAACATCTTGTTTTGAGAGCAAGACTTTCAAATGCAAAACAGGCTCCAGGGTTCTTTTTGGCTCAATATGAGTTGGTGGTATGGATCCTGACATTTCTTGCAAAAGTTACTGCAGTCTTCTCCTCACTGGCTTTAGAAATGAAACTGAGCTACCAGAAGCCTTCTGAAAGGAAAAAACAGAATTTATTTTGATAAATATTTTAAAGTTGTTTGTATTTTGGAAATGGTTGCTTCTTAAAACTTATTTATTTCAGAACTAAATATTCTCATGAAAGAATTGCAGGGAAAGAAAAAGAAGCAGAAATAAAAATATGCAACAAAAAGAAAGGACAAAGGAGCCCCTCTATTTGGTGGTGTTCCTGATCCCTTTACAATGATAGAAGTTCTTAGTTGTCAGGCATATTTTCTGAGCAGAGACCCAGGGATACAGGTTGGACCTTATTAGTCAAGTGATATGGCAAGGTAGTTCTAAAGTCCAAGTAGGAATAGACAGTGTGTACTTTTTTACCAAATAAGGCATATAAAAAACAGGCTAATGCTTTAATAAGCCCCAGTTTATTCTCTTTTAGACAGATTTCAGGACACTAAAGTTACAAACTATTTATTTGATCTCTTGGAGAGAGAGACCAGGAAGTCTAGCAAAGAGAATGTTCCTTCCTTTCCAAGGAACACTAGGATAAGAATAAGGAAAACAACATTTATATAATCTCTCCTCTACATAAATGGATGATCTGTCACATAATTGCCTCTTTGGGATATGAGAGTGTTAAAAAACTTGTTTGTGCAGCAGAGGGAAAAAATGCACAAATAAGTGATGGAACTGGTCAACAGACAAGACACACACTGGATCCCTCTTCCCACAGTGAGCATCAGGGGTGGTGCTCATCACCTTTAGCTCAAACTTGCGGTCAATTGCCAAACCCCCACCAGTCTTAGGAAGAAGTGAACCAGAGCCCTGTGCATGAAGACTTAATGCAGAATCAGAGTACACAGTAAATGAGAAGTGTTAACAACATCAATGTCTTAATGCTGTGCTGCTATTATCACTGACTTTGTGTCGATAACACACTAATGCACATGCAGCTACCACCCACCAGAGAGCTAAGGCAGTAAAGCTTTCCAACAGGAACAAGCTTCTTACCAGCTGGCAGGAGGTGTGACTGGGGGCAAAGCTCCCAGAGTCCATTAAAAAAAGTGTCTGTAACAGTGCAAAATAAAGGAAACAAAACAAAACAAAAATCACAGCATTTTTCTATTACCAGGGTCAAGACCCTGAAAGTTGAATCCACAGCCTTAGAATAGGCATTTCTGTTTCTCATTTAAAATTCCATATGTCTGCAGTATGTCCTTCCCTCCAAGTATCTTCACGAGCCAGAATTCACCACAAGGAAACCTCTCTTTTATTTTATTTTTTTCCCTCAAATGAAGTAAAAAACAAAACAAAACAAAACAAAAAAACCCCACTTTTTAAAATACTGATTCATAAAATGAAAATTATCCTTTCCCAAATATTTGTGGAAGACTGGATATCTCCAGTCTTATATCCAGAGGTTCTGTGGTGGGTTGGACATGATCACACCATAAAACCTAATAAGAGGTCAAATACTGAATCATCTGTGCTTGGTTCTGCAGGTTTAGTTTCATATGTTTATTCTCACATAAGAGAAAGTTTCTTCCTGTAATGAAATCACAGGTGAGTGGTTAGAACATGTTTCCATCAAGGAGCCATCAGTCAATAACCAGACAAGGTAGAAAAGCAAGTGTCCTGGGTTGACTATATGATGCTTTTATCCCCAATCGTCTCATTCTGTTTATGTTGAATAATAATAAGTTTTGTACCTTTAAGAGTGTTACAGAGAGTGAAGGGGGAGAGAGAAGAAGCGCGCAGTTTGTTTTCAGACACTGCACTCACTCCTCCACATTCCTGCTCCTGACTGTGTTGTCTGCGGACAGACAGCGGGACAGAGAGCTCTTCTTTTGCTTTTTAGTTAGTGTTAGCTAGCTGAGGCAAAGAAGTTCCCTGGACTGTTTTTTTTTCCCTTTTCTTTGGACCTCTTGGAACTGCTCTGGACTGAACACCCAGGAGAGCACCGGCAGCTGCAGCTGTGGCCCACCGGGCCGGCCCTGGCCTGCGACAATTCCAGCACTGAGAGACTGATCAGAGACTGGGTGAGCTGCTGCTTGAACCCGGGGTTTTCTCAGTTTGTCATCTCTTTTAGAGTGGCAAGGGGTCTCATTGTTTTGATACTGTTTTGGTCTTATTGTTTAATAAACAGGGGTTTTTTTCCACCTTTCTCCAAGGAGGTATTTTTCTTTCCTCCCGGACCAGTTGAGGGGGGAGGGGCCGATTGGATCTGCTTTTCCCACCGGAGCTCCTTTGGGGGGATTCTTCCCCAAACTTGCTCTAAACCTGGACAGCAAGGACATTTGCTTACAAGTTGATTCATTTTTAATAGGAGCAAAATCATGCTGTTGCTGCAGTTATATTTAGAAATAATAAAGCTTCAACATTATATAGTAAGCATTGTGCAGAGAATACAGAGATATGCAATGTGCTTGTATTTATGTCAGAAGTTAAATTTAAATAAGTGCAACTAGCACCAATCTTCCCATGAATTTGAGCTTCCAGTCTGCTTACTCAAGTCTTTTACTTTAGTCAGTAATTTTGAGTCATAACACATAACAGTCATCCTTATTTAATTCTAAAACTATTTATTTTAAGATCCATCTCCTCTAATAAATAGTTCCCTTTATTTTCAAGCCATTTACATTAAAACATCTGGCATAATCATTGGTGCTGGCCAAATACTGACATTTTTAGGAGAATCTTTTATTAATATTGAAGGTCTCAGAACTATTTTAATTTTTGAAGGAATCAAGGAATTTTCAAACAAAAAATATCTGCACCCTTATTCATAAGACTTTTGTCCCCATGATACTAGAATACCTATGTTAAATAAAATATTCAATTTATTGAGGACAAAACAAGCAGAAGACAGAGAGTGCTGCGATCTTAAGGAAACAAAGATGCAGAGTTTGTAACTATTACAGGTAGTGTTCTCAGATCCTCCACATGAAGTAATTAGGTTATTTTTATGAAAGTCAGAGTACAACACTATCTGAAAGAGAATTTTAAAGGGAATGAGGACAACTCTTGTTTGGCTCCAATATAGGTGAAACCATATGAATCTCTTCATGCTCAAGTTTGAATTGTACACAGTTGTCACTACAGATTTGCATTTCAGAACCATAACACAATGCAATATTGAGAAATACTTTAGAAGAATAGGTTCCCCATTGCATTAAAGTCAAGAAAGAAACATTACAGTGACATGAAGACAGTCTTTTTCTTTTCTAATATAGCTGCTCATCACCCAGAATCTAGCTCTGAGACATGCTAGGAAATGTTTCCTTTTTGCTTTACACACTTTTCTTTCTTTTCTATTTCATTATTAATCTACAGAAGCATACAATCACTGCCTCATTATTTCAGGACAACAGTCACTCTCTAATTGTTTCATGTCTGATGAGCATTTCAATGATGGATGACCTGCCTCACTCTACAAAATTTTATAGCTGAAAAATAGATTCGGGGTTAGGAGAAAGTAATCCACAGCTGTGGTGGGTTCTAGCACTGGCCAAACACCAGTGCACCCAGTAGAATATTCTTACTCCTTTCCTGCTGTGAGACAGGATTAGGAGGAAGGCAAAGCAGGCTCAAGACTTTAAAAGGGTATTAAAAAAAACTTTATTAACAACAATGAAAAGAAAGAATAATGAGAAAACAGTTTTCTTGTGGGTTTTAATTTCCATGAATAACAGCCATCTGGGAATCTGCAATCACTAAGTCCCTCCCGTCTTTCACAGCTTTTCCCACAGCTGCGCTTTTGGGCCATGTCAACTTATGAGGTGCTATTTTAGGGATGAGTTGTTCAAGAGCAAATGTTCACTTTACCTATCTCTGAGATAATTTCTAGGAACAGAGGTCTTCCTCTTCTTTCCCTGAGGGCAAAGGGGCTTCATCACTCTTCTCTCTCTCTCTGTTCAAACTTCTCATGGGATCGCAGGTACTTCAACATCTGCTTGATTATTTTCTTTCTTCATCTGCTGGATTCTTTCTTTCTTCATCATCTGCTTGAAGCATAGATGTCTTTGCTCATATCTACAATTTGAACACTTGATCTCCCCATACTTTCAATGAGTTACAGGAAAAAAAGAGTCTGATGTATCAATTATATTTTCTCCATAGCCTTACAAGAGGATTTCAGCCCAGGACTTGAGGTATCTCCTCAACCCTCCCAGCTGGGACTTCTTACTGACCTTCAGGTCTCATGTTGTTCTCTACGTGTCTTCACTCTGTCCTTTTCTCTCACCCAAAAGCGGATTGAACGTCTGCAGGTCTTATCTGTGCCCTGAAAGAGTTAATATCTTACCTGGAGCCTGCAGAGAGTCACATTATCCCTGCCAGGCAGTGGCCAAAGCAGTCACGGTGATGAATTTCCAGGCCATATGGGGGCTTTGTCAGGATTGGCCACATGGCCGGTCTCCATCCCCTGCTGCATTCAATCCCAGCCACAGGGCCACTGTCTGCAAGGGCTGCAGGGCCATCTCTGCGCTTTTTTTCTGGTGGCCTTGCTGGGGAAATGGCCAGGATCTCAGAAGCCAGGCGGGGACACAACGGCTGATGGCCTCCCCTCCTCCTGCCCAGCAGCCTCTGGGGCCCAGCCTGCCTCCCCTGCTGGGCCATGTGGGCCAGGATGGAGCGGGCCTGGCCCGGGCTGAGTCTTATTACCTGTTCAAGGCCAGAAAAAAGAGAGAGAAAGAGCTTTTCTCGGGATTTCTTTGTTCCTAACATGTGTGTTCATAGAGGCATGTTCAGCTTTCTAGTGGTTTTACAAAGTGTCAACATTCAAAACTAGTCAGTGATTGCTTTTGTTAGGCTCAGAGGAAGCTCTCAGCAGCTTCTCTCAGAAAAAATCACTTCTGTGGGTGGCTCCAATGCAAAACCAGCACTACAGTCTAATACACATCATCTACTAAGTCTTTATCTTTCTGTTATTGCCAATTCCATAAATACTTTACAAAGCTACTGATCAGAGATGAACTCCTCTTTAATTTACTTTCTGACATAAGTGTAAGTCCTCTCCTCTCATCTAAGATATGTTGGTTATAAAGGAAGACTCAAGTGCCAACATTAATAACCCACTTGATTCTAGAAAAGACCAGATTCAAAACATATAAGTGTCTGAATTAGCGCTTTTCTTCTCCAGACCTAGATTTTCTGGTTGGATAAAATCTGTGATGAAAAAATCCTAGGACTAATATTTAAAAATAAGAATAAGAATTAAAAAAAATCTATTTTTTTTTTTTTTACTAAATTTGTCCCTTTCAAAGTGAAGTGAGTACTTGAATGTAAAACAAAAACTGATGGAGTAACACTGTCTTACCAAAAAGGTACCAATATCTGTGAATCAAACACCAGTCCTTGTGGATTTATAACAATTCATGTTATTTTTAAAGATTTTAGCATATTTCCCTGTCGTGCTGGTTTTGACTGGGCTAGAGTTAATTTTCTTTTCAATATTTAGTATGGGGCTATGTTTTGCATTTGTGACAAAACAGAGTTGATAACACAGGGATGTTTTCATTACTGCTGATCAGAGCTCACCAGAGTTGAGGTGTGGAGGAGGAGGCTGGGGGGAAACAAGGAGTTGGGAGTGGACACAGCCAGGACAGCTGACCCCAGCTGACCTAAGGAATATTCCAGACCATATGGAGTCATGCTCAGCATGTATAGGTGAGGGGAGGAGAAAGGGGAGACATTTTGGTGGTGTTGTTTTTCTTCCCATGTCACCATAACATGTGATGGGGCCCTGCTCTCCTGGACATGGCTGAACACCTGCCCAGACATGGGAAGAGGTGAATGAATTCCTTGTTTTGCTTTGCTTGTGTGCTTCAATTTTGCTTCACCATTTAGACTGTCCCTACCTCAACCCACAAGTTTTCTCACTTTTGCCCTTCTGATTTTATTCCCCATCTCAACCAGGAGAGTGAGTAAGCAGCTGTGAGGGGCTTGGTCACTGCCTGGAGTTATGATTTAACATCTGTTCGTCCCCTTTTATCTTGCCCTAAAATCTTGTCTGATTTTATTTTCTCTGCATTTCTGTTTTACCTCTTTTGGTAAAACTTACATTCCAAAACTGTTGATTAGTGCTAAAGTTGTGAGTATTTTCACCATCTTCTGAAATAAATGTGCTGTGGAAATAAGTACCTCTTTGGTATATACACTCAAAATTACTGTTCTTTTCCTTTAGATTGCATCCTGCTAATTTCGAGGCACTAATTCCCCCTAACCCTCCCAAAAAAGTCCCTGAAATCTCCCCTCTAAAAATCTTTTAGAAATTTTTATTTCATAAATCTTACTCTTTAAGAACTTATTTCCAACATAGTCAAAGAAGATCCACTTTCTATAAAACTACTGCTTTCTTTTCCCTCAAATCTTTCCCAATGATCATTCTAGCTGCAGTACCAGAAGGTACAAACAAGTAAAGGTGAGGAGAAAGTCAGTAAATATAACTAATATGTGTTTTACATAACAACTGGTGCTGTTTTTTCCTACCCCCCTGACACATCCCAAGCCTTAAACTGAGCTCTCAGACTGTGCCTTATTATTTATCATGCCAATTATTAGTCTGTTGTTGGTGATATCACAGTAGGACAAAATAGTAGCAATTTTCTGAGCATGGTTATAGATTATCACAGGAAAACATATTGTTTTGCAACAGTGCTGAAAGAACTGGATGGTCCTTTCAGAGGCCAATGTTTATTAACAAAATAATGGTATCTATTATGTTATTATTTGTGACTCATCAAAACCATTTAATCAGCTATTTTAGAGGCTAAAATACTGACATTTGATCAACCATCTCCTTGAGGACCTAATGCCCTGCAATCAGCTGTGGTGTTCAGTTTCACCTCCTTAGTCTCCTGAATTACATTTGTAGTTTTAAAAGTGCATTTTCCAGCATCTTGCTATCATATTTTCCCATCTGGCCATCTGCCAGACTTTACAAAATGCCATCTCTCCTACATTCAGGTAAACAGGCGCTTTTATTTCTATAAAAACTAAGGAGTAAGAATGGATGATACACATCCAGCATTTGTCTCTGCTTGCTGGATATAGAAACCTGGGAGCATCCCCATGCTGTCACATAGAAGTAGACACAGTTGGTTTATAGCTAGTTTACAGCCTTAAAAATCTCACTTAAACTCTTTTTTATTTGCTCTGGTTGCTTACATCATTTGCATTAAAACTTAGTAGGTGTAGATTATGTATTAGAAAAACTTCTTTCTTTGAGGATGGTGAGGCGCTGGCACAGGTTGCCCAGAGTTCTGGATGCCCTCACCTGGAGGTGTTCAAGGCCAGGTTGGAGCACCCTGGTCTAGTGGAAGGTGTCCTTGTCCGTGGTAAGGGGTTGGAAAAAGTTGGTTTGAAGATCCTTTCCAACCCAAAGTATTCTATGACTGTGAATTTACAGGCATCAGGATTAAACCGCCCCCAAGCACAACATGATCTTAAAACTGGAAGCCGGTATAACCATCCTTCCAAGTACAAAATCCTCTGTGAACTTGGAACACACAGGAAGATAACAAAACACATGTTAAATTGCAGTTTTCACTTACTATTCAACACAGTTCTATAGAAATAACACAAAATACAGAAATTTATTTTAAAAAATGTATCATCATGCAGTTTTTGGTAAAAAAATGTTGAAGAATTCTGGTGAGGCAATTAAGGAAAAAAAATGCATTGAAGCGCCTTGAGTATTCCTATCTGAATTTTTTTAAACATACAAAATAACTTCCCATAAAAAGGCAAGGTGTTATGGATTTCTGATTACAGAAATTTTAAGGCAGGAACAAGTTTAGAAATTAATGTTTATTTTACACAGTATGCAGTATGATAACATACAGAAATTTATTTAAAAATGCATTATCATGCAGATTTTGGTAAAAAAAAAATGTTGAGGAATTCTGATGAGGAAATTAAGAAAACAATGCATTGGAGCATCTTGAATACTCCCATCTGAATTTTTTTAAACATACAAAATAACTTCCCATAAAAAGGAAAGATGTTACAGATTTCTGACTACAGAAGTTTTAAGGAAGGAACAAGTTTAGAAATTAATGTTTATTTTACACAGTATGCAGCATGATAACATAAATTTATCTATCTCCTTCTTAGCAAAGGTTGTTGGACCATTTATGTTTAGTAACTCAAATAAAGAAAAAAAATCATAAATAGAAAAATTGTGTACTCCTGTAACTATGCAAGCAATGATTATCAAAAATTCAGTAAATACGAACTGAAAATATTAAAAAAACCCAAAAAAAACAATTCAGTAATAAAGGGCAGGGTAATCTTTATATGCCACAGAGGCTTATTTTGCTCCAAAATGATCAGAATATTAAACAGGAAGCTTTTTTCCTACAAAGGGCAGGCATAATCACAAAAGTGTCAACACTGTGAGATTCTAAGATAGTCCTGATTGAATAAGTATATCATTGGAACAAGGAAATTTTTATTTTTTGACATATTCCTTAAATGTCAGGATGAGAAGGAGATGATAGTTTTATCTTAATAGCCAGTTTCCAATCTTTTTATTATTCATATGTGGTTTACTAGTCAGCAGACTATTTTTTGAATTTGTAGGTACTCAGACACCGATTAATGACCTGATGGTACACTCCTAATGCACTCTTTCAAGCCAATTAGTTCTCACATTTATTGCAATTCTATATTATTATGTGAAAAGTTGATTTTGTTGGAATTAGGAGGTCCAGGGATTAAGTATGTCAACTGTAAAAAATCTACTAGCAATAACAAATTTGATGGCCTTGGTAAATAAAAGTGAAGACACAGAAAATAGATTTTATTACGACTTTGCTCAAGCTGAAAACTTCAAGCCTCATTTTACTGTATTTTTGTCTCTATGGCAAAAATAAAGGAGAATGAACTGCCACATGAACATGATGGAAATGAAAGTTCATACAATGAACATGATGGAAATGAAAGGAAAGTTCATGCAATTACCCTTAGGTTTGGATGCATAAACAGTAGAACCTGACAGTAATATTATTTACATAGACAAAATGAGACTGGTATTACAATTAATAGACTCTAAATCTGCAAAGACCTCAGCATGGGGTTTAGTTTACAAGCTGGGGAGCCTAATAGACTTAAAGCTCTTTTTCATGGCTATAGTAGCACTAAAAAGGGCCTGAATTTGACAGGAAGTGGTCTAAGCTTCGCTGCAGGTAGAAATGCAAATGTCAATTTAACTTTCAGGTCAAAGAACATGATCCAAGGCTAAGCAGCTTCCCAGGAGGGATTGCCACTGAGTTTTAAACAACCAAAATTTCCCAAATTTTGTTGTAGATTGAAATAATCTTTTCAGTTTCAGTCACTGGATTCTGCTGGCACTTTTGAAAGCAAAGGTATTTCACAAATAGAGCTTCAAAGTATTGCCATTGTACAGAAAAAATCCTCCAATTTACATAAGCCATTTTTTAAATGGAAGTACTTAAGTATCCACAACTTTTGTTTGCAGGTGAGGACTCAGATATCTCCTTACAGTCACTAGATATTGACCTATGTAAAGTATTGAATTCATTAGTATCTCTTTACCAATGCAGAAGTACAGTTATTTCAAGAGTCATACTTTTCACTAGAAATTGATTTTGTCTCTGCAGTTCCAGCCTTTTTTTAATTGATAAAATTCTCTAAAATCCTGAAATCAGCATTCAAGTCAACACTTGCAGTAAGGTGCAATGAATTTGGTCCTTAATGTGTAAAATAAAACTTAAATCTTTAGAGGATCGGGGGCCTCATGGTCCACACTATCTAGAGGCTGAGTATCTGCAATTTAAGATGGTGGCACCAATATAATTCTTATGCCTCCTCCAGGAGCAGAAGGAATGGATTTTCAAGTAGATAAAAGCCTAAATGATCAATCTACGATCTATTTTTCCCTTGATTTAATATCTTTAAATTACTCTTCATTAGAATCACAGATAGACTGACTTGGAAGGGACCCACAAGGAAGCATCAAGTCCAACTGTTAAGTGATTGGCCTGTATGGGAATTGGACCCACAACCTTGGAGTTATTTTACCAGCTTCATAAGAGGTTCATAAAAATTAAGAGATTAATGCTTCTTTATCTATGATGAAAATTTCTTAAGAATAGAGTTGGGAGAAAGAATATTAAAATAGACTTTTATCTGCAGCCAGGCATAATTACAAGGTAAATCCCACTCTTATCAATGCAGTTATGGAAGAGATAATAAAGCTATTCCCCCTTGGCTTCAAATTGTTAGAGTCTTCCCACCCAGTTCACAAAACTGGCTTAGAGACAACATCACAAACCTTTTTTTTTCTCTATCTGTACCAAACCAGCACCAGATTAATACATTCTGAATCCTAAAACTGACCCCTGGTGGTTAGGATAGGTATTAAGGCATTCTCATATTTGAATCCTTGCACAGAAAAACTATAAAAAATTTCCTTTTTTTCTATATCTATTGAGAAGGAAAACTCATATCACAGGGGTTTTTTTTCTCTTTTAATATCAAAAGGAAATTTAAGTTGCCACAAGTGGCCATACCAAGATCTCTTTGTCAGAATTATTATGAATAAAGGAAGATATCCATGTGGACAAAACACTATGAATGTTTTTATTTACAGACATGTCACAGTGAGACACTGAAACACACACAAAGCCACACTGTTTAGAAGCCAAATATCTACAGTTTATGTGAAAGGGAAGAAATAAAACTTATGAGGGAATTTAAGTAGGTGAAATTTAATTACCTGAACTGGAATTTAGCCAGGGTAGCAAGGTTAACACCTCTACTGATCCCATATTTTTATGATCAGTTACTTTAACAACCTTGTATTTGCATATTTTTCAAGTGAAATCCAAGGCAGAGCAGTTAGAGGTGAATGTTGTGGCTGCCAATATGATACACTAAACCAACATTATTTTTGCTGCTTGCCTGTGCTCTTGATTGCTGTGCAGTCTTACAATGAACTTTGGAAATTAATTTCTCAGACACAGAAAAAGTGGTTGGTATTTATCAGTTTTAGATTTTTATCTTCTCATCAGCCTAGGGGGGAATTGGGTGAAATGCAAGATTTCATTGAGCAGGCAGATGTTACATCTCTGCTGAGCTGTCCCAGTCAAAAAATTACACAACCCCCCTATTTGTTAGTATAAATAAACACGAAATAAACAAATATAAAAATATGTTATTGCATAAACAGCAAAGAACATTATATTTAGCAAACCACATGCAAACAGTTGGTTTTTTTAGTTCTTTATTTTTTTTAAGAGCAATAGAAATAATTTGTGGTCTGTACATTTTAAGATTTTACTAAAGCCAGAAAAATTCATTAACTTTGAAAATTCAGTCCATTTCTCTATGCCAATCATAAAGCAGAAATTCATTTTCATCTTTAATTGCTGCCTTCCTAAGTCATGTACTTTGCTGGTCAGTTCATTGTGTATTTACTGCTATGAATGTTTTATACTGATACATTACATGGTGCTCCCAGCAGATGCATCATCAGAGGTTGACACTTGTCTGAAGAGCTTGTGTTGTAAAAATCAGGGCAGAGAATGGAGTGGAGAGTCAAGGGACTGACAGGTATCAAGGGGAGCAGAAGAGCTTGTCAGTGGTAAGCAGATATGCCTGGATTGACCACCCTGCCAGTTCACAGGAATCTATGTGAAGTTCCTGGATAAATGTAGGTTTAACCACCTTCATGCAGAAGATCAACAGCTCATTTAAAGGGAAAACCTAATGTTCAGTCATTATTCCTTAGTCCCTCTTGATCTTTGTTTGGTTTGTGTTTCCAACTGTTTGTTTTAAGAAGGTTTAGCACCACTGTTTATGTGGCCACATTGCTGAGATCCTAATACAACTAAAAGTAAAGTTTAGCTGAAGGGCCAAAGATGCATCACTCTGCACATCTGCACATGGAAACATGAAATTTTGGCTTGCTTTCTTCTAAATACCAAATCCTCTCTGGTCATTCAACGTGATATATGCATGCAAGAAAAACACCAAAGGGGAACTGCTTTAGTTTTAAACATTAATAAAATAAAAAGTGCAATTTCTGAGAATTTTTTTGGTGAAAGGAAAAAAAAAGAGTTTGTGTATAGAGTCAGAGCTATAGAGCTGACCAACCGTTGCAGGAGTGTTATTAAAGGGGTGTTTTGTAAAAATATCTCCCAAAATGCCTAATTTGGGAGAGGGATAAATGACAACCTGGGCAGATGTTTTCTGCCTCAGAGGCAGATGTTTTCATAAACCTGAATGACCTGAAGCATCCCTCAGAAAAGGAAGAGGGATATGGGCCTGTGGCACAATGACAAAGTGACCTTTCCAGCAGGCTCCAACAGTCCTGAAGAAGGGAATGCCAATGTCTCTCTCTGTTTTGGAACACAAGCAGAGACAATAGCAAGTTCTATTCTTGAGGAATTTGAAGCTTACCTTCTCTGTTTAATCTTTTTTTTTGTCATTGTTTGTTTGTTTTAAATTTTAAATGGTTATTAAAAAAGACAAAAAACTTCCCACTCAAAGCACACAGATAATTAAAGTCAATTAGTGAAATTTCAGAAATAATGTCTAGAGATTTATTTTCATCATCATAAAAAAATGTTATTATGGCAAAACACACTCTTCTCATAGATATGTAGAAAACATAAGCTCTTTTTTTGCTTTTTATTTTAAAGGACAGCAAAATAGTTTCAGTGTCTTGAAGCAATTTGAGATAATTAAATTGGAACATTGGGATTTTTTTTTTTTAAATTGGGATTATCCCTAACTTCTCATCATTAAAGTATGTGTCTGCATCCAAAGTCAACCATGAATTAAAAGAAAAGTTAAATTAAGCTTCAAATGGTATGGTTTAAGTATCATTGATCCTCCTGGGTGCAGGGGAATACCCTATTCCCTTACAACTGACTACATGAATGCTCAATATCTTTTTCAGAACTATTTCACGTGATATTTTTTTAAAAAATCACATCAAATTTCCTGTTTATTTTTGTTTACTTTTCACCTATTTCTGATTGAAAGTAAATGTCAAATACCATGACCTTTTAAAAAAAGGATTGTTTCAGATTTTTACCACTTCCATGGCATCCAATCAACAATTATTTTCAGGTTTTCCCCCAGATAGTTATTTTTGGCACAAATAACCTCTATTAAAATTAATAGTTCAGAAATATATTAGCAACTAGAATCAAATACGTAAAATACATTAGCAACTAGAAACAAATAGGTAATATTGTTTTCAAAGTATGATCATAATGTTAGGTCTTTATCACAATGGTAAGAAAAGAAGGAATGAAATCTAAAATGTATTCTTCTTAAAATGAACAAATAAATTGTTAATGAACAGAAGAAAACTTAATAGAGAAGAATTTAGGATTTTCTTCTCCATAATTTTGAAGTGAAAGGCAGCTATCCAGGGACTAGAAGCTATATTGCACAGAATAACTGTCTGATTTGTGCCTCATTAAAAACCAAATTGCATAAATCTATTATTATTAGTAATAATGCTGATCAATTAAAATGAAATTGCCTCACCAGGACCTGATTGCAGTACTATCATACAAGACAAAATTAGAACTCAAGTGGCTCTTTAAATCACAGGCCCAGAACAAAACTGTATGGTTTTAAGCCTGAATAATTATTACCAGTAGAATACATTGCTAGGCAAGATCCCTGTCACAAGAAAACACTATGGCAAATAGCAATAATTGATATCTCTGATAGCTGTGTGAGCAGAAGTGTCAAGGATTGATCAAACATGAACTTTTTAAAATCTCTACCCTATGAGGATCAGACATCTGTGATGTACAAAAATAGAGCTGATGGCTTCAAAGCATCGGAACATAGAGTAGTATTGCTATCTTAAAACAGCAAAATGCTGTCACATTCCCAAAGAAGAGGAACTCACTAACATAGATGTTTTATCCTCATTGAATAATAGCTCACCCTACAATCATTTCATCTCCCACGATTGTATAAATACCATAAAGTGACAATGAGAATGCAGAAAAAGATCAGCATCTTACTCACAAGGAGACCTACCAACTTATATTTACGATCTTTTCCACCAGAACAATTATTGTAAGTGTATTAATTCTTTCATAATTAAGCCCCTGAACAACTCAAATAAAAGTTCACTTAACTAAATCTGCTTTTAGTCTTTCTCATTGCCTCACTAACTAATACTTCAATAGATGGTAGGTTCGTATCTTCACTCAGTGTACATTTTCTTGCCTTTAAATCGATGAGGGCATTACACAAATGCACCATGTTTGCGAAATCCACAGCCATCCATTATGTTTCAAATGAGACATCCAAGTCCAGCTTTATTGTGAATTACCACACATTCATCATTCAATTCATTATGAATTTTGGTATATAATATTGTCATTTGGAGATAACACTTAACATTTGGAGATGACATTTAACACTATCTAACTAATTTTTTTAACACATTCAGTCACAATTCAACAATTCATGTACATTAAAGAGAAAACCTGGGTATGAATGTTCTGAAGTTCTAAATCCCAGTATGAATTCCCCAAATTCCGTTGCTCATAATGGTCTGGGATGGTGCAATAAACTGAATACAACAGTGTTATTATCTCCAGGCATTTAAAATCGGGGGAATGCCACCAACTAAATGCTGAGAAAGTAATTTTAGAAGCCTTTTGCAGAGATTCATGAGTAAGTTGTTTAAATAAGATATCTGTGCTTTTCTTCCAAGAATCCCAACTCAGATACCCACACCAGACATGCTAATGAGAAACATGACCTACAATAGGAACAAGATTTTCTAGACAAAAAATGGATAGTAGACTTGAGAAAATCATTAGAAATCTGCATTTTTATTCAACAGATAAACTAAACCTGAAGGTTTTTTTGAAAAGTTTTGATCACATGCTCCTTTGTGTCAAGCAGTTTGTTGTGGCCTAAATCATTTAGGTTGTTAGGAGCTATTTGTGCCACTGTTCTTTTGTTCTGCAGTTTTCATTTTTCTTTTAAATCTCTGATCGATGTAAGTAGCTATAAATTCCAAACCACTGGTAGATCTGAAATGTATTTGTTTTTGTCTCAAATGATATTTGAGCAAGTCAATAAATCCCAAGGAAAACTGACAACACAAAAAACTATTTTTTGTTCTGATCAAATAAATTCTTAATAACTGACTTTAAAAAAAAATCTATCCCATTGACAATGTTGATTTCAATTTCCTTAGAGTCAAGTTTTGGATGGAATTGGTCCATACATACCAGTATCAAGGAATGAGATTGCAATAAAAAATAACATAGAGGTGATATACTCTCTTTTTATAAGACAGTCTAAAAGCTATTTAATTCAACATAGATCACGATATCTTGGCAGCAGATTTTTACCTAATTTTCTACACTGTTTGAAAACTGAGTACAAGGAGGTGAATAGCTATATATACCAAGATTTCTGTAGTTTTGGAACAGAAACATCGCATGCAGCTCTAGCCACCTACACTCATGAATCTACATAAAAACATGGGTGAGATCCAGAACCACAGCAGCTCCATCCTCACTTGGGAAAATATTTATCTGTGCAATGTAGTGTAATTTTCACTTTATCAAATATTTTGACAATTTAGTCATATAGGTTCCTTATACAGGTCATAGAAGAAATCCTAATCCTCAGCTTAAATGTGTCAACTGCTCCCTACTCTCTCAGTCCTCCCCACAGATTTTATAGAACAGTGTTCTAACTTTTGCTGGAATAGAGTTAACTTTCTTCATGGTAACTTACATGATGTTGTGTTGTGGATTTGTAACCAAAACAGTATGGCTTTTGATTTAACTGCAAGACTGTCCCTGATTTAACTCAAGGTTTTTTCACTTTTACCCTTCTGATTCTCTCCTTCATCCTGGGGAGGAGTGAGTGAGGGTCTCTGTGGGGCTGAGCTGCCTGAACCAACCCACAAGAGATGGTTGGTTCATATTCAAATATCTATACAATTGGCATTTGGAAATTGATCCCTTTGCCTAGATGTAGATATCTGGTGGTAGATAAAAAACATTAGATAATCATATTTCAACTTGGACTTTCTTTGCCATAGCTTATTCCAAAAAGTGCCTGTCCTTAGCTAAGTCATTCCCCAAGTTCAAAAAGGCACTGAATGGCTTGTCATTGGCTCTCACTAAGGTTTAATTCATAACACTATTAACAGTGCTATTGGATGGGTCTTAGTACAGAAAACAAAGATGGTGACAATTACAAGGAAAACAAAAATTCAATTATTTTAAAGCTAAACAATGACTATGGAAAATAACAGCTCATCAGAGACTAAGCTCAGTTGTAAACTCAGTTAACAAATAAAGGCAAGATGCAGCTGAAATTTCCTATGGTACCTGAACAGATAGATGTGAACTGGCAAGTACAAAAGAGAGATATCAAGTTTTACTTGCAGAAGAGCTGTACTACCAAAGCAAGAGCCAAAGGTGTGACCTAGCACCTGTCAAATGCCATCAGACATAAGGAATGAAGTCACTAATGATAATAAAATGCTCCTCAAAAATGATTTCACAGCAGAGAAGTTGTGGATGCCCCATCCCTGGAAGTGTTCAAGGCCAGGCTGGGTGGGGTTTGGAGCAGCTTCTCATAGGTGAGCCTGCCAAATCCAGGGGATTGGAAGCAGATGTTATTAAAGGTCCCTTCCAACAGAGGCTACTCTATGATTCTACTATTTTAATTTTAGGTAGCTTATTACTGCCCTTTTTCATACATTATTGAGCTGTTGTCAGAACAAAGAGATGATTAATGGCTCAAAGCAACTGAAGTGTGTGTTTGGGTTGGGGCAGGACAAGTTCTGCATGGACGGAGGAGTGCACTGCGGCATGCCACACCCACTGGAGCGTCTGGTCCAGCCCCAAAGTGGCTACCAAGCCACTGGCATACCCAAATCCCACCTTGGGACAGGGCCCTGGGACACCAGAGCAGATAAAAGACCGTGACATGGATGTGGCCAGTGACCTGTTGCACTGTCTCAACGTGTTCAGGTGCTGGGATGTGGCTGGATCTGAGACAGTAATGATTGGTCCCTTCCCTTCCCTTCCCTTCCCTTCCCTTCCCTTCCCTTCCCTTCCCTTCCCTTCCCTTCCCTTCCCTTCCCTTCCCTTCCCTTCCCTTCCCTTCCCTTCCCTTCCCTTCCGGAACCTTCCCGGAACCTTCTCGGAACCTTCCCTTCCCGGAACCTTCCCGGAACCTTCCCGGAACCTTCCCTTCCCTTTTTCCTTCTCTAACACAGCAACATGGGAAAACATATATTACACTTTGATTAATTCCTAGCACAGAATTTGAAAGAAATTTAATTTCTCTTTTATGCACAGCTTGTACAGTCGCAGTAACAACATGCACACACATACAAGCAGCCGTTATACTTATGTATGTAGATATGAATAATTAAAAAATTTAATTACAAGGCATTACTTGTGTATCTACAGTTGTGTCAGCTCCTTTTTTATCTTATCTTGTAGGATTCTTGGAAACATTAATTGGTTAAGAAAGGATGCTTCTGGAGAGCAGAACAGCCCAAATTCTGTAATGGATATTATTCTTATGGTGATAAAAGGAACTAAGACACAGTTGAGGAGTCACTCCCATGAAAGCCTCACAAACCAAGGTCCCAGGGGCACAAATGAGAGGACTGCAAAGAGTTCCTTGTTCAGCTTGCACAATGCATCACTGCCAGGGATGAGAGCACAGTGTTTGCCTCTTCACTCAGCCCACTCTGCAAGCTGGGAGAAGATTCAACATCCAGCACAGATATTGAGCTTTTTCTGCTCATGGAACCTTCCACAATCACTGAAAAGAGGCAGGCACTGGGAGAGGTCAATTGCTCCAACCTGCCTTCGACATCTTCCCCGATGTAATAAATCTGTCTTTGCAAAGTCTTTTGCCACAGCTTACATGAGGCACTTACTAGTCTAGTTTAGACCTAAAATATTTCAATGCAAAAGTGCTACTGCAAAATACATTGTTTATATTTTTATTTTCTTTTTTTCATTAATGGCATAAAACCCCTCCAAATATGGCACAAGAATACTGCAAAACATAGGGTCTGTGTTAGCAGGGAATTTTGCCTTGTATTCCTGTCATTAAAGAAAACAGCACAATGAGATTTTCTGCTCTCAGATGAAAAAGACATCCAAGGACCAAAGGCTGATTATGCCTAAGATAATGATGTGGAGGACGAGGGCATTAGCTAAATTCACATTCATGCTTTAATAATTGCTGAGATTATCCAGTTCACAAGTGACTTGGAGTTAATAACAGCCAGGTCAGCTGATTAATAGCAGTGCTTTTAATTTTACCAGTGTTGTTCTTTGCCAATACATTTTTATTCAAAGCATCATCACCCAAGTGACATTGCTCTTCTTTATCATCATTTTCTAAAATTTTATACAGATGAATAATTAATACAAAATTAATACAAAGGAAAGAAATGAGTTGCAAAGGCATTAACAAGAAAAGCAGTTTATTTATTCAAGAAATAGGTTAAAATTGAAAAGTAGAAATCTCTGTACAGAAAGGGAAAAATCTATGGGGATTTTGTGGTTTTGGTTTGGGGGTTTTTTGATTTTTTTTTTTTTTTTTTTTTTTTTTTTTTGTTTCCCTGAAGCTATGTTTGTCATTTACAGTGTTCCTGATGCCGTGTGCATTTTTATTCCTGCAATTCCTTCTCTTTTTCCCCTGTGGCACACAAGTTCCCGCCATGCCACATAGAAAGACAATAGGTTTTCCAGCAGCACTGAATTTCCAACTAATTTCTTCAAGAAACAGTGTGTCCATGCACAGACAAAGAACCTGTGATCCCCCATGCACCCTCAGTCACATGTCTTACTGTGCAGGTAGGTGGAATTGAATGTTAGAATGTGCAGGGCAGGGAATTATTATTGACCCTGGTTCTCCAGGCTCTCCCTGTAGAACTTTAAGCCAGCTTGAAATTTTTCATTCCAGGTTGGAAATGGGCTATTGAACCCTAATATCCTTCATATTAGAAACCATACAGTATTAACAATAACTTAAACAAAAATATATTTGCCTAATACCTTTTTTTAAATTTTTTTTTTTTTTTTTTTAGAAAATGGAAAAGAAAGAGACAGTAGGGACTTCTGGAAAGGTGTAATGACACTGCTTCACTAACTTCTAAAGAAAAAACCCAATAAGACAGTGGTGACGTGCTGTGAAAAACAGAGTAGAATTAAAGCAAGAATAAGGGAGTTTGCCGGCCCTATGTAGCAGAATAAATTATGTGTTCTCCTTCTCTGAACTACCTAGCATAGCGACAAGAAAATATTGTATAAATTAGAAAGGTGTAGCAAATATATTAAAAATAGTATTAAATAATTGTATTAAATAACTTATATAACTTTTTCCTACTCCTGACTTTCTGACTTTTCTCTTACAGAGGTTTTTAATAATAAAAATGCATTTTGAAGCAGTTATTCACTGTTTAAAACATTTCAAATTGATGTATAAATTGACTTTTTTCAGGGGAGTATAATTATATGGCAGGAAATCTTGTATAATTGTATTATTCAATCCATTTCATCACATAGTTTTACAACAGTAGATTATATCTTCTATTTTCCATTCTCAACTAATTATAACTTTTTTAGCTTTTAATAACAGCATATTGTGGTAATGCTATGAGGTGACAAATCACACAAACAAAAGTAATACAGAAGGACAGTAAGAGTTATGGGAAAAGACACTCTGTGAATGAATAACCTTTGATGAAAAAAAAAACTAAAAAATTATAGATGCCTCTGGATTTTCATAAATATGTTCTGGATATTTAATGAGGAATAATAAAGCTGACATTGTCTCCTACAGCTGGACATGATACGAACATGTGGGCAAGGTGAACTCTGCTTTTGTGACAGGTTACAAGCAGGTGTACTGCTTTGTACTTTCCCTTTCCTCTTTGGAACAAAGATCCTGTTTCTGTTCCTGCTATGCAGTGTGAGTCCAAAGGAAAACATGCCAATAGTCTGTGGATATAGAAAGCAATAGACCAGGTGAAAATTGTGATGGAGAGTAAGTTAAACAGATTAAAAGAAAAAAAAAAAAAAAAGAAAAGTGGAAAAGTGTAAAACTTTTTGTATGTAAAGTGTAAAACTCTCTCTGTGCGGCCCATGGTTTCCTTCCCCATGAGCAGCACCTGTCTCTCCCTGAAATGTGGAAGGAAAGAACCTGTTCCCTTCCCAGCTCTGTGCCACCCTCATCACAATTTTCACATCTGTATTTCCTCCATCTGCGCACAGTTTCTGGAGAAGTGGGTGACATAGAGTCCCCCCACAGGATGGGGCTTGTTGGACCCTAATCAGGAATGGAGACTTTTCCACATCTCTAGTAGGGATTTTATCTCAAGTAGGATTTAAGAGGTGGTGGGATGGTGCCTCTGAGTGTTTCTTGAGTATTTTAGAGTACACAAAACCCTATGAAAAGTGGAAGCAAAGATTTCTATAGTACAGTCAGGTGCTTGAAGAAAAATATAAGGAAAATATATTTTGTGTGTAGTTCTTCAAACTCCTAGCAATTCTGAATTGAATATACTTACAATTCAACCTCTAGAGTATTACAGATAATTTTTTTACTTGCATCTTTTTTTTCTGTTATTTTTAGGCTGCCTAATTTTTCTATTTAATAGTTGTTACCAAAATCAAAATAAGTGTTCTCATAGCTGTGGCAAATACTGAAAGTGGTAAAAGTCCAATGTGGCAACAGCCTAATTTCTTCATCATCTTTTCCTACCTCCTCAATTCTCCTCAAGAAAGGGTGCCCTTATTGTGAAAATCTTCATTCCAAATTATCTTGTTTTACTGGGTGTGTTTGTTATGGTTGAGAAGACACACAAAAACTCACACACAAATAAATAATATACTGTCTTTCCATATAAGATGAAATTGTAGTATGTGGAAGCCAGGGAGCCATAAGAGTGATTTCCCATTCAGCTTTCCCCACAACTCCACTGCTTTTTTCTTCCTGGTAACTGTTTAAGGTGAATATGACTATGATTCACTGTCTTTAATTGGATGAGCAATTAGAAGTTTGGGTATTCATCTCTTTTTATCTGAACTCTGCAAAACTGGCCAGGGATTTGCTAGAGAACTGGATGTCTTGGGAAATTTCCTATCATCATTTGGTCATGCATATTGCCAATGCATGGGTGTCTCCTGAGGGTTTTTCTATTTTTGAGAGTCTGATGCTCGGATTTATTCATATTTGGAAAAGGCATAATTTTAAATTTAGCTAAAAATTCATGGGAATTAGAAGCAAAATTAATACAGGAGGATAATGGGCCAGCGTGAGGTTTTAATTAATCTTTGTCTTACCCTGGAATGTGGAAAATGTCAATTTGCACTAGTTCCATGAAGGATTAAGACGAGTAATATGTACAGTCCATTTAGCTTTGAAGTAAAGCATAAAGAAAATAAAAATGAGAACTTTTGATTCAATGTGACACTAAAGGGGAAGAGAATTAAACAGTTATTAAATAGAGCTGGCTCAATTACCACCATTGGAGGTGACCCTAACAAAATAGAGCTGGTTTTACCAGACATCATTTATATCCCCAAGCCACTCTGATAGCAATGTTTGCCAAAATTAGAATTCAAACAAATGTTTCTGTTGACTGCTGTGCAGGCCAGAACATCCCATTTGTTCCACTGAAACATCAAAAAATATTGGGGAAGAAGCCAAATGAGTTAACTGAGGAGATTCTGGCTTTGTGTATACTTCATACCTTGTCCCCCTGAGTATGAGGGAAAAAAACTGGATATGTGAGATCCATAGTTTATGAGGATGTGGCATTGATTTGGGTTCAGAAAGTGGGCAGGGAGCTGCCTTTGCAACACTATGTCCTCATGGTCCAGGTCCGAAAAAATACTTGCGCTCATCTCAGCCAAATTGTCCCTATTCCCTTGGTTTAGTCATTAGAGAAATTTGATCTTCTTAAAGAAATAAGTAAATTTATTGAAGGTATTAAGACATTGGGCAAAAACTTTATTATCATTAATACAAATCTAACTTCCAAGGGTAAAACATGATAAATAAGTCATTGGTACATGTGGATTAAGTCTATCCATTTTCCTTCAGTCTTTTGTCCAAGCCTTCTTTTGAATCCTCTACCAATTCTTAGTGCAACTTTCAATTTTTCAGTAAGTGTTGTGGTTATTTCCATTCCCAACTTGAGGAATTTGGGTTCTAAATGCTTCCTTTTCTTTATGAAACAGGGAACAGAAGAAAATTCTTTCGAAAGAGTAAGTGCCAACTTTTCCTCCACCTATCTACTAATACTCAAAAGAAATGTTATAGACTTACTCTCTCATACTTCAGAATCTCCCCACCCTTATCTAAATTGTCTTCAGACTAACACACAAAAGACATTAGACTGCCAGACGACTCAAGAGAAATATTTGAAAGAAATAAAAGAAAATTTTAGGGGATGTTTGCTGGTGTCATGAAGCACTTTGCTTTGGAAGAATGAAAATTTAAAAGTTCCCTCTTCCCACCCTTCCTACTTGCTGAACAGTACCTTCCACCCTCCCAAGATTACTGCACACATCCTCTAACCTTTAAGGCAGATTTATGGATGAGGAAATTACAGTGACAAAATCGAGTATTGCAGTCTCTCTGGGCTCCCCATCACAGTTTGACATTAAACTGTTGGAACCAGTACAAAGAAGGCCACCAAGATGATCAGAGCACCTCTGCTGTGAGGAAGGCTGAGAGAATTGGGATTGTTCAGCCTGAAAAAGAGAAGGCTTTGGGGTGACCAAATTTTGGCCTTACAGCACCTGAAGAAGCTGACAAGAAAAATGGAGAGAGAATTTTTGCGAGAGTGATAGGACAAGGAGGAATGGTTTCAGATTGAAAGAGAGTAGGTTTAATTTAGGTATTGGGGAAAATTATTTACTGGGAGGGTGATGAGGCACTGAACTAGGCAGCCCAGAGGAGCTGTGGATGCTTCACCCCAGGAGGTGTTCAAGGCCAGACTGGATGGGGCTCTGAGCAACGTGGTCTAGTGGAAGGTGTCTCTACCCATGTCAAGGGGTTGGAACTGGATGATCTTCGAGGTTCCTTCCAACTCAAACCATTCTATGATTCTATGATTATTCTGTGAACCTCTCCTTTTCCAAACTACCATCTTCATTCATTAATTAATTAGAAATATCAACTAACAAGGAGGAGAAACACAGGGAAACAAAATGTGCTATACAGCATGAAACTGATTAAAAAATGTTAAAATAATAGCAGAATGGATTAAATTACGGAAGAAAATAGATTGGAGAGTATTAAAAATAATCAATATATTGAAAATTTAGTAAAAAGTAGAGAAATTGAGCAATGGAATTAGATGATTACTACAATCTTTTTATAGGGATATGCAGAAGACAGTAAATCACCTCAAACTTGCCTGATAGGACTGCTCTGGAGAAAGAAGAGTAGTTGGAGCTCACTGCAATAAGAACTGTATTCTGACTGTTTTTTTACAGAATCTGAAAGAACCTCTTTCACTACAGATTAAAAGGTGCTGTTGAAGGTCATGGAGGAGAAATCCTTCAGAAGATGGAGCAGCAAGGTAGCCACCATTACTCAGGAAAATCCTTAGCAGCAAATCCCTGGAAGCTGAGAGATTGCTCAGAGAAAATATCATCTGGGGTGGCCTCTCTGTGCACAAAATATGGAGTTACACATTCTTGGTCCAACTCACACCTATTTGTTGTAATTTATTTTGGCACTGGAATAAGTACTTTAGTGTCATAGAGTCATGAAATGGTTTGAGTTGAAAGGGACCTTAAAGATCATCTTGTTTCAGCATTCCTGCTATGGGCAGGGACACCTTCCACTGGACCAGGTTGCTCAGAATCTGGAGTAGTCATACCTACAGTAAATCTAGTAGATCTTTTCCTTATCAATCTAGTAATTGGCACTTTGGCCTTTTTACATCCCTTTTATATAGTATAAAATTGCTTATTATGCATTTGATGAATTTTCATGGTATTTCAATAAAGCATTAATTTAATTTTGTTATGCTGTTCCTCCAGCTCTTATTTCCAAGTTTATGTGCATTCTTGAATTATATAGTCAGGAATAGTTTGTGTCTTTTCTTGTTTTCAATCTGCCCATCAATTCAAGAAACTTTTAGGACAAGTAATACCTCCATATCCATTTAACTCCACTGAGCTGAGCATTTGAGCGTCTACTTTAACAGAAACTTTGCAAATTTATAATAAACTTTTGTAAGCCATGGCTGCACTTAAAATGGTGGAACATTGAGGGCTTTTAAGGTTGAGAAAGATTCTATCCCTTCTTCCTCTTTATTAATAAATATGTGTCTACAGCAGAAATAAATTTAAAAAAATAAGTAGAACTTCTACCTTTTTTTTTCCTAAAATGCCTTGAAATCATAATAATTTGAACACTATTTTCATATTTGCATACCTAGATTATAACATGATCCCTGCAGGAAGTCAGGTGGTATTTTAGACTCATACAAAGCTCTTGACATCAGTAGGGACATATAAATAGTTACTACTCAGCATGAGCAAGAACAATCCAGTATAAACACATAATTTATATTATGGAAAACAAGGCACTTTGAAATTGGAAACATACAGGTGGGCAAAAGTTTGGGAAACAGTTTTTTTTTGTTTATTTTTCTTATGAGGCTTTAAGGCAGAAATTTTCATCTCACTTCTACTTGTGACTTCCTTTTGTGTAGAACAAAAAACATTCTAATTTATTTCAAGCTTGAAATAATTTAGGATATGATACAACTTTTAATAATCTCATCTTCAATGTGTTGACATAAGTAGCTTGATCCCATACTGCAGTTTGATACCATGTGAAAGACACTCTGCACACCCAGCACTACATCTCCAACTACACTTTTCAAACTGCACTGCAGGGCTTAACTGAAGATTTTTAAATACTTGTCCTTGTCCTGCTGTTATCTAAGAAGCCAACTAACTACACATTTCCCACATTTAAAAAGAATGGGGTTGTGCTTTCATTATATACACATATTTAATTTGTTTTTCAATCAAAATAGCAATTATTATTGCAGATCGCTGCACTTGAAACCTGTTTCAAGTCAGGACAATTTCACTATTTATGAACAAGCTGATTAATTTATGTCAAACATTTCACTGACAACAGGGATGTTTTCACTGTCTGCTAAATGTTGATTGCATGAAATTCATATGGCAAAAGGCATAGAAAGAAAGGATTTGGGTTAGGTTGACCAAACAAATCTATCTGCTATGCCATACCTATATATTTTATTCTACATTCAAACTTTATTTCCAAGATTTAAAGTTGCCCCAAACATACACTCTTTTTGCTCATACAATTAAAACAATACCATATTTTCCTCAAAAATGTAAGCATTTTGGAAAAATGCAAAATTAAGATTAGCAAATATATTAAAGAATGTAACATAATTTTTAGTCTGAAATCAAGGTGATATATCTACTACTTTATTCCATGTTCAAGGGCTACCTCAGTTTGATGAATTCTCAACAAAATTTTCTTTTTAAACTACCTTTTAGAGGAACACATACAGACATCTAATGCAAAAATGATACACCACAAGATCTATTTTACCATTTATGAAACCAATGTTATCTTTCAAAATAGTGAACAAAATTTAAATGAATTTTTTAGCAGAGATAGGGTTCGATTTCTTAATAATTAGTTGATTTTTAGTCCATAATAATAATAATTAGTGGCTTTTTTATCCTGTTACGTTTCCTGTTTTTTGAAAAGTATTGGTATGGATCTTTTGGAAGGAATATCTACTTGACTGTTGAAGTTAAGGGATGACTTACTGTGCAGTTGTTCTAGATTTTCATTGCTGGTTTATCAACTTCTCTTCTTAATTTCTCATTATTCAATTCACATTTATATGCCTTTCCTATCTTTTGTGTGACATATACAGCTCTGTGTACTCATTCATAGTTTCAGCATCACCTGCTTTCACCTTGCCTCTCTCTCAGCTCCATCCTTCCAAAGGGCTTGACCCAACATTTGCTGGATTCAGCCAGTCTGCACACCTCAGAGAGGGCAGTACCAGAATAGAAAGAGAATTTGAGAGGTGCCTGAAGGATTGAGTCACCACCTTTTCTTGAATCACAACCTATCCCAGCCCCTAAAACTGTTTAGAGAGCAAAGCTTAGCACAGCTGGACCTATGAGGTACCCACATCCTAACCATGTGGAGACCAGGAGGGTGTGCTTCACAACACAGCAGCGTTTTAAACAAGTTAAACCACTAATCATTGACTTCCATGTCAAATATCCCTTCCAATGTGATCCTGGACCGTGTGGAGCATTATTCCTCAGGCCTCATTCTTTACCAAGAATAGGTTTATAAGTTATAGAATGGTTTGGGTTAGAATTTACCTTAAAAAAAATTTAGTTCCAACCTCCAGGCCATAGGCAGAGACACCTTCCACTAGATTACATTGTTCAGTCAATCAATTCTTGCCTCTGAGCAGTCTTACAGATTTAGACATATCTTAAATATACAGGATACTTAGTCAACTGTAAGGAAAACCTGCATTGACTTCCTTCTTCAAATGTTTTCTGCTTCCAATTTTCCCAAAAATAAAGGTCTTTAATGAGTGCTATTTGGGTACTAATTACAAAAAAAAAATTTTTTTGATTCCAAAACACAAGGCAGAAATGTGGTTTTAAAGATATTTGCATGAAGCAATACCATAAAAAAAGTTTAGTTACATAATTTTTTCTTGTTATCTATCAGCATTATCATATGAGAAAAGGTTGACGGAGCTGGCACTATTTAGGTTGGAAATGAGAACTCTCAGCTGGATCTTATCCCATGTACAAATACTTGATGGGAAGGAATGAAGGAGAAGGAACCAGATTCTGCTGCCTGACAGGATGCAAGGTAATGGACACAAATGAAAACTTATCAAATTCCATCTGAGTGTAAAACCACCTCACTTTTGAACTGTGAGCATGCTCCAATGGTGGAAGACTTTGTGCAGAGCTTTCGCTGAACTGTATTTTTACAGCTAGAACATCACTGTGTTTTCAGTACTGTCCTTGTCACAAATACAAAATACAGCACTACATGAGCTGCTATGAAGAATATTAACTTTATCCCAGCCAAACCCAGCAAATATCTCAATGATTATATGATTATCATAGTGTATACCTTCTCTCCTCTATTTATAGTGAGGCTTTTTTTGTAATACACTTTGTAGAATTGTGTAATAATATCTTTACTGAAAGACTTATTATTCCATGGATTAACTCCTCAGAAGGCTGCTGTAAGTTAAACATATGGCTAACAGCAAACTTATCATTTTAGCACAATCACATTTTAAAATCAAGAGAAATTGCTAGATTAAAAATAAACATTGTGAATGAAAGTAAATACATTCTTCAGTTTTTCATTTCTGTGACTGGATAGCTCAGTTTTCATGTAGGTATGTCTAAATTTGCACATGCATTCAACCCTCTGCATAATCTGAATGAGAAGATTTCACTGCAGAAAATTCACTGTCGAAGAGTGAGAAATGGGAAAAGGATAACCCAGTTACATACCTTTTGCTCCATACTTTCCCTAATGATTTATATCCCCTCAATAAAAGAGATACACTTGTCAAGGACCCCCAGAACGAACAATGTGTGGCCTCTTTTTATAACTGAAGAGGGGGAACAGGTCAGTCATTAGAGTGAATAAGACCCTCATTGAATTTAATTGAATCCTATTGATTTGCATAGAAGACAATTAGTTTGAATTGACTTTTATTGATTTGTGCCTAATTGGACTCAATTAAAGCCCGGTGACTTGCACAGAACAAACTAAATTGCACTGACTAATTGGACTGAACTGAAGCTTATTGAAGTGAAGAGTGTTCAGAGAGATGAGCAAAAAGACTGTGATTGCTTTTAATAAGACTCCTATGCTGTTGATGAGTGCCTGCTGAAATGGAGTGAATGTCATTATTAAAGACACTCTTTGAAAAACTGTTGTTCACACGTGACTTGTGATTACCTTCAGCTGCTGGTTTATTTCATTTGTAATTTTTTTTTTTCTTGCCTAGGGACCTTGCCAGAAAGCAGGAATTCAATTTAATTACTTTTAAAAGAGTAGCAACACTTCTTCTTTTTTCTTTTTTTTTTTTTCTCTGAAAAATCCATCTTGCAGATGTTTCCCACTTCACAGGTGGCATTATGAATGAGTCTAGCCAAACAGGGGTGTCATTAAAACATCCAGACAGGACCTGCAGACTCCTGTCTTGCTTCCTCCATTATACAGATATTTTACTATACTCATACAAACACTACCATTAAGTGACTTGCAGAGCAGGATAGCTTGATGGAGCATTGAGAATCCTGCCTAAATGAAAGATTATCAGATGCAGCTGAAGCATAACGAATCCTGTAAGTAATTTGATAACTTTGTTAAAATCACTGAATGAACTTTTAATTAAGATCACCAACATAGATGAGGATAGCACCATTTTCCACCAGAAATCAGTGATTTCTTTGCTTATTGAAATTTTATGATATGAAATTATGTCAATCAAGGCTGTGCAGACTGTAGTTGAATTTGGGCTGAAAGATGGTCCTCTTCAGCTTTCAAAAGGCTCTGAACCCACTCTATTTTACTCAGCACACAAATGCAGGAACCACAGCTATTAGTAGGCATTACTATGGCTGGTGATGTGTCCACATGGACAATTATTCAAATGGCAAAAACCCTGTAGACCTCTGTTTTAGGCTGTAAATCAAAAAAGTACAGCAGTGATGGTGATGGTGGTCACTACATGCCTCAATCTAATAAAGGAAAAGTTAATCCAACAAAGACCATAATTCTCTTACCGTTTGAAAAAGAAGCACAGAATATTGGTAAGGAAGGGACTTCCTGGGGCAGAAGACCAGTGTTTTTCTGTCCCAGGTATGCATCATGTGTTCCCTTACATAACCTATAGCTTCAGTATACAATTCCCATATTTTTTACCCATATTGGTTTTATCAGAATATCCTTTATGTCTCATTTCTTCTATGGGGATCAATGTCTAGCTTTCAGTATGTGTCTAGTCATAGCTGCATTACAGTAGCTATGTAAAAAGGTTGTGCTTTACCAGCACTGTCTCTCACTAATGTTTACTCCCCTGGCATATTTACAGATCACAGTTATATTCCATGACAATCTTTGTTTTATTATGCTAAATAAGCCAAGCTCTTTCAGCACACTCTCATGAGGTGTGGTTTTCCATTGTCTGTACAATCATTTGTCTCAATACCTATACTAGCCTGAACTGTCTTTTTTTTACTTACACATGAATGATCAGAACTGTTACACAGACACAAAAACTGGAAAGAGAGAGGAAAAAGAGAGAAAGAAAGACAGAAAGAGACAAAGAAACAGGGAAAGGGTTAGAAGGAGAGATAAATTTGTTGAGATTCTGGCAGAGGGTAATGCCATGACAATTTAATTTGCCCAAACACCTGTATGATATCTGATGGGGACCTGGGAGGCCCTGTTACAGGAGAGGGCCCTTGCATCAGTATCTTGACCCAAATCAAGAAAGTTTTCCCAAATCATTATTTTACTCAGTTTCTACAAGCCCGATGGCCCAACTGACATAAGAACCCCAGGGCATATGCAACCCTTGGTAGTTAATACACTTTAAACATGTAAAATAATGCCTTGACTACATACAAAAGACTGTTTTATACAACCAGGTCTGCAAGAAAATATTTCTACTGTTTATGTTCAATGATATTATCTATGCACAACACTCCTGTAGCAGGAGTGATGTAAAAAATCTTTGGCTTAGTTTACCCAGGAGTTCACTCAGCCTACCTAGGTGTATAAAATGGTCCTGGTGCAGCAGAAGCTGACTCAGAATTTGTAGTTTGAAATTCCCATCTAAGCAGCTCCTGTAAGAAACAGTCCAATACTTAATTCTAAAAGCTGTATCAGTCATGTGGTTTTTAACTTTTGATGCTGTCTCCAGGCAATCCATTATCCTACCTGTGCTGGTGCCTGTCCAAAAACTTCTTGGACCATGCCAGCAGGATTCTGAGTGCACTGGTTGTGCAACAGGCACAGCTCTGAAAACAGATATCCCACTGTTATAACTAATGAAAAAACTTAAATTTCATAATTCCAAGTCACAACCCAAATCCCATAGTCTTGCCATGACTGTACAGAATATCCCAATAGAGTTTTCACTGGAAAATGGCACAAAGTCTTTGGTATGTCTACATCAATTTCAACCTCTGATAAAAGGAAAGACTTCTCCCCCCACAACTACTTCACATTATCCATATTCATCCTTTGAGGAGATAAAATGACAGATTTTTCCTCAGTCCTACATGGCTAATGAATTATACAAAAGGAATATTGCTATTAAGATCTATGTTCAAGAGGCACTTTTGTTAAGAAATACATTTACAAGAGATATGTTGGTCTCCTTTGTTCATACATTTCTTGAATAAAATATTGAATTTTCATTATAGAGCATGTTCATTTTTTAAAAATAGAAGTATGAAGTCTTGTTTCAAGTGACTTCTTATTTGAAAATATAGGGTAATTATTTATAGAGTCTATGACGGTGTATGAAAGTGACAATTCTCCGTGCTCAGCTTTGTAAGCCCATCAACCTCTGGGACTAATTCAGGAATGGAAAAAAGGGTACTATCCCAAAAAGAAACCAATGATCTAAAGATCTTTTTGATCTAAGGATCATAATGGTCTATCGAGGGTATAATATCAATGAGAAAGAAGAAACTCTGGAACAGTCTTCTGCAATTGATTAACCACTTAGTAATCCTTCACAAACTTCTTATGAGCATGTCTTTAATATAACACAAATATATTTCCAGCACTGTTTTATTTCTAGATTTGCTTTAATGACTATTAAATTGTCATAAATGAATCATTTCAAATATCATCTCTTTCTGCCATAACATGATAGTGATTCTTTTCATCCACATTTTAGAATCACACTTTGCATCACTGGCATTTATCTTCCCAATCAGAATCTGTGCATTAACCAGTGCCATTTATTACATTGCTATAATTTCACACAGACTTTCTCACTACTGGAAAAGCATTTTTTCTGAGCCAATTTTGCATTTAAATTAACCACTGTGTACTTCATTCTGATTTCTTAATTTCATGGCTAGCTTTTGCCTTTGATTTTACAAAATTAAGGATGATGGCTGTGTTAAATACAACTATTTTATTTTATTTTATTTTATTTGGCATCCAGCTTCCTGTGCTTCACTGAATTTCTTTGATTTCCTTGGAAAGGGGCGTGACTGGGGGGGAGAAATTTTTTCATGAAGCCAGTTTTAGCACAGAAATACAACAGAGGAGTCATTTTCATCCAGAGTTATTCCCATATATAAGAATTGTGTCTCGTTTTCTGGAGTGCTGATTCTCTGCATTGAAGGAAAGCAATTGCAGGCACCTGACCACACACATTAAAGGCTGCTGTGCCTTCAAATGAAAGATGAAAGCTTGTGATTTCAAACACATAAAAGCATTCAATGCAGGCACACTCAAGAAAGTCACAGAAGATTTGCCAGCACAGTGTTATTTGTATTGTCTAGGCTAGTGCATAAGAGCATCATTACAAAGCAAAATAAGCCCAGAAGAACCCAATCCATCTCCTGAGCATTCATTGCACATCTATTTGATGATCCAAGAGCACAGTCTTGCAAACCCACACAGAAGAATACTGGGACAAAAGAGCTTCACTTTGCCTCTTGAAAGGTGGTGTCTTGCTGCTCACCCTCTCAGAAAAACAATGCCAGGAAAGCTGCACCTGCAAAATTATCTTTGGGTCTAGCAAGCAGCATGGAAAACATTCAGGAGGTTTTTTGTCAGTGGTTGCCCTTCTCAGCCCCTCACCAAATCTCACTTCAGTGAGTTAAGATGGTTACAGTGAGTACTCCAAATTGCCTGTGGACACTTGACTGCATCCAGAATGTTGTGAAAATACCTTTTATTTTTTCTGTCTCTGTCACAATATGAACTTCATAAGGCTGGGTTATAGTTTGTTTGCTGAACCAAAACACTTCTCATCAGGCTTTTCAACAGATGGAGTTCATTGAACTCTAATCCAAAGCTCTTTGACACAAAACTGACCTAGATTTTGATGGGCTTCCATTCAGACCTAACCCTGACTTCTGCAAACATAAATCATCCTGGCTAAAATGACTGCTTCCTGATATAAGTTTCTTTTTCCACATTTATATCTTCTTCTAGAAATCCAGGGGAAAGAAAAAAGTTTTTACTGTATTCCACAGTTATTCTTTTCTTTTCATTTTCTAGACTCTTCCTATAATTTTGGTCAGTGAATTTAATCTCTTTTTCTATAAATATGTAAAGATTATGACACATTTTTAATCATAATTATTCAACTTCTAAAGCACAGACTAAGAATCTTACACACTCACAGTTCTCTGTTGCTTCTTTCTTTCATTCCTTCATTCTCTTGCTCATTGTCTCATTTTGCTCATCCATCATATTTCAGCATAAATTTATCTCTTTTCCTTCTGATGCCCTCTGACCTCTGTTTCCTGGAAGATTCCCCCAATATCCAGCTTTCACCTTACCTCCCTTGCTGTCTTTTCAGAGCTTTTTTTTCTCCAAATTTAAGGATCTTATATCCTCCTAAGACATCACTCATATGTCCTGTGCCCTTTGCTACTCCCAGTCCTTGAAAAATTCTTCTTCCACCAAATTGGAGTTGAAAATAGGAGAAATCTGAAGCAGTTGCTTCTTCCTCTTCTTTGCCTCCCTGAGGTGCAAGAGACGGAAAGAAAGGGGATAAAAGAGAGATCTGCACAAAGGAAAGGTGGATCACCTTAGAGGGAGTAGCCTGGAAGGCCAGAGGTCCTGTTCTGAGCTTTCAGACGAGAGCAAAAGAATGCAAAAAAAGGTAGGCAACAGCTCCCTCTGCTTCCTTGTGGGAAGAGAATGGGCATCACCTGTCACCACGGCTCACCAGCCCTACTTTAGCTCTTTGAACACCACTGCAGTCCAAATAAATAAAAGTTATTACATATTCCAACTCCTCCTTATCAAGAGGAATGATCTTTCATAGCACGTACATGCTGCTCCCTGGAGCACTTCACACATTTAATTTCAGACTATGCGAAACTCAGGCACAATTATTTTTTATGTAAAAGAAAAATTCCTGAGCTCTGTCTATATTATCAATTATTAAACTCAGACAATTAGAAACACATTTAGCAGATCCTGCGTGCATCCTTTTCAGAGTCCCTGTGTACCTGCTTCTACATGGGCAGAAAAAAAGATCTGAATTAGAACCTCCATTAAAAGGACAACATGCCTTTAGCATTTTCTTAACCTCTAATTGCAGGGTCATCCACCACAACCTCTCAATATAAATTTTTAAAGCACATTTTCTTCCCTTTCTTATTTCATTTCAGGACACTTGGGAAAGGAAAGATTTCTTAGTGTCTCTTCAGAAGAAAAGCATAATAGCTTTAATTTTAACAATGGAAAATTTGAGGTAAATAAAAGAGTCAGAAATCATAGAACTCTAGAAGGGATTGAGTTGGAAGGGACTTTAAATATCATTTATTTTCAACCCTCCTGCCATGGGCACAGACACCTTACATGAGACAATGTTGTTCCAAGTAAAACATGTCAAAACATGAAATTTAGCTTATGTTGCCATCTTGGATAGGACATCTTCCTTACTTTAGCTAACAGATGGCAAAAGACAATAAATAAAAAAGGTATCTCTGGCCATAAAACCAGGTGGCCCACAGAAAGTCTATGGCTTTTCAAAGGAAGGGAAGAGTTCTTTGGCACCTAAAATTAGCAAAGCAAAAAACAAAAGAGAGAAAACTGTATTGCAGAGAAGATTTTCAAGTTAGGGAGCTTACTGTGGCTCTAAGAAGAGTTCTCTATTTTTATGTTTGAATGAGGGACCAGGGAATACCAACATTGAGTGAAGCCAAAGAAATTTAAATAATTATTATGATTAAAAGGCCATACAGCTTTAACTCTAAACTAGCTAGGATAACAGGATAGCCACTGTTTTCTAAATGCCTCTTGTTTGGAAAAGTTTTCTTTCCTAAGATCATGTTTGCAATCAAAGTAAACTGAAAATCACAAAGATCTTGGTATAGTTAAAGTTCTTCAGTGAAACTAGTTGAATACAAGAGGCAAAAAAGATCTTTTATGCCATGGGGAAGACAAAGAAATGTTTCTACTGAGAGGAGGTAGTGATCCTTCTTGCTTCCAGAGAACTTTCCAGGTTCTTTGAAGAGAAGTTCCTATGAGATATGGATGCTGCTGTAGGTACTCAACTTTCACCCCTTCAGCTGGTACTTTGCTCCAAGTGCTTTTGTTCCTCTAAGGGGTTAATAAATAATGCGTTATTTGGAAAGTAATTCTTTGTTTCTGCCTCACTGCAAGCTTGCTCTCACATTTTACTAAAAGGGAACTGCTGTAGGGTGCAATTACGCCTGCTGGGCCTGCTGAAGTGGCCACTCTTATGCAACTTTAGAGCAGCTGAAGAGCATCAGTCACAAAAGGTAAAGGCTGAAGGTGGGATGCACATCCCACTACATGCAGTAAGACCTTGGGAAGGAGTGCAAAGGCAACAAGTCAATAAATGAGACTATGGGCATGCATTTATTTAATACATATTATAAATATTATGGTGATTGCAAAAGAAGAAACAAATTCAGAAAATATGGAAGCTAGTTTCTAGTGCCCCCTTCTGCTATTAGTGATGCTTTTCTCTGTAGCATAATTAAGCCCACTGTGCACCTGAATTTGTTTTCATGCTGATCTGAATGTAATTTGGCTGGATTGTAATACAGCACATTAAGTCTGTTTGAAGACGAACGAGACTTAAATTGCTGAAACCTACACCTCAGGTTTTATTATCTTTTTTTGGTTGTTGTTGTTTGTTTGCTTGTTTTGTTTGTTCAATTCTAATTTAGTTTTTCAGATGATGCATACATGCAGAATGCTACCAAATCTTAATGATGTGTGGCTCGTGCTTAACCAGGTGCTTTACGATGTCTAAAGCAATAGCTTTGCTTTTGCAGCTCTGAAACAAACTCACCTTTAACATAAAATATGGGTTCAAGTGCATAGGGAAAGCAGCAAATGTTTAATAAACATGTTTATACTTCAGACAACCTTTTTTATAAAGTATTGGATTAAAACCAAACAGTACAAAACCCAGATCCAAGCCAAACCTTTCCATTTCCCTGTTCATTGTTGTACATATGTACAAAGAATATCTGGTGGGGATATGTGCTGCTTTCAGCTCGGTGGAATTAATTTTCATCATGGTGGCTGCTATGGGGCTGTGTTTTGGATTTGTGTTGATAATACAGAGATGTTTTTGTTATTGCTGAGCAGGGCCCACACAGAGCCAAGGCCTTTTCTGCTTTTTGTATGGTCACATTGGGGAGGAAATTTTGAGTGCAGGGGAGTTTGTGAAGAGACACAGCCAGTACAGGTGACCCAAACTGACCAAAGAGATATTCCAGTGACATCATATTCAGTATATAAAATGGAGGAAGAATGAAGAAGCAGGGGATATTTTTTCATGATGGAGCTTGTCTTACCAACTCACAGTTATGCATGATGTGGCCCTGCTCTCCTGGAGATGGCTGATCACCTGCCTGCTTGGGAAGCAGGGAATTACTTATTTGATTTTCTTTTGTTTGTGTGAGTTCTTTTGCTTTCCCTATTAAACTGTCCTTATCTCAAGCCATGAGTTTTCCAGCTTTTACCCTTCCAATTCTCTCCTCAATCCCACTGGTGGGAGAGTGAAGGAGGAACTGCCGGGGCTTGGCTGCTGGCTGGGGTTAAACCACAACAACTTCTCATCATACAAAATTAATCCTATTGAATTCAACATATCTTTATTTTCAGAGGACTCTTCAACTCAACTGTTTCACCATAACAGCCATGTAAAAATCCTTCCTGACTTCTTGGGAAAATCTGTATGTGGATGTAAAGCACTTGGGGAATAGGTAAGAAAACAGTTCTTCTTTCCAGGACAATGCAGAACCTGGTCCCACCTTAGGTAAAGATGCAGCTTTCCATTGTTGTTTTTACTGTTGAGCTAGGATGGAGTTCAGCTCCAGTTGAAGATTCTTACATAGAGATATCTCCCTGTAGGTGTCTGAACAGTACATGGGAATTCACTCTGCCCTGGACTTTAAGGATAGGGTACCACTTCTGGTTGCAAAACTCACAGCAGATCTGTGTATAAAACATTTAAATGGATGCCTTGAATATCCTCGCAAATGGAACTAAATATCTGTGTTCAGGAAGGGAAAAAAAAGGGGAAAAAATCCAAGCCCATCCTGGTTAACCAGCAAACTAGATCTGTAATGGGAACTTACACATCTTGCTTATATATAGACTCCTGTATACAGAATCCTGCATTGAGGCACCTTTATTCTGAGCTAAATTTTAACTGACTGTGGTAAATGGGAAATACCTGTAGGAGGGAGGCTCAGAAGGAACTATCATTTGAAGATCACACATTACAGTAATTAAACCCCAAACAAATAAAATTTTAAAAAATAAAATAAAAATTAAACAAAATTTAAAAACCCACAAAAACTCAAAAACCCCTTTATATATATATATATATATATATATATGTAAAAATAGAAAAAATTGAATATGCAATATAGGATGTCTAAAGAAAATAAAATTTCCTACTACTGTTGGTATTAAATTGTTAATATAGATAAAGGCCATATGTGAGGCATCTGAAGCCTGGCTAATACAGTTAGAGAAACACTATTTTTGGCACAGTCCAGGAGCATTCAGTGAGGTATAAGAGGGCTGGCATACACTGCTGCAAGTGTGTGTTATTCACAGTAACTGCACTATTACTTTCACTTAGATTCAGACAGCCCTTGGAGTAATGCACTTGGAAAGAGGCTCTTTGGTGAATCAGTAACACTCTCAGCCACCAGTTCATGCATTAAAAGGACAGTTCACAAGTCGTGGTAATATTTTTTTTTCTGAGGTGGAAGGATGTAGGCCTGATGATCCAACACGGGTAACTTCATCTTTAAATTAGAGTGTCCATTTTTCTGGACCAGATTGTTTTATTCATGGAGAACCTGAATACAAAAAGCCCTGTGCTCCTCTCTGAAACCCATTCACACTTCATTAACTGAGCAGAAACCTTTGAGGATAGACAAATAGGATAGGTAAGTTCCTATCTCCAAACAGAAGTGAGGGTTTGTAAATTAATGCTGAGACTTTTACTAAAGGTAGCAGGTACACAAAAAGTCCTTTGTACATTTGAGATTTCTCTCTTTATTCTGTCCTGCAGTGTAGAAAATCTGGAAATAAATTATCCCGATAGTGATAGATTATGATCTGTGCAATTGTTGCCCATTTGCTAAATATACTGCAGCAGAATTAATTTAGTTAGTTTGTTTGCTTTTGCCTTTTTTTTTTCTGCCCTTTAAGGGAAGGCATGACCAGATATAAGTGATTTCATGACTCAAGACCCTCTGCTTCTAACATCTGAGGAATTTAGAGGAGTGATTTATACCAAGGAATTCAAAGCTAATGGAAAACTACAGAGTTAAACCTGCTGACAGGGAGGTTCTGCTCCCATATTGTTATTAAGTTATCAGGAAGTCCTTTAAATTTTCAACAGGATGTGCTTTCCAATTGAGCAGGTTAGCATAAGAAAGACAGACTCTAATGAATCAATCTCAGTGTTTCTTCCTTGCATGGCAAATGATATATAGATTTCTCTGTTGTGTTCACTTAGCTGGCTGAGCTGATTGCATTTTGGGTTGATGAACTGAATCTTTCAAAGCATTTAAATTGGAGGGGTAATGAGGGAGTTGGAACTAAGACTTCCATGCCACTCATAGCATGGTGAGAGTGTAGGTAGATGAAGTAATGGCTCCAAAATTTTTGCTAATAAAATTCTCACTCTCTTATTTGTTTCTGGGATTTTAGTCGATGCTCTGTGAGACCTGTGGTTTCCAGGCATAAATTAACTCTAGGGATGCCTATCTAAATAAAAGTAGAGATCATTCTGCATTAGTAGGGGTGGAAAGTCCTTTCCCACTAATCACAGAATATTCTGAGTTGGAAGGCACCAGAAGGATCAGCAAGTCCAGCTCCTGTCCTTGTACAGAGCATCCCAAGAATCCCACTGTGTGCCTGAGAGCATTGTCCAAACATCCCTGGAGCTCTGTCAGGCTTGGTGCTATTGAACATTTCCCTGGGGAAATGCCCAACTGTGATGGTGTTCACAGGGGCCCTTGGATGAGGGAAGAGACAAAGGATCTGACTCCATGTTTCAGAAGGCTTGATTTATTATTTTATGATATATATTACATTAAAACTATACTAAAAGAATAGAAGAAAAGGTTTCATCAGAAGGCTAGCTAAGCTGAGAATAGAATGGAAAGAATCATAACAAAGGCAGCTGTCTCAGACTCTCTCCGAGACAGCTGTGCTGTGATTGGCCATTAATTACAAACATCTAAGATGGGCCAATCAAAGATCTACTTGTTGCATTCCACAGCAGCAGATAACCATTGTTTACATTTTGTCCCTGAGGCCTCTCAGCTTCTCGGGAGAAAAAAAAATGCTAAGGAAAGGATTTTACATGAAAAGATGCCTGCCACACCCAACCACTCTCTGGGGAAAGAACATTTTCCCATTACCCAACCTCAGCCTCCCCTGACACAGATCCAGCGGTTCCCTCAGGTCCTGTCACTGGTGACAGAGAGATAGTTCTGTCTCTCCTTCCCCTTGTGAGGAAGATGTGGATTGTAGAGTTCTCCCCTCAGTCTCCTCTTATTACCATCAGCAATATTTGTATATTAGAAACCAGGAACATCTTTGAACTGAGACATCCACATATGAAATCAGTGACTTAAAGAATCACTTTGCTAAAGAGAAAAGCATTTTTAATATGCGCTTTGACCAAGGCTTCTGATTAATCAGTGAAGCCAAAAAAATTCCATTTTCGAGGGAGTTTTTTAGGACAAAGGTTGAAAAAAAAGGACATGTTAAACATTGCGGCCCTGTAACATCTGCCAACAGACCTCCTCTCTCTGGTGTGAGAGGAACCTGGGAACAATTCAGACTCTACCAAGAGCACTTTGATCCACCTGGCAGTCCTTAGGTTTCAGAGTTATGGGAACCCCAGCTGCTTTTTGATCCCTATTCATTTTTTGTGGCTATTCACAGCCTATATTTTGAATAGCAGAGTAAGACTGTTAATAACTAGCTGAACACAGGATTGCTGTATGGCTCAGGGTCCTTGGAAACCAGATACTTGGTAGAAATTCCTCACAAAAATCTTCATTCCACACACATCCATAACATCTTTCTCATGCTATAAGCGCTAAAGTCTATGAGTCTATAAAATTTAGACTCTACTGTTGAAAAAATTCAGGACACTACCACTGTTATCCCTTCAAAACTTGAAGCATAAATTCTTCCTTGTCCTAAAAGTATGTAAATCATAATTTTACAGGAAAGATATACAAACAATGTGGTAAAAAACTTCCAGTATGTCTAGGAGCCATGGTTTAATCAGCTCAAATCTATTTCTGTTATGAGACAACGCCTTTCAAAGAAAGCTAATAAAACTGAAGTGCACTCCAAACCTCTCATCTATATTAAAAAAATAAAATAAAATAAAAAGAGACCAGGATAGAAGCTGGTGCTTCCATGGCTCTTTTAAAGGTCAGAAGTGTACTATAAATACTGTGTCAATACAACATCTCAGTTAAAATAGTTAAAATGATCCAGTAGTCCATTTACACTTACTTCAAGATGGTAACAAGTCAAATGCCCAAAAGAAAGAAAGAAAGAAACGGTTTGAGAAACACTAAAAATTTAAAGCATTCTAATAAAATTTTAAAAGGACAGTCAAGGTCACTTTGAATTTAAAAAAAAAAATAACAGCATAAAAGAGAAACAGTAAGGTGCAATTATACCTAGGTGGATGGGAGGGCAGATATTTATGGTGTCAGTTATTGAAAGAAGGAAAGAAACTGTTATCTGTTGAATTAACACTAGGCTAGAAAGAAAAATATTGCTGAAACTTAAATATGACCACTATATTGTTAGACAGGATATGTTAAAAATACACTCAAATCTAATTAGTTGAATTATTTCTCCAATTTTTTTATTTTTTTTTTTTTTTTTTAATATTCAGTGAAGCATTTTGCTTTTTTCACTTGCTCATCATTCATCACTGAGTTACACCATAGGATTTGACTTAAATTTGGCTAAATAACCACAGGTGGTTCTCCCAAAACATCTTAATGAGCAAAAGATGAAAAAAGAAACCCAAATATTTCAGATCAATATAGAAGCTATTTGGGAGGCGAAGATCAGGGTAAGAAATTTATATCTTTTTTAACACCAGAGTGCTTTTTTTGTTACTTTTATAATAAAGAGATATAAAAAGCTATTGATGATAGCCATCATATTTCCACATGTATCAGGATGGAATGTGCAGAGCAAAGAAACAGATAACACTTTTCTGAAGTCATTCCTGCTATGGTGAGGTGTGCAACCACAGGGTTTAACTTTGAGTTTCAAAAATCTTTTGATAAGGTTACTCATCTAAGATAATTGGTTACAGGAGATACAAATATTCCCTGAAGTAATGAAGTTCTTAAAACTCAGAAGTCCACAGAGGAAACTCTTCCGTTTTTGACTGATATGGAAAAGGTGAAAATCAGGTCAAAGGGGCAGAACCTGTTGCAACTTCCTGGGAGCTCTAAATAAAAGTCTGATTAAAATTGTGTGGTGTACTTTATGTCTTTACAATCTCAGTCACCAAATGTTGAAATATATGAATTTAAAACGCTATATTTGATTGCTTATATTTTCAAGTAAGTGCCAGTTCCTGCACTAAGCTTACAAAACCCCCATTCAATGCTGCAGCTTGGGAGCAGAGTGGCTGAAAAGCTCCTGCTGGAAAGGGACCTGGAGGTGTGGCCAGCAATGGTTGAATGTGTTTTTCTGGCCAGATCTAGTATTTTGTTTGATTTTAAACACTATGCAGGTAGACTTTTCAGTGATTAGTCTGTATGTGTAATAGTTAAAAGTTTTCAAAAAAACCCCAAAAAACTCAAAAAATGTGGAAGACAGTAAACCCTTTCAATGTATTTCAATGTATTGTTAAATGCTCCAAACTCATGTCAAATTCTGTTATTTTGTCAGTAAAGACTTATGAAAAATATTTTTCACATGATTCTAAATACTAAATAAATTTCTACCATGAATATTAGCAAACTATTGGTTCAGAAGTGATGCATTGTCCTTGCCCGTCTGTATTTCAGCAAAACAAGAAGACATACACCCATTGTTAGAGAAAGGTGTATCACACCCAAATTCTGCCTCTTCTTGACCTTCCAAACCAGGGGAAAGAAATAGGCATTTCTTTCTTGAGTCTGACTTATCTCTCAGGTGCAAGAGCTGCTGCTCTGCTGTAGTCAGCTACACTTTTATCACAGGGTTATCAAGTAGGTAATTCTAATTTTGCACGTACAATGATTTCTCCTTCATGAATAGTGATAAAAGCTTAAAAGGATTCTGAACATTTTGATTAGGAATGCATCGGCTGGTGGATCAAAGATAAATCTGACCAGCAGCTGAAGCTGCCATTCTCAAGTCTGCTTGATCCTGGATCATGTTTGATTGTACCTCTTGCTTTGGTGACAAGATTTTTACATGTCAAAAATGAAGAAAAAAATTACAGCAAATTTAGTTACATTTTTTGCTCCAAAGTTTTTTATTTTGCTAGTATTTTTAAAAATTATATGAACAAAATTTATGCCTGTCACAAAATTATTCCCTTGATTGAAGTATTACAGTCCAATCATAGTATGAATATTCATAATAGATTATTAAATGTATAAGTCAATCTGTCTATTGATGCAATATATTGCTTGATAATAGAAACTGCAACAGCAAAAGAGTAGTTTGCATCAGTGATTCGCAAATAGTATGTGTTTAACAAAACTAAAGATATTCAAGAGAAATTAAATAAGACTTCCAAAGCTAGGATGAGCTCATCCCAAAAAGCAAATGAGGCATGGAGTTCTGGCATAGCCACATTGCTTCTCGGTTGCAACACTGCATTGCTCTGTCAAAGGAACCTCTGCAGCAGAACACTCCAAACCAACCAGGCCAGAAAAACACAATCATAGGGTGCAGGAGGGAGATGGAACCTGCCATGGTTTAGGCCTGGCACAGAGCCAGTGCCCCCATGAGAATACTCTCTCCCTGGTGTCTGCTGTGAGATGCGACCAGGAATAAGCAAAGCAGGCTCCAGCTTAGAAATAAAGAAAACTTTATTAACTAAACTACAAGGAAAGAAGAGGGGAAAAAAATATAAGGAAAAAAAAAATGAAAACCTTACAAAAGCACCTTCCTCCTCGCCCCTCACCAAAATTTCCCAATGCAATACATTCCCCCAAATCACCAACTCTCAGTCCGGCACCGCCCTTTTAGAATACTCAATCCGCAGTTCATGAAGAGGAGAGGAGTCCTTCTTGCACCACAGGCTTCTCCTGGAAACACGCTGAAACCTCGTGTGCTTCCATGTAACTCAGCACCACCCAGAAAGTCCTTTGCCATTGTGAATCTTCCTTCCATGCCCAGTGCTCTCACCACTGCGCATGGACCAGAGCTGCTTCTAGGGTTGTCTTTCAAGGATGCTTTGTCTCACTCCAAAAAAAGGCACAGTCTCTCCTTTGGGACATCTGTCTCCCCCATTTTTTCACCCCCAGGGGCCGAGGGGTACCCACACTGAACCCTCCTGGTTCTGAGGCACTGCCTCCCCCTAAATGCAGTCTCTGTGTCACAAGAATAAAACTGGTTCAGTCTATGGCCACACAAGAGAAGTCCGGCCAAAAGGCCACTCCAATCATCTCTCTCCCCACTCAGCCAGTCTTCTCCATGTCCCTCGGGCCTAGTCCTTGTTATCTCACCTCTTATCTCTCTTTTTATTCAGCTCCAGGAGGATCAGCATTTTGCAAGGTCTCAATCATGTAAGAAAAGGGTTAAAAAATTTCAGTCTCTGCCTGTCCCAGAGCTCCGGCACTACCACGCTGCCCTGGCCGGGCACTCCCCCCCATTCTCCTCCTGGGCCAGCACCGCTATCGAATTCAGACGCCGTCTCTCTCTCTCTCTCTCTCTCTTTTCCCTGGGGGAGAATGGTTGCCTGATGTCTCTTGGTCTCTTCCACCCTTCCATCCTTGGGCTGGGCCTACCTCATGGCCGCGTGGCTTTTCCCCCTCCCCCCGCCCAGCCAGCAGCTGGGACAGGGGGAGAGATCCTAAGCCTTTCCCAATGGAAGTCCCAAGAGCGTCTCCCAGGGCTGAAGCTCTGGTTTTTAACCCCTGTGTATTCTCAGAGATGTGTCCAAACCCCACTGGCCACATCAGGTGCCAATATCAAAATCTGAGCACCCATTGGTTTTACCACAGCATCCCAGAATTCTCACTTCTTCCTGGTCAAACCAGCGCAGAATGTTTGCTTTCTGAATCTCTGACTTAGAGAATTAGTGAGCATTCTTTAAGAGAATTTCAGGGTTTATAAACGGCTGCATTTCATTCCATTCCCAGCCCTTGCATTTCCCCTTCCAAGATTTTCTTGGAAAGTATTTGTTAAGAAGGATTTGATTCAACTTTTTGTTCTTACTATGATACTTTGATAGGAAACAAATAAACAGATGGGAAGATGGGTAATTCCCATTTTTCATGTAGGCCCTGATTTTTAAAGATAAGTATGAATAGTTGTCAACTTGAGTCACCCTTCAACTGTAGCTGCAGCATACCCTTCAACTGTAGCTGAACAATTAAAAATGTCTTTGCCAGCATCCCGCACCCCAAACCCAATAAAATTTATTTTATTTGAGAGTCAAGAATAATTAATCCTTCTGCTTCATTCTTTAACCCGTGAGTGACCACTGAGTGAATAACAACTTTTCTGCTTTCTGTCACTGAACAGAGGGCTCCATCTTGGTTTTCCAGCCATGTTTTCCTGCTGAGGTAACTATTTCCAAAGGATGTCCCTGGGAACAGAGATGCTCCCTGGAATTTCCTCACATGGGCTGTCTTGTGTATTCCTGCATTATGCCCACACATTGTACAAGATGTAGAACAACTTCAGATTCTTTCCCAGCTTGTTTTGTGTATGATCACCTTTCCACATGGAAAAAGAATGGGATAGAAGATTATGGATTTAAGTAAGGGTCTACCATTAGGCTTTACTTCTGGGAGGCAGCCCTGGCACACAGACTTTGCTGTGTGTGTCAGCCTAGGGAAATGCCAGCCCTGTGCAACGCTGAATGAGCCCTTTCTTGTTGCAGACAAACCAGGTCAGTGTTAATACAAAGGAAACATTCAAAGATGCAGTTCTTGTCTGCTTTGCATCTGAAGTAGCTATATCTGTGCATGGTGCTGGTTTGCTCTCAAGTGTCCCCATTACTTTCCAGTGTAATGAGAAAGGCAAGAAAACCTTACAGAAAGCAGAGCCTGCACACAGCAATGCCTGCAGTGTGTGCTCTTTGTTAGGATCAAAAGCTCTGTCCTGGCAATGTCTTTTTCCTGGGAAAATCCCCACAGCACAGGGAGCCATCTGCTTGAGGTTTGTTACAGAGACCATGACCCAGTGATGCCTTACTGCTGGGAGGCCCTTCTGTCCTGCTTCACCTTGACCTTTACCTTCTGTCGTGGCTAATATCAATACAAACTTCCTTCATTTCAGACCCCACTGCAAGGAAGCCACAGTCTGCTGAAGACCCCAAAATGTCTCTCTCATTGGCAGCTGGTGCTCAGATGACATGCAGGTTGGTTTAATAAGCTGCTGGGGATTTATGAGGATACTCAGAATATCCAGAATTGTCACAGTGATAGCAATGAATAAATATTTAAAAGATATATCACTTAGGGCTCAGTGAATGCTGATTGAATATTCATATCTTTCTCTGCATTTGAAATGATTTTGCTTTTTCTCCTTCAAGAAAATTTGAACCTATATGCCCCTTCAGAGAATCATAGAATCAGAGAATCATAGAATGGTTTGGGTTGGAAGGGACCTTCAAGATCATTCCAGTTCCGATGAGGGCAGGGACACCTTCCAGCAGAGCAGGCTGCTCAAAACCCCATCCACCCTGGCATTAAATGCTTCCAGGGATGGAGCATTCACAACTTCTCCTGAGCCAGTCTGTGCCAGTGCCTCACCATCCCCACAGTAAAGAATTTTTCTTAATACCTTCAAGGTATTAAGATAGTAAAAGGTATTGAGATAAATATTAAGATTGCATTAAATATAAAGGTTGCATCTTGGTGGTCTTTAAGGTCCCTTCCCACCCAAGCCATTCTATGATTCTATGAATTCCCACAGGCAAAATTTCAAAGGAGGAAATACAGAGTAACCATTATTTCCCTGTAACACCACCCCTAGCAAATAGTTTGCCATGAATTTTGCATCCTTTGAGGAGAGCAGTGCCCGTGGGCAAACCCACTTCTGGGAAGGCAGTGTGGTAACCAGCCTGTTATCCACAAATTTATCTGTGTATTGTATTACTGCATTCCTGAGCGCCTGAGAGTGCCCACAAGAGCATGAGACTGCCTGGTGTCTGAAAGCTGATATAGTTTAGTACAAACTCAATTCCATCAATTTAAGTGTCTTAAGTCCAAGTAAAGGAATGTTCTACGTTCTTTTGGATTCAGGTGCCTTAATTCTACCCAAGTTTGACCTTAAAAGCTTATATCCCTTCTCAGAGCTGGCTCCAATTACCCGTAATGAGCAGGATGAAGCAAAATCTTTGAATTCTGCTTTGCTAAGCCAGTGCTCATTTCTCACTCCCTGGGCAGAAAAAACATTTTATTGAAGCATTTTGTCTTCGTGGAGCAAGTGATACATGCTCTGTGGCAGCATACCCTTCCCAGGCTGGGAAAAGCTAATTAACAATGATTCTTTAAAGAAACCCAACTTTTCTGTTATTTAACTGTTAATTCAGATGCAATATTGAGAGGGAAATGAAAATGAAAGGTGTTTTTTTATTATATCTCTTTTTCTAATTTATACAAATGAAGGCACAATTAAGCAGGCTGAAATTTAATTACAACATGCATTTCATGTAAGCAAACACATTAAAACTGAGAATTCCAATCTTGAATGCAGAAATTGCCATAATGGAATAGAAAAAATTTCAAGTGCAGGATAAGCTTTTGCCACTGTCACTTTGCACATGGCCACAGAAATGGCAGATACTGTTTTTCATGTTTCTCCTTAGCAATAGGAGAAGAATGGAACAATATTGGCCATATTCTCAGCTGGCATTTATAGCATCCAAACTCCACTGATTTTTTAGTTTTTCTAAGTTTTCACCAAATACATGTGTTTTCTGAGGGCCAGCCAGTGCACTTCATTGACACTGATTTACATTGACTATGAATCAGATTTTATAGATCCAGAAGCCCATAGATTTTTTTTTTTACCAAAAGAAAAATAAAAATAGACAGTAGTTGCTTTTTTAAATCCAAGATCTTTTTAGTAATTTGCAACAACAGCTCCAAACTCCTCTTTGCATTTGGGATCTGCATTACAAACACCCTTTGCAGTGATCTGCCACTCTTCAAGCAAATGAGATGGACAAGAGAGGTATTAGTTCCAATAATTTGTATGATTGTGCTCTTTATAAATCATTAATCCACCATCATCACTGCAATATTTGGATGCCTGCCAACAGAACCTCAACTGGTGTGACTAATGTTGGTCATGAGGAATTCATTTGCTCTCATCATTTCTCCAGAAATAAAACAGAGTTTTGTTTGCCTGTGTTTCATGTCCACACAGATTTGTGCTACCATTAAAGATAAATTTTAAAAATTGGTAATCCCACCATGAAGATGGGCCATCAGCCATAAAAGTGTGCAAAAATACTTTGCTCTACAAGATTTCATTTTTTCTGAGAGAGAAAAAATTTTTAGGATTTCTTTTTCAGCTCTTGAGTTAATTTTCACTTTTCTGAGGAGAAAAAATGTTGGCTGAAATACTTAGGCCAGTGATTTTGTTGATCTTTTTAATGTCCTGGTAGCACACTGTAGCATTGCCCTGGGAGTGCAGGACAGCCCTCACTTTAATTTTAATGTTTATACAAGGTAAAAATGAAAAATACAAAGAGAGGTCACAAGCCAAGAGAAACCTTCAGGTTCATGGAAAAACTGAGAGGACACTCCCTGGCTACATTTTCACTGAAATATCTTCCACACCAAAATATCCACTTAAACTATTTCATTAATTTCAGAGGTCTTTGAAAAGCCCCCAGTAAGCAGTTCCAGAAGAGGAACCCATAGCTAAACCCTTGGCTTGGAAAGGTTTTCAGAGCACACACAGGTTGTAGCATTGTCTGACAGCTCCAGCTATGTCACTTAGGTGATGACATCTTGTAAAAAACTGAAGAACTCACAAAGGCTGGAACCAGCATTTATCCAGCCTAGTCTCAGTCTGAGCTGATTTTAACCTGTTTTAGATGTAATAACAGCTCCCCAGCTGTCAGATGAGTATTGCCCAAATTGTTTTAGCCTAAATCATTTTAGTTCATCTCTGAATGTCCTGTGTGGAAAGATCTAGAAATCTTGAGTAGTCATTGAACAAGCATATCATGTCTTTGTGTTAATTGAAATGGGAGAAGGTGTTGGTGAAGCATTTATTTTTCTTGAAACCAATGAAAAAATCATCAAAGTATACCCAGGAAGCTCCCCAGATTATGGAGTAAGAACTTCCTCACTATAAGCATCATGTGAAGATGGGTGGAGAACCTGGGATATTGGTAACTCATCACAATCCCTTCCTCCTTGGGAAATACAGGTAACACTGACCTTGGCAGTCAGGGAGACACTACAAAGGTAAAAAAATATAACAAGAAAAGGAGCAAATTACTGGAGTCTGTCTAATCAGTCAGTAATTGTATAGTAATATGCCTGGCCTAATAAGAATGGTAGTATTTGTTCTTAGAAGGTTAATACATTAATTACACTAAAAGCAATTTCCAGCTCTGACAACTGGATGCCATAACAAGATTTTCCTTATAAAAATAGAAGGGATTTATAAGCTGCTTGATCTCAGGCAGAATTAAGACCATGTACAATGGACTTGTGGAGATCAAGGGAAGGATTCAGTTACCTAAACACAGGCATTTAATGCCCTTTGAGACATCCTGCTTGGTTTACAGCTGCTGTGGTTTATGGGTTTCCCATAAATTCTCTGTCATTGCTGCCAGCCCATACTCAAATGATGTCCTGCCTACAAAATCAAAGCAGTTTGTTTGCAGAAAGACCTGAGGATCTAGAGTCACCAAAGATAGTTCTGCACATCTGAGGATGGAGCTGTGCACTGTTCCATATGCTGACTGCTTAGGCACAAAGGAAATCCATCATAACCACCTTTTTCTGCCAAGTAGTATTGCTTCGGTTACTTTGACTGGAAATTGCATTTTTATTTTGTCATCTCCTTTGTGCGTGACAGAATTAAAAACATTCTGGGGGCTTAATGTGCAGAAGGTGTCAGTTTATTGAAAGGCTTTTATCCTTGTATTTTGGAGTTGGTAATTACTTCTCACGAGTGTAACAAAAGGCAAGTCACTGCTCTGGCTGCCTTTCATTTCCCTTCAAACTCAATGTGACTCCAGACTTCCATGTTCTTGGCAAGGATTTCACTAATACAGCAGGTTGTTACTAACCAATGCTATTCACATGATACAAAGTTAATTAGAAACTCTGTTCTAATTTATAAATATGCAATTATGGTTAAGCAAATCAGAAGTTGAGGCCTTGCAAGGTTCCCAGTGGGTTTTTATTTTCACGATTCCAGTGCATCCAGAAGAAAGAGTCACTGATCTGTCCTCTGATGTAAAAATGCAATTTGCTTTATTCAAGTGGGAATTGCAGATGTATAAAAACATGTTTTTGGAGTTTGTTCAAATTAATTACTTTGAAAACAAGTGAATTTGTGGAATAGCTTTTACAAAAAATATGCAGTCACCAAAATACCCTAATTACTTTCCAGGACCAAGTAATCTGCCTCCAAATAAGCAAAAGGAGAGTGTAAGCTTCATATTGCTTTGTATGATACCCCAGATATTAAATTCAAAGAGATCAAAGCTCAGAGAGGGCAAATAAGACCTCTTGCCCTGTGTCCCAATCTGTTTCTCACTGAAAGTCTGTATTTCCCATCTCTGTTTCACAGGCACTTCTATGACTCTCTGATATCCTGACTTCCTACCTACTAAAGGTCACAGAGTTCCCCTCCTTGACTCCAATATTGAAATGAACTCGTCCTTACTGCAAACTGCCTTTGTTTGGCCCTTTATATGTGATAATTTTTTTTTAATAAATGAATATCTGTTATCCCAAACTTTGCTGTTATTGATGTCCTTTTTTATTCTGTCTAATGACAAAAAGCTGTCATAGGACTCCAAAGAAAGAGGCTGTGCCCAGTGTAAAAGCACTGCAGGTTATTATTAGGCCATTGATTGCAACTGTTGGATTGCATCCACACACAATGTTCTTTCACAAAATAGAATTGCTATTAAGTTTTTTAGAATAGTTCATAGGGGACAGAAACCTAGGCCACACAATTTAACAACTCCTACTATGCACATCCTGTGGCCTACATACAGGAAAGAGTCATCAGTCCTCAACTGCCTTCCCAAGGTTTCTTTGACATTCCTAGACAAGAAACTCTCCTATGAAACTTCATAAACCAGCCTGGACTGAAAACTGATGCACTTGAATAAATGGAACAACAAGGGTAAAAGAATATTACTGTGGCCTTCCTCACCCATATCAGATCAACCAGAAAACATATTTTCAGTTTATTCCCCATTCAAGAGAAGTCTATTACATTTATGAATGACAATTCTACTCAACAGGATGGCAGTTTCCATGGACTTTAGTGGGACCAAAATCTCATATCACAGAATGACAGAATATGCTGGGAAGGACTCATTAGAGTCATCAAGCTCAACTCTTGGCTTTGCACTTTACTCAGCATTATCTGTAGGTTTAATTATCTCATTTCAGTTCCCTGGTGTAAGTCTGGGGTAGTTTCAAAGACCTGAAAAGAGCCAAAGCCTGAAACTATCAGACAATATTTATTTGATATAGAAATCTGGAGGAATGATTAGAAAGAAAAACAGAGGGTTTTTTTAACAGTTATTGCAGGACTGATTGGAAGCTGATGTAAGTTTCCACTCTTCTGTTCTTTGAGGTGTTTTCATGGTAATAGAGAATCTCCAAGGCCTTCAGATGCCCAGTGAGATATATAAGACAGAGGCATAGTGTTTCTATCATCCCTGGCTAAACAGAAAAGCCTTGACTTGGTGATTTTGAGGATCATTTCCAATCTTAACAATTCTATGATTTTATGATCCTATCCTCGACTGTGCCTGCAGAAGACAAAACAACCCAAGAACCAAACAGCCCAGAATTACTCTGGGTGTTTGCCAGATCAATGGGAATGTACAGTCATTCCATTCTGGTGGAATGATCTGGTGACATTTTTCATTTAGGCATCTGAAATCAGGTGAAATTAACCTGGAGCATCTAAAATCTTTTATTCATGCTTAGCTGCTTATTTGATCTAATGTTCCTACTTCATTTCTTGGCTTAGCCTTAAAGGAAAGAAAAGGAAAACATGGGGAAAAAAAATTAAAACCCTGTGGATGAGTGAGTCCAAGCAGGACTAACAATGAATGCTGATACTGAACACACCAAGAAGAGTTTCCTTTTCACTCAAGAGCTGGCAAAGTCCATCACAATCGGGAGCCATTGAAAGCCCTAATGGAGTCCAAATCCCATGTCAGATGTGTGCAACTGCTTTTGGCAGCATGGAAGGAGCAGGTTCAGTGGCCTGACTCACAATCCTGCCTCCTTTTCACACAAAGCTGTGTAGGAGTGAAAAAAACCCTAAACATTAAAAAAATACAAAATTACACAGAAATGAGTCTAAGGAGGAAGGGAGAAGTTCTCAATCCTTTCAAGCCCATGTTGCCAAGGAAACCCCTCCTTGATATCCTTTTCATCCTGCTTGTCTGACTCTCTCTGTGGAGAGAAATGACACTGGGGAATCTCTTCTTGTACGGGGGGTGATTTGAGACAGTTACTTATAAATAAATATTTTATTTTCTTATTCAATTAAAAACTTTACTGCTTTTTTTTTTAGATTATGTCAAGGTGTAAGGTCATCCCAAGCGGAAGGATTTAAAAAGAAAATTAGAATAACTATTGAAAATTCTTTTGTGGAAAGGAAGAATGTAAACTTTCTCTGTATAAACACTTACATCTTCAGTACTTGAGGCAAACAAGAGGTTTCCTATATATTATGAGCTTCTTTAATTTTGTGCTGTTGTGTCAACCCCACACACTGTGTGTGCAGTGTGCCAAATAATCAAGAAAATGTATTATTTGTTTCTATTCTGTGTCTTAAGCATATGTGAAGTACATTTCTTCATAAAATCAATTCTCTCAATTCACCTTAATGTTGGTCCAGTGGCAAATGTCACTGAAACCTGTCTGGGACCACATTACAGAGGGGGACAGGTCAGTCTCCCCAGAGGGCCTAAACATCATGGGATCCAGTGGACACCATCATGATGAAGTAGACTGGAAAGTTGCTCTAGATCCTTCCTTTTGCTAGTATTGAGACATTTTTCCCAAGGCTACTCTGAAACATCTTTGTGCATTCTGCTCATTGCCCTAGACCTATTTCTGAAGGGAGCCACATAGTTCCTATATCTAGAAAATTATATGACAGCAAAGGTTTCAAAATATACATAATAAACCACAATCCTCTTCCAATGTTTCTCTGCATTTAATGCAACACTAAAATAGTACAAATATTCACTGAGGTTTATAAAATCACTTTGTTGTGACAGAGGCTTGAAGACCCCCTCTTTTGGCATCTGGGTATGCACAGAATGACAGGGATAACTTGCTCTTTTCAGAACATTATACTCTTCTGTCTCACACTTCTTTAAAGGTTTTTCTTCTGCAGGGGAAACATGGACTAGGACTTCTTGGTTTCATGAAGGAACCAAGCCATTGTTGTGCAAATTCCTAGAGAACACTGCAACCATGTAGATTTTATACTGCAAAGAAGAATAGAGAGCAGGAGTGATCTTGCCTACTCCAGGGCTGAACTAGAAAGAGAAATGGTCAAGGGTTTGCAGTAGTCTCTGATTTCGTAGGCATGCATTAAAAGAGGAGAACTCTTTGTTTCTCCCAAGGAACCAGTGCATACGACCTTAGGACTGGACTCTTCAGCCCCATCTGAAGGAAAATTTCTGCCTCCTGACTCACAGTAATGTCAAATACTCCATTGCATGCACAGCTTGGGCACTGGGAAGGCTGCAGAGGAGGCTGAAAAAAAGATGTGAAGACAATCACTGAACTCAGACTCTTTATGTTAAGTCCTTTTTCAGATCTGACTGCCAAGGAAAAAAGCTTTGAATTTCATTGAGGAATATAAAAGACATGGACCTGTTGAAACAAGTCCAGAGAAAGGCCACTAAGTGCTGAAAAACCTCTCCCATGAAGGCAGGCTGAGAGAGTTGGATCTGTTCAGCCTGGAAAAGAGAAGGCTCTGGAGGGTGCTGAGACACTGAAACAAACTGCCCCAGAGAATTTGTGGCTGCCCCATCTCTGGAAATGTCCAAGGCCAGGTTGGATGGGGAACAATCTGGGAGAGTGGAAGTTGTCCCTGCCCAGGGCAGGTGTTTGGAATAAAATGATCTTTGAAGGTGCCTTCTGTCTGAAGCCACTTTCTGATTTCTCTGTGATTCTGTGGGTTACATACTGACTGGTTTGGGGTATCAGGCCATTCCTGTGCTTTGTCATAAGTTCTGCAGCCATGGGTGAATATTTTGTTAAAAGTTTCAGTGCATGTTCACTCTCCAGATCCTTTCCATCCCTTTTTTCCCACTACATACACAGATTACCTGATTTGCACCCAAAATATCAGAGGAATCTTAGCCTTCGTTTTCCTCTCTTTCATTGTTCATTTGTCAATTATCCATTTTTATCTAGGGATATACCCCGTGTCCTCTGTGGGGAAACAACTAACAATCCCTAATTTTCAAAAGACACACCGATCATACATTTATTGATAAGCTAATTAAAGAGATATTGGATCTGTATTAATTTTTGGGGTTCTGTATACTCACTTCCAACTTGGCTCCCCAGGCAGGGTTACAGGGTCTTTCTCAAATCTTCATAACAAAAATCTTCATGTCAGTTGAGGGATGGAGTAAATTCCATGTGGGACAGTAAAGGCAAGGCATTATATAAATGAACCTAATGTTAATAAATATAAATGAGAAAGAAAGAGGGGGGAAAAGGAGATATTACAAAATTAAGGGATGTGGTCAATATTTGTTACTAAAAGGCAAAAGTAAATATAAGCAAGTTGAAAACAAGAAGACAGCCAAATGCCATTCAGGCAGAGTTAATGGCAGAGAGAAAAGAATGAGTCTGTGCATTCCTCCATTTCACACCAGGCCTGCACTCAATAAATCAACACATGGATTTAATTGCTGTGACAAATGAATATAGTGAGGGGAGTAAAATTCTGCTGGGTAATGCAGTCATCCAGCAAAACCCTGGTCAGCAGAGATATGTAGGTCAGTCATTATGGACCAGTGAGCAGAGGGAGTCCCTCGTGTGAGAGCCTAGATGAAAATCTTACAGTGTAATCTCTACTAAAATACCAGACTGTAAGTGTGTCTGGCTTCAGCATCTTTCTCAATAATCTTTAGCAGAAGAGGAAGGTATTACATAGAATGGCAATTAGCAAGACTGACAGAGCAAGCGACTGCGATTTATTGCTGGATTTTTCAGTTTGCTTGATTATTTCGTTGGGGTTTTTCAGCTGTATTTCTACTTCCATTTTTAAAACCAAAATCAAAAATGAAATCAGCTGAGATTATAAAGTTGGAAAAAAGGGAAATAAGAGCTTTATAAAACTAATATCCCAAATAAAGGCAGTGGGATGCTGTTGCAGACCCTGCTCCCCACAACCTCTGTCATAGTGGAGATGAGATCTCAAAGGGACTGATGAGGCAACTCTGATCTGAGGGGTGAAGAAGTATTGAGGAATAGTGCCCTCTCCTTTGCAAAGGTCTCAGCAGTGCTGGAACCCTCCTTCAGCCCTGTGCTAGATGGTAGAAAAAATTCTGATACATAAGATTGATTTTTTTGTAAAGCCAATTACATTTAGAAAAAACAAAGTCTGCATCTTCCTAATATTTACTTACCTGAGCAAAACTGATTGCAATTCCTGCTCTGAGGAAGTATTTTTTCCACAGTATGGATCATGTCACCCATTTCCTGCTGCACCCTTTTTCTGACATCATTGTAGGTAATGGGGATGACATTGAACCAATTTTCTACATCCAACTTATTACATTCCTCTGATGGAAACAAAACTTTTTACCAAATGCAGGGAAACCTTCCTCCATCAGGGGCTCTGGGCAACCTGGTCTAGTTGATAGAACTCAGGGGGATTGGAGCTAGATGACATTTAAAGGTCCCTTCCAACAAAACTGTTTAATGATCAGGATGTCCTTGTGGAAGAACACAAACAAGATCTGAGGTGTCTTTTCTACTGCTGAAGCCAGCCAAGCTCATTGTAACTGATAAGCTTTGTAAACACATTAATATCAGTTAGAGCACTGAATCTCATAGGAACACTGCTGCCTCCAGGAAATCTTGTACTTCTTTTCTCTGTTTTTATCACAGATGGAGGAATGGTACCACCAAAAAATACAATGCATAATAAACTTGTATAAAACAGGTTTAAATATCACATATAAATGGAAATGATACTTTGCATCTTTATATCTGCATTGTCAGGTGTTTCTACTGATCAGATCCTGAAATTGCATCTCATTTTTACAATAGAACTCAGAATATTTTATAGAAATTTCTATAAATTCAAATATCAGCATGCAATAGTCACTGGTGGCAATTAAGGCATCTTGCTTCATAATTCTGATTACATATGAAGGATTGATAAATTTTTCCTCTGATTCCATGATTACTAAATCAGTGGTCATCACGAGCAGGTGGAATGACAAAGTAGAAGTGTATTCAGCTGCATTCTCTGCACATTCATCTACAGGTTCCTCAGTGGGTAACAAATTAACATATCCTTTGTATTAATCTCCAGGGATCACAATACTGAGAGAACATATTTTGTTTCATGGAATATACAGAGGTCAAATCCACCTTTTCAAGCAGGTTAACAGTTTTATGGATTTGCCTATCATGTTATCAGTGTGGGGTTTTTTTTAACCTTCTGACTTAAACACAATGAGCTTTTGCTTTTCCCTCCCTTCTCACTTCTTTTTTTTTTTCTTTTTACTTCTCCAATAGCGTGCTTTTAGTTACATTGTACAACCCAGCAAGCAAAAACAAAGATATATTAATTTTATTATTTTGTTTCAATTTTCCTTTCACTCAGGGATCCTGCCTGCTTGGACAGTTACTGGATCTGGGACACCCTGCAGAGACAAAAGGACTTAACTCATCAGTAGGGATTTATGCTGATTGTAAGGTGCAGAAAACCAAAAGCTATTCCTCAGAATGTAGGAGATGCAGCCTTAAATATATACTACAGCCACAGAAAAAGGGCAAGTTTTAGTTATTCTTCATGAAGGCCCCTAAATTACTTACAGTGGCAAAATCTGGGCTTTTTAGATGAATAGCGGCTCACACCTGAGCTTGGTTTCTTTTGGCTCAGATGCCAAGGAGTGTTATCAGAAGAGTACATGTGGTGTGTTGCTAAGAGAAAGATGTCTTCTTGCCATGTAAATTATCTCAACCATATTTTATGATTGTGACCTATTTTATGACCTTGTGTAATGATAGATGATGGTAGAAGACAGGCTACTCCCTGTTGGCTTTAGGGCAGTCTCAAAACAGAGGCAGAATAATCTCTGTGTTAAAGAGAACTTTCTTTACCAAATGGACCCTGAAGGTATACAACTGTTATTTATTACCTCCCAGCAAATCCTTCATTGCCAGAAACAATCTTCTTCCTTTATTTTATTTATTTAATTTCTTATGTTACAAAACTTAGTTCTGATGATTTATTCAGGCCCCGTGAGGTTTACAGTAAGTTTATTCAGTCGCCACAGGAAGAGAACACAAGAAGAGACAAAAATAAACCTAAGTCTGTGACACAAGAGGCAGATAAGTATTTTGTCGCAAAATTTGTCAGATCCAGACCCATCATCTTTTGCAAATGAGAACACTAATCAGTAGTCTGGAGTCTGAGCTGAATCTTCAAGTTGCATTAGGTAAACCATCATTTATATTCCAAAGCTGTTATGTGTTTGAAGTTGGATTGAAAGTGGTACTGGGAAATATTGTATGAGACAAGTTTATTAAAATAAAATCTGCACTGAAAATATGCTCTCTGGAGGAAATAAATTATGTTGTATTATCTGGTAAGTTAATTTATTTTTCTTTCCTTGTAATATATTCCTATTAGGGCTAACATTTACATCTTTTGGTTATACTCATCTGGAAAGACCCAGATCATGCTACCCAACACACCAGTGTTATATAAAACAAATTATAGGACAGTGACTCAACTAGTCTGTAAGAACAGAAATAAAGGGTTTATGCTGTGTTTTGACTTCATGTTCAGGGAGAAAATAGTTCCTTTTACAATGTTTTCTTCAGGGAAACTGGACTCATAACATTTAGAATGAAAAAGTGTAATGTGAATAAAAGACTCATGCTTGGAAAAGAGGTATTAGATATACATGCCCAAAGTCATTTGCTGACCTTGAGGGAACATTGAGATTAATCTTTTCTTTTTCCATCAAAAAAAAAAAAAAAAAAAAAAAAAAAAAAAAAAAGCAGAGCTTACTTGGAGGAAAATGGAGCATAATCAGACCCATTTTTCAATGTAGCACCATACAGAGGCACATATATAATAATCAGTGTTGGCCTGATCAAATCACAGATCTAAGTCTACATTTTCTAGGTGGGTCACTGGGCTTTTGTTTTATTTTGCTCGGGGCTTTTTTTCCCTCAAATGTGAGCAGCACAAGGACTTTGATCATCTTAAAGTCTTTCATTTGTTTACCCTGATAACTGTGTCAAGAAATACAATTAGTTTGTTTTTAGAGGTTGAGATAATTCTCAGGAACAGAATATAAGTGCCAACAACAAAGCCACTACTCCTGGCTTTGGGTGGAAACAACTCCAAAGTCTTTTCAGTAGTGGGTTTCCCAGTACAGGTTTACAAAGCCGCATTTCCCTAAGCTAACTCTATCCCCTTCATTCTTTAACTCCAACTTCTATTCCAATGCTTTTAGTCCACAGAATTTTTTATAGTGTCATGAAAACTGGAACTGCTTTAGAAGTAGGGATTTAGTGGGCCTTATACAGAATATTCCAGTTTGTTGATTAGACAAAGTATGTGTTTTCAAATTCACTTGGGGAAAAAAAAAAAAAGAAAAAAAAAGAGAAAAAAGAAACAGAGCAGCAGCAAAACAGACATTATAAAAGTAGTAAAAATGCTGAAGGACTACCTTGAATTTCCTTTAGGTATAGGAGATACAAAGGCAGAGCCAGCAGGTGCATCCCATGAAGTCTGAATACTGGCCTTAAAAAGAAGGCATTTGGCATAATATTCAAGTCATCCAACACTCAGACCCTCCTGTTCCCTGTAAAATTATATGACCATAGGCAAGTCTGAGTGCACCTGGTAGTAATTACTTTTGGGCTATATGGGAGAAATCTGAAAAGCCAGAAATATTTCAGTAGTGACTGAGTAGTGGCCTTTGAGAATCTAAACACTGGCTCTGGGAGCATCTAAATGAATTTAGCAGCCTAAACAGATCCTTTAAAAACCAAGTCACAGTCATCTATGAGGAACTGGATATTAGATATTACAGGTAAAATCTCCTAAGATCCAGCCCAGCCACCTAACTAGGAATATTAGCATATGCTGGCTGAGAAGTTTGTCAAGCACAATTAGCTCTCAATTAGCTACTGTCTCTTTTTTCTTCCTGTTTGCTAGCTTATGTAAGGTCTGATTTACAGAGGTGACACATTATTATTGCATGGGCCACAGGATTTGTTATGTCATGCAAGCTAATGTCAGATGTAAGCAAAAACACAGATTGGGAAAATCACCTCTCTCTGATACAAATATCAGTGTTCATAATCATGCTTACAGGGATGCTGTATGTAATAAATTCATAATAGAAGACTTCCTTCCACATAAATTGCAGCAAGCTCCCTTTTCCTTTTCCCTATTTCAGGCTTTTTTGCAAATTGCTCTGTCTCTCTGGTCCCCTGGGAAACCTGTGCACAGACATACAATACTGGGAAAGAAAAAAAAAAAAAGGAAAAAGAAGAAAAAAAGAAAAAGAAGAAAAATACCTTTGTCCTCAACATACACATAGACACAGATATTTACCTAATGGACAAATGCTGATTTTTTCACCCTAAAGTTACCAGCATGAAGCATTCAAGACTGGGAGAGGGGGGGAAATATAATGTTGATACTAATGCCTGCAGGTGTGGAAACAAAGGTGGCTGTAAATTTCCATTGAATTTGGTGCCTAATGGGGTGGTATTTTTTCAATAATTCTTGTGCACTTGTCACAGAAATTTTGGAAAATTGTTTATATATTGAATTGCATGTCATAAATACAGTAATTCATGGTGCGTTGCTCCTTGCAATCTAGTGCACCATACTAAATTTGGGAACAGCACTTTTTTGTCAACTTGGAAGTGTAATCAGTGGCAACATATCTTCAAGATTCCATTCTCTTCTTCTCCCACTCCCCAAAATGACTAATACTTCTATTAATGGAGAGAAAGGGAAAAATAATAAGTCAGACAAAGATGGATGTGCGAAAGGAGGTATAAATAATATGAAGGAGACTTGGGTGACTTGCACAGTTGCCTGGTCACATCCAGAGGGTGGCTCAATATCCAGGTGGAGATCTGTGGTCAGTGGTGTCTCTCAGGGGTTTGGTGCTCTTTAATATCCATATCAGTGATACAGAGAGTGAGATTTAGAGCACCCTCAGCAGGTTTGCAGATGACATGAAGTTGTGCAATGCAGTTGACACAACAGAAAGATGGAATGCCTTCTGTAGGGACCGGGACAAACTTGAGAAGTGCACCCATGAGAACCTAGTGATCAACAAGCCCAAGTGCAACGTGCTGCACCTGGGTCAGGGCAACCTCCAGTATCAGCACGAGCTGGTGGGTGAAATCACTGAGAGCAGCTCTGGGGGAAGCATTTGGGGGCTCTGGTGGATGAAAAGCCAGAGATGAGCCAGAGTGTGCACTCACAGCCCAAAAACCCAACAGTATCCTGGGCTGCATCTGAAGCATGGCCAGCAGGCTGAGGGAGGGGATTGTCTCTGTCTGCCCTTCCCTCATGGGGCCCACCTGGATTTCTGTGTCCAGTTCAGGCTCCTGGGAAGGTGTGGGCCTTGTGGAGTGTGTTCAGATGAGGCCGCATCTCGGGTTCTGAGTTGTTGCTGAAATGGCTTCCGAGGTATTTAAAAGTCTTTTTTTTCCCAGCCCTGCACTCAAAGAAGAAATCAGGATTCCTCGGCTCTGGTTCTCAAGGTGGTTTATTTTCTGTTATGTCTAACATTCTTTCTCTGACCTGCTGAGGTCTGTCCAGCAGGTTGGTTCATGGCACACTGACCACCCTCATGGCAGTGTTATCTTTTTATACTAAAAACTACATGTACTTTATTTACAATAATTTTCCAATACCTAACACCTATGTTAGACAGTCTGTCTCTAATCCAATCCAAAAGTGCCACCATCAGAGCAGAAGGTGGAAGAGAAGGAGAAGGAGAAGAAGAAGAAGGAGAAGAAGGAGAAGAAGGAAAAAGAAGGAGGAGGAGGAGGAGGAGCAGGAGGACGAGGAGGAGGAGAGAACATGCCCAGATTCCTCCATATTGCCTCTTGAACCCCCATTCTAAATCCCCAAAATTCTACTTTTTCACCCTGTGATAAATTCACTAACATTCTACTCAAACCCTTGTGGCTTGTAATTCTTTGCACAAAGTTGGTAATTGTTTCCATGGGTTAAAATCAAAGGCACAGGTGTCTTTGACTCTGTGCCAAGGTCTCTGAACCCCCTGCCAGGGTCTCGAGTCCTCCAGGGCAGCCAGAGGAACGTCCTGGGTTCCAAGAGCCATGAGCACCATCAGAGGGATGGAGAACCTCTCCTGTGAGGACAGGCTGAGAGACTTGGGTTTGTTCAGCCTGGAGAAGACTCTGAGGATCCCTCATTGTGGCTTTACGTACTGAAATACTTGAATACTGAAAGGGCTCTTAGAAGAAATGGGCACAGACTTTTCAAGATGGCTTGTTGTAATAGAACAAGGGGTAGAGATTTAACCCCAAAGTGGGTAGATTTAGTCTAGATACCAGGAAGAATTATTTTATTATTTTTTTCATTGAGGGTGGTGAAACACTGGACCAGGCTGCCCATGGAGGTGGTGGATGCCCCATCCCTGGAAACATTCAGGGACAGGTTGGATGGGGGGGAGCTGAGCAACCTGATCTAATTGCAGGGGGTTTTACACTGGAGTACCTTTAAGAGTCCCTTTCAATGTGAACCATTCTATGATTCTACGACTTTAGGGAGTGGAAATGCAGACTAGACTCCTCTTTCAGGGTATGTAGGACACAAATTCAAATTGGCCATTGGTTACCTCCTGATAGTCTACAAGGTAAATTGTTTCCAAGATAATTTTCCTTTTTAAGACCAAACATATCTGTGCCACAGAAACCATAAAAATAATCTCCTAGGAAAATTTAGAAAGGAAAAACTCCTCACCAAAGAACTTAAAAAGATTTCGGGTATTTCCATCCTCCTTTTTATTTCAATAGTTGTAAGGATCTCTGCAGAGGTAGTCTGCCCTGTTCTGGAATTCAAGATTAGCATAGCCCACTTAATGAAATATAAACAATAGTGATGATACTCCATGAGCAGCTGAACAGCCAGCCTAGGTCCCTAGCCTCTTCCCTAAATAAATAAAAGAATTTTCAAGATCTACCTGGATAAAGAGAAACAGTTCAATTATGTGTCAACTTTTGATATTTTTATTTTAACAAACCATTTCATTTTCTAAGCTGGAAATAATACCTGCATGAAAAAGTGTTTAGGGGGATGGTATTCTTGAAAAAAAAAAAAAGACATGAGGGAGGAAATTCTTCTCCTGACTATTAAATAATGAAAGTAGGCCAAGTCTCTGCTTGGATCCAAAGCTCTTCAAAATAATTCATAATTTTCTTTTCCTTCTTCCCTTATCCTAGTTTCAGATTTTTGGAGCTTTTTTTTTTGAAGAAAGTTAAATGAAAATCAAGCTTCTAAGTAGCTCTAGGGATCCCTGTGAATTCCACATCAGGGCTTCCCAGTGTGCTGCTCAGCTGCAAGAAAAGGATAAAAGAATATCAATGTCTCCTGTTCAGATAAACACTTGTAGGCCTTTTATAACAAAGGGAATGATTTACTCTTTTATTTGAGGAAGAGTAATAAACTATTCTTTTCCATTGCCATCTGTAACATAAGTAGATTTGTCTCAAATGTTGTAAAAAGTCAGTGGCAATATATTTATAGTCATTCTGCAGAGATTCAGATAACAGAACAAGGGGCCAAACAAGTGAGGATCAGGCTTTCCATTGTCACTGACAATTTGCCTTTATTAGGAAACAGAGGTGGGATTCACCTGATCCAGCTTTAGAGATCTTCACTGCAGTGCCTCCAGCTGTGCCAACCACCCCAGGATTCTTTGTAGTCAGCTGAGAGAAAAGGCATGAGTGAATAAGTATAATTCCCATGACCTACTTTAGTAGTCTAAATTCAGACAGTGCAAGGATTCATCTCTCTTCTTGGACTAGAAAGAGGTCCTAAGTGGAAATGTCAAAATTTATTCAGAGGAGCTACACTGCAGATGACCTGAAGAAGCAGGAAATTAAAACATTGTAATTTGCAATGTAATTCCTCTTGTAAAGCCCTGATCAGGAAGTAAAATTCTACTAAACGTACTGAGAGTCTGGTCCAAAGGCAAGTTGTCAAATCAAGGTAGGAGAAAGATATTGTTATGTGAAGCTAAAAGGAAGATTTTAAAACAGAGAAAATAAAGACCAAAATTATTTCTAACTGTAGTGCTGAGAATCCCATTGCCCTGAAAGAATGAAGCATTAAGAATTTCAGCTAATTGATCCTTTAATTTTCTAGTCTCGAGTAACCTCTGCACAGAAAAAAAAAATCATTAATTCTAAGTGATTCACTTTCAAACTTAAAATGTTTTCTTTCTGTTTTCAGTAAGACCTCATGCAAGAGAAGCACTTTTCAAATGTTGTGTGGAAAATTTAATTTTTTTTTTTTTAATTTTTAGTGGGGTACAGTGATAATGCTGAGAGTCCTTTCAAGAACAGCTGCAGGTTAGGGACTGAAGCCTTGCACTAGAATAATTTACTGTGGGTACAATATCACTAATTTCAATGGGACACAGGGCTCTGGCATCAATAGTGATAACTGCAGGGCTCAGGCCAAAATCTGCAATGAAATTTGGGCATGAAAAGTTACTGAGCCTCCATGGTATGTGTGGTCATGCAGTGTTCTCTCTCATTATGTGGAATAAAACCCTCTCCTGGGTCAAGCCCACAGGTTTCTGCCTCAGTCCCTGCCCCTGCCTGTGCAGCAGTGCTGGAGCTCAGGGACCCCGAGCCCTCAGCCTCTGACACCTCTCTGGTCCCAAAGCAGAGCGTGGCACGGGCTGGCAGCTCCTGCTGGCATCCCTCTGCTCACAGCTCAGCTCTCTCCTGCCCCTCTCACCAGTCTGGGGAGAGAAACCTCGCTCTGGCTTCCACTCTGATAGGAAAAGCCATGAAGCAGTCCTCATTCAGAAAAAATGGGGTCAAATTCAAGTCTCATGATGAAAGAGCTCTCTCTTTTCATCTGAGTGGGTCTTGCACTCATTAAATGTGTTGCATGGAGCTACAGACATCCAGAGTTTAATAAGGATAATACAAAGGAAAACTGTGGAGTTTCTTACAGCACAGCTGCGAGAAAGGAGTTGAAGACTGAAAATCGTTTCAGTAGATGTCTATGAAGAGGATAATCCTGGCTGAGATTTAAATTACTGAGATTTTCCTTCTATATAATTATTAATGATCTGTAATTTTTTCAAATTTTATTATTTATTAATAGGCTACATAGATTTCTGGTACCACAAACAAATGGATTACAGAGTATATATGTTGTTCAGATGCATGTTTTGTCTAAAAGTATATTTGTATATGACTTTTTATATTGTCACTGATCCATAGTACCATGTGAATATTACTTCAATAATAAAATTGCAAATTATAATATGCATCTAGTTTTATCAAAATGGAAAATCAGGCAGGATAATTATTCTGGGAGCTGATGGAATAAGGTGGTAAGGTGGGACTTGCCATTTAGTCTCTGAAAAGTGGGAACTGAGCAGAGAGGCTGACAAAGCTTTAATGAATATTGGTTTGACTCTACCACCATGCCTGGAAGTGGGAGAAAATCAACAGTTTGCTGGAGTCACTTTTCACAGAAAGAGCTGCTTATTTCTCATATATCCCTACATGAAAAAACATCAACAAAGACCTACTAGCAGGAAATGACAAATGACTAAGAATCTCCATCACTCTGGTAGCTGATACCACCTCTCAAAGGGCAGTGTTTGTCTGTATTTGTCCATTCTCCCATGTCACAGATTACTTGTCTGGTGTTCAAGCCAATTCTGCCTCAATACCTGGCCCAAAATCCAAAGCAAGCCAGACACTCCCAAGTGATTTTCATGTCTGTGTTGAACTATCTTATCAAAGCAAAAAGGAAAAACAAAACTACAGATCTAAGTTGGACCCTTTCAGGGAAAGAATTATTTGAAAAGTTATTTCTTAGGGTTCTCCTGGCAGTTTTTTTTTAACATGAGAGCTCCAGAGAAAGCTGAGTTTGAGCTGTGGCAGCCCAGGTGTGTGGAATAACTGAGTGCCCTGCGTGTGAACTGCCACTGGGTTCAGAGTCTGGTGCTTATGGACATGCAGGAAATCAGGTCTTGCCTGAACTGTTCAAACAAACATACAGTCTAAGGAAAAGAGACCAAGAGTCTTGCAGAAACTTTTTGCTCAGATTGATGATTATTTTCTGCTTCTGAGGAACCCACACAATTTTTTACAGAAATTTTTATGCCAGTCTCTGATGGTGTCATATTTGTACTTGATTGTCAGGGATAATATCAATGCAGGAACCACTCAATCTCATCTAATAAAAAGTTTCATGAAACTAGAAGAATGTTGTTGGTACATACTTCTTCCAGCTTATATTTCCAAATCTCTGAAACAAATCTGCTGTATTTGCTCCTTAGGTTATATTGAATTCACATAACAGTAGTCCCCTACCCTTTTAACTCTGGGTAGTAACCAGTGCATTATCATAGCCAAACTAGCAAACAGCTGTAACTATTTTAAAGAATAAAATCTCAGAGGAGTCTTATTACAAAAGCAAATTTGATATGGACACACAAGCCAGCACAAGCTCTCTCCTAGCATAAATCACACCAGTGCCATTATGAAACTGGACCAGGTTTTAGACCCACAGAGGATCCGACCTCTTGCTCTTGCATTGGGCAGCTCAGAAAGGCTGTTCCAGTAATTGCATCCTCAGCCATGCATGTGCTGGGCTGGAGCACGGCCCTCTGATCAGCTCCTGGGAGCTGAGACACACAATTCATAGCAAGGTGGAAAGACAGCATAAGTTATGCGCCCTGTGAAGGAGCTGCCAAGGTCACTGAACCAGTGTTTTTTGTGTCATTACAGAAAATGAAATTTTGTGGGAGAGACAAATTTCCACAAGGCAGGAAAGAGACAGAGTGAGTGTTTTGCACATGATTCTGGGAAAAAAAAAAAAAAAACAACCAAAAACAGTACAGAAATATTGTTCTCATTATGAGTACTAGCCCATGAGATAATTGTGTTTGAGGTTGGTAATTACCATATTTACATGTTTAGGTTGTATCTGTTCCTTCCATGTTATTAAGTGGCTGCTGCATTATTTCATCAGAATGACATGCTGTCATCATGGGAGCTGAAATATCTTCTGTGTGTCAAAGCACGCAGCTGTAAAAAGCATTGCTCAGCCCCTTGTTTTCATCCTACATCAAACTAGCAAAAAGCAAATTCATTACAGGAAAAGATCAGCAAAGCTAATGGAGCTGTGGCTGGAGATGGATTTGGAAGATAGGACTGTATAATTCAGAGTATCTGGGCTAAGCATCTCTCCAATATTCCCACACATAGTGAAATACAGGATTAATAATTATTGTGTTTTGTTCTGTGCACTTAAAGACCTTTAGTCTGAACAGTGCAAAATGCTTTATGGATATTAATTAATCAAACTTGAAAAGCCACAAGTAGGGCATTTAATTTACTGCTACTTATGTCAGACCTCAATTTATCTGTAAACATCATAAAAGTCTTAAAAAGTAGGTAATCCTGTACAAACCTGAAAATACACCCTGATCATTTCCTCAAGCCATGTATAAATAGCTTACTGAGATTTTTTTTTTCATTTTCTGGGCAGTCATCATCAAATATGTAAAACTTATCCTCCTTAAAGAAAGATCTAAGAAGAAATAAAGGTAACAACTGAAGACTAATGGAAAACATTGCAATAAATGAGATAATCCCTTGATAAAGGAACTGCCCATCTGTCTCCTCATATCTTTTCAATCACCTTCATTCTACTCAGCAATGGAAGGTCAATGCCAAATATGAGTAATTAATCAATGAAGGTAAGGAAAATTAAAAAGGATGCATTGTTTGGAGCAGGATTTTTGCTATTGATCCTCGGTTTTTTGGGTATTATCATTAGTGAAAAATAAGCAAAATAAGCAGAATTACTTGCTTGCAACTAGATGGGAATACACAAGTGAGAAATCTAATGTCAAAGTCATATCAATTCATTTTCTGAGGTCCTTCCATTTTCAGTCTTACCCTCCAATCTAATCAATTACTGAATATTGGGATTAAGAAAATCACTAAATTATTATCTTTTAAAAAATGGCCTGGTTTCAGTGCTATTCCTTTCAGCTACATTTACAGAGGTTTATAACTAAGAATTTAGTGCAGAGGTAATGAAAAGTATAAGCCATTATGCAAAACAAAAATTGTTCTTTTTTCTTGGAAGAAATACATCCAAATTATTTATTTCACTGAAAATCAAGCTTCTGTGCATATATGCTATGATTTTTTGACAAAGTAACCTAGTATTCTTTTTTCTTTTTCAGAGAGAAATGATAAGTGAATCACATGGTGGAAAATGAAGAGGACTCTTATTAAGGTAAAACACAAGAAAAAGTTCTAAGGAAAGTGGAGAGTCTTTGGAATGAAATGGAGACTTGAAAGTGAAAAGTACAGGCAGATATAGTGGAACAATAAAGATTCAAGTTTAGCTTAGAAGGGTAAAAATAGTACCAAGTGATTAGGAGGTGGACATAATACTTTCTTGTTGTTACAGCCTAATCAGTTGTTGATTTCAGATATTCAGTACAAAGCTTAAAAGGGGCAAATGGGCAAACTAACACTGGAATATGCCTCTGGAGATGGAACAAACCACTTATCTTACATCACTTTTTATAATATTAGGTGATGTGATTTAAATAGAAGGAAAGTCTTACAAGAGAGGACATGTAAAAATACAGTGGAGAGAGGCAGTTTCTGATTTATTGATGTTCTCTTTCATTTGTCACACAGAGCTGAAGACCCTGGACAGATCACTGTTTTAACTATGTCTCCAGGAACTTCTAATTATAACTTGTAGTTGTTCCTGCTTATCCATGGGCCTGCAGAGCCCATCACCACAGATTTCAGGCCACTGTAATGGAGATTTGGTCTTTGTGAATTTCAGGTGAGCTGAAGACTTACCTGCTCTGAAGGTGTCTTTTGTCTACAGATCTTAAGCATTTTCTCTCATTTGAAAATATGGTCAAATATGGAGCAAAATAAAAATGGTGATATCAGTAGCCATCTCTGGCATCACAGTTGCTCCTCTTTGTAATTTTTTTCCAGAGTTTGAGCAATTTATTTCTCAGTTATTATGTGTAGATGTGGTGGTTAGGCTGATGGCTTAGTGATGGACCTGGCAATGTAGGATTAATGCTTGGACTTGGTGATCTTAGACATCTTTTTCAACCTTAATGATTCTGTGATTCTTTGATTTTCCTCCAATAAACTCAACTATTGAAGTATTTTCTTGCAACTCAGACACAGAATTTGAGTATTTAACATTCTTTAAAAACTATTCTTCAAGTGGAAACCTCTATGTTAAGAGAGTTTTTATTTAGTATTGCTTATGCCTTGCTCATGAAAGACTTGCCTGTAAGGTTCTGAATGGCAGTAACTGCAGTAAAGCCATGCTTGCATGAGAAGGATGTTTGTTAGCTTTGAGAAGTCAAATAACAAATGCAGAAGTTTAGAATTACTCATGGAAAGATAAAGTTGGGGTTTACTCCTTAGTCCAAATATTCACACCCAAAATGTTAGAGCAGAATCACCTGGGGCAAAAATCAAGAGTGTTTGTTGGGCCCTAGAGTTTCTCAGGACCCATCCTCTTTCCTGAAACACATTTGTCATCAAATCCTTTTCAGTCTGTTACAGTTATGTTGCTTCTTCCTTAAACTTCTCTTCAGCATCCCAATTTGTAGACCAAGAGGAAAGGTTGAAGCTTTCAGTAGAATTAAAGTTGTGAGAACACTTCTTAACTACTACTGAGTCAGAAAAAAAGTGTTCTATTTCATGTTAATATTGCTTGGTAGTCTGGAAGGAGAGAGCCTCCTCCCTGGCTGTTAGGTTTGCCATGTCACCTGTCATCCCTGAGAGCTCCTATCTGACAGGCTGATTTGCCTGCAGGTTGCCAGATTTCCACTTCAGCAGCTGCTCTTCAGCCATTTGCTCCTGCCCTGGGGGCACGGTGACATCTGTCACAGCCATCAAGGCAGTTCAAGGCTGATGTTTACAAGAACCATGATTTGGGGTGTCAGGAGCAGCCTGGTGACAGCGACTCCCCAGGCCTATTAAAACATCCCTGAGAGATCATCTGTCTTCTGAGATAGAGGAAAGATGTTTGCTAGACCCTACATTTGGACATAAAATAGAGATGGCACCAGTTACTTGCATTACTCCTTGTGGTATATAGGATAGATAAACCACTGCTGCTTGAATTCACCCATCTGTTCTCCCTGTGTTTCAGAGGTGTGACAGAAATACCTTGGCTTGACAGATTTCCAGGCTAACTAGCCCAACAAAGAGTGCATGTAGAAATGTTTGTCACTTGTTCATGGCTCTGATCAGGTCATCCAGCAGCTTCAATGTCCTCACAATGTTTGTCATGTCTTTTGACCACGAATGAGTTTGAATTGTTTGCCAGAGGCATTTCTTTTATGGCTGCTGCTGCAATTTCCACACCAGAATTTTATTTTTCATGGCTTTATCAAAATATTGTGCTGAGTCTTTTCAGGAAAGAATATTCCCTCAGGAATCATCTTGGTGATTTCCTCTGTTGGCAGGTCAGTCAGCTGCTTGTCTCTAAAGGAGATGCAAAGAGTTTTGTCATCAATCGGTAGTGGCTTACCTTTCTTTGCTGTTTTGTGTGACATAAAGGAATCTGATTGCATGCACTGCTCTGTCCATCAGGTTTGACCTCCAAGGTTTGTGAGATAACAGATTTCTGTGCAGTGAAGGTTTCTGTAGATTTGCCAGATAAGGATCAGACACACTTGTAGTGAAGCTGGTATGACATCTGAGATTTTTAGAGTTTTTCCAAAGTTTTGACACTGATGTGTCTTACGGTACTGATGATGAAAAATGAGTTTATAGTTAATCATTCTTGACATACATTGGTTCAAGTATTTTTGAACAAAGGCATTTCTAATTGAACGCTTTCTGACTTTTCGGCTTTTGGTTTTCAAATTTGTTTTCAGTAGATTTATCTCTTTTTAAAGGAATAGAAGGCACAATATATGCTCATTTATTCTAACAACTAAGCCAAACAATGTTTTATGAAATTCCCAGCACTCCCTTAATCTTTAAATAGACAACTGCTACTTCAAGTACATGGGACACTTTTGGAAAGACATTTCCAGAAATTGCAGAGGGGCATGTGTTTAATTCTGGTAGGCAGTATCTGCCTGGATCAATAACTTTCCAACATTTTAATTGTACTCTCCAGGCTCTGTTGGTGAAACTTAAAAGAGTTTAAAAACGGTAACGTACTGTAACTAATCTGCAGCAGTACAAGTCAACATGATTCATACTTCCATTAAATTTTCTCAGCCTGGTAAATTTTCCTATTTTTAAATTTGTGTGGGAAGAAAGCATGTCTGAGACACTATGAATGGGGTTATTCTGGGCCACCCTCAGTGGAATGCATCATGATTTTTCACAACTGTTAATTATACTAGAAGACTCATTTTGGTGCTTTAATTCAGCGTGCTTTCCTCAACTTGCCTGCTAGACACCCTAAGAGTGAATATGATGAAAAAGCAGGTCTGAAGCAGCCAAACTCACTGACCACCCTTGAAAATCCTTGCCAGGATCTTTCAGAGGGGTCAGGGTGTAGCTCATGCTCCACTGATGTAGGGCAATGCCACAAACTGCAAAACTCCTGTCAGGGGTGCACACAGGAAAGCCCAGATGGTGGGTCAGCAGAGAGAGACAGACTGAGGACACACTGCCACTCGTGTGTGCTCAGTACCAGCAGGCAGGACTGCACTGACCCTGTGCATGTGTGTGCTTCATATTCACCCAGGCTGTTCTCTGCAAGCTTTCTTGTTTTCCCATCATTCTGTGCTATCTAATTAACATGTCAACCTGTTTTTCTTTCCTCTGCTGTAAGAATCTTGGTTTTATTCCTTTTATTTCCCCTTGTTTTCCTTTCTTTAATACCTTTTTTTCATAATTTATCATTCATTTACATTTCAATTAACACTAGCTGTTTGTAAAAGCTACCCTGATGGGAAGTATGAAATAAATTGTTGAAGTTAGTATAATCTGCACTTCCCATTACCACCTCATTTACCTTAATGGCACTAAAAAGGCTGTAGCTCCCAGTGCAACTCATGCTTCTAATAGGAATTCCCTTGGGAGCCAATCTCATGTGAATTACATATTTACATATGGCATAGGTTTTTCTAGGTGATTATAGGCTGAGATTTAGAGTATTATCCTTTAAGGATGGCAGCTGCACAGAAAGCTGCCTTTGCAGAGTCAAAACATGGCACTGCTTGTTTCAAACAGCTAATATGTCTAAGAGGAGTCACCAAAAGTATTGTCAACTTATTGGGCATTTTCAAACTTGTCTACCAATTTAAAAACATTTAAAAATAAGTGTCATTTTTCCCACATTGAAATGAGGAAAAAATATCACAAAATTAGAGTCCTTTAGAACAATGGTGTCCTTTTGTTTGGATAAACTATGGGTTTTGTAATTTTTTTATTTATTGCTACAATTCCCTGTTGTTTTAATTCAAAATTTTTCAAAAGAAATCTAAAAGATATATTTCAATTTTTTTAAAGTTTAAATTAACACGTTCCATCTAAAGCTGTCATCTGCCACCAGTGTTTGGTCATGAAAATTTCAGTCTGGAGGCTGTCAAGCAGAAACATTTATTGTTCTTTTCAGGAAGACAACACCCAGGCACTAACTAGGATTCAGAAACAGATGCAACTGAGCTGTGCAACAAGAAACTGTCCCACTCCCAATGGCTTTTTACAGTATAAACAAGAGGCTAAAAGCAATAATATGGGAAGGAGGCAAAAGAGATACATATAGTGACATGAAATAAGCAATTTTTTGAGGTTAATCTGATTAGTAAAATATGTAATTTTTCCTTCTTTGAGTTTCAGGATACCATAACTAAAATCTTTCAAAATAGCTATGTACGGAACTGAGAAAACCGAGTCCTGGGGAAGAGATTTTGCCTATTTGCTGCTCTAGGATAGGGAAAGATGTGGTCTGAGTCTTTTAATGCCTGCCCAGAGCCCAGCTGTAGGACTACATCCATTCTTTGAAACAGCAGCATCCAAATTTAAGTATTTGAATGCTGGTACCACATGAAAGCTGGACCTGGCCCTGCCCTCATTGCCATGAGGTACTTTGTGACTTTGAGAAATTGTTATTTCTGTTTGTTTTTGTGTCTTCCCCCTCTCCCATGTAAAATTGTCTGGAAACCCAGTACAGTTGTGTTTTTATAACAAAGAGTTAATGTTGATTGCTCCAGGGTACAAGGGCACCTTCCACTACACCAGATCTCTCTTTTTTTGAATTACTATAAAGGAAAGGAATGTGCAATAAATTTCTACATTTTCTACTTCCAAAAATGAAAAAAATAATAACTCAGTTCTTATGGAGCAGGTTCCTGTTTCACACCCTCCAAGTCCATCATGTAAAGTCAGAATGGTTCCGGGATTAGTTCAGGGTGAAAATTCTACAGTTAGAATTTTGTCATTTACTGTGACACAAATCTCCATGAAAAGCTATTTCACTTCCTGGAGTCACTCCAGGTGAACATGGTTGTAAGTGATAAAATAAATCTTAGTCCTTTTGGTAAGAATAAAATGAGGATAAAAAAAAGAGAAAAGAATAGAAGAGAGAAAGAAATTGCAAGCTAAGGCACTCAAGTCTTCACAATGACAGAGAGCAAAAGTTAATGATCTAGCAGAGCTGACAACCTATGAGTCAAGTCAACCTCATTTGCCTTTTTCAAGTGAAAGATGTGACAATATAGTTATTGGTCATTTCTCCTTCATTCAAATTGTCTCAACTCAAGCAAATTGTGTGTGGTAAAAAATGGTGGCAAATGTCATCCCACACAAAGACATCCCAGATAAAGAGGGCAGTGAGGAGGCACTGGAACAGGTTTTCCAGAGAAGTTGTGAATGTTCCACCCCTGGAAGTGTTCAATGCCAGGTTTGATGGGACTTGGAGCAACCGGGGATAGTGGAAGGTGTCCCTGCCCATGGCAGGAGGGTTGGAATGAGATGATCTTTAAGGTTCCTTCAAACCCAAACCATTCTATGATTCTGTGATGACCCTCTATAATTCTTTGGGGCAGTCATGTAAGTCAGTGTCCAGCCTCTTTCTGCTTTTGAAACCAAATGCAGGAAATTCAGTTCCCTGAGCTTTCTCCAATGGGGAACCTGTTTCCACTTTTCTGGGGTTCTTCCTTCCATAGCACACATGTGCTGTCTTCCATCAAGGCTGGAACTGACACACCAGTCAAAACAATTCACTGACTAATTTTAAACAAAAAGCCTGTTTACATGAATAATTATTACTGAGTATGTCTAACTATGAAAAGACTTCTCACAATAGCAACCTATTGTTGGAAGTCAATGCATTATGCATTGTTTGAATTCAATCAGGATCTACATAGCAGTGGATTAATCTAGCTGTGTCTTGTGGATTTTTTTCTCTTCCTGTTTTTGTAACCCATCTGCCAGCTACAATAGGCCACAGTTTTGTTCAGCTTTTTATGCTGGAAAATTATTAATACCAGATGTTCATTTTTTGGAGTATCCTAAGCATAAAACATTCCATAATGAAAAACAAAATGTTAACAATTATATACCCAAACTTGGTGGATTAAAGACCCTATTAAAATTCTGGACTATGTCTTATGTTTAATGCATTAACTCTTTGTTCCAGCAAGGGAGGCCTGAGGCAGGCGAGGTTTCATTTTGTCAAGGGAGAAAGGAAATGTATTCACATCTCTGGCACTGTTCTTTTGTTGTGTTTTGTCAAAAATATCATGACTCTAATAGAGTTATAGAGAGGACAATGGAAATACATAGGCTAGGAGTTTTAGCTAGGATTCTGTAGATAAGGATTTCCATGCAGGACTTGCAGTGAATTTTCAGCTGAGGTCAGCTCTGCATTCCAATGAACAAATAACCCACTGACAGAAAAATAGAAATTGCAACAAAAAATAAAAAAAAGGTGAAAACTATCTCATCTTTAAAAGAGAGACAGCTTTATCAGGGAAGAAAATAAGCAAAAGACTGGATCTTCAGCTGCTACAAACTGGTGCAGCTGCATTAGTAATTCTAGAGAGTTGCTTCTTTTCATAGCTTATCTCCCTTCATTAGATTTTCTGAAACCATTGTTAATTTTCTGCAGCCTGACTTTGGGGAAGTATAGCCTGGTTTGTAAAATTTCAGTGAATTCTTCCTGGCCACGTTATTTAAGATGCTGTGAATATTCCCAGTGAATTTCTAAGGCCAAGAACAGGGAGGGAAGTAATCACTGCAGACTGGGCAAGCCAGCATTTGTAACTTATGTCAATAAACTGTGGTGGGGAGGGGTTCATGTTATACAAAGCCCCTTGTTGCAGCTTTCCACCTTGAACTTCCTTCAATGTAATACACAAAAAGACAAATCAAGAAGTAATGGAGATTTGAGAGAGTCAAGAGAAGGGGCTGTGTTTGCTCTTCCTGGTGCTTAATAGGGTTGAAAGCATAGGAGTAGCAGAGCATCCAGCAAATTTTCCTGACTGGGGTGTTTCACACCAGTTTTCATGCTATTTTATATGGCGCTGGTGAATGCTTCCCTGGAAATCTTCAAGGCCAGGTTGGATGTGGCCCTGAGTGAGTTGATGTAGTGAAAGGTGTCACTGCTCATGACAGGGCTCTTGGCAACAAATGGTCTTTAACTTCCTTCCAATCCAAACTATTTTATGATTCTGTGAGTAATTAATTTTGGTTTTGCCTAAACAAGACATGGACCAATTAAGTGCTATGAAGTCTGGAACACCCCCTTAAAATACATGGTGTTATTCTGGCTTGCTAAGGGTGAATTTGAATCAAGAGGAAAAGCAATTTTAACTTCGGCACTGCAAGAAGTGTATAAAGTAAGAAAGGTTTTTTAGTGATAATTTTCTTTTCCTGTCTTTTAAATCTTGCAAGTACATGCACATGGAAGCATCTTGAAAGCTGATGTCTATGTTGACAGAAAAAAACTTACTTTCAGTTCATAATTTAGTCTGTTTAGTTTTATATGGTAATGTTGCTAGTTTAAAAAGCAAACTGCCTGACATATACCTCAAGAACTAATTTTTAGTGTCTTTTAGAAGGAAGTTTTGTGTCTTCTAATTCATATGCTGTTAGGTTTTCTTTTTTTGTGGATATCTGTTGGATAATCTCATCTCACTCAGTGCACAGAGCTCACATTAACATCAGTGAAAATTTCCTTCTTGGAACAAGTGCAGGATTAGCAATAGGTGCACTTCAATAGCTTTCCTTCTCATTGGATAAACCCCACAAAGGTCAGATGTTTATCTGGAGCTTATCTGACTCACCCAAGCCTCTGGAGGTTACTAAATATCATAAACTGAACCTTTCTTTAAAAACTGATGGAATTTACTAATCTAAAGCTGACCAGAAATACCACAGGTAAAGATTTTCCAGTAGGATTTTTTTTTCCTAGGTTCAAAAACACATTATAATGAAGCAGACAGTTATTTTATGTTCACAGAAAATATTTTATGAAATCCGGGTGTAAGCGTGGACAAAGAAATTGGAGGGACAGAGGGTGATATGAGAGTTTTCTCTACCTGAAGAGATTTAGCTGTCCCTAAACAGACCTGGATATAAATATTTAATAAGACTGGAGAGCTTTTCCCAGTGAGATTTCATTTCTTTTCCTTAAATGGTGTATCACTTCTCTTTATCCACTGCTTCCTTCCATCTGTGCAAGTGCACATGCACACACTCACACACACACACACACACACACATATATATACATTTACATTTATATATGTATAATAATTTATCTGAATAAAACATTCTCCCACTGTAAGATATATAGGCAGCAGTTCACTGGGTCTTTCCAATTTGCAGTCAGGCTGTGAGAAAATGATATTTCCTCCAGCAATGTTTTTTTTTCTTATAGTTCACTATTCTGCCTCCTACCAAAATAGCATTTTTTGACTTTCCAACAAATGAAAAAGAATAAAATAAAGATCAAGGGTGAAATGATGCAACTCACAAAATTAAATAAACAGGTGTGATAATACAGTGGATAGTTGCAGAGCTGCTTTTCCAAGGCAGAAGAAAATAAAGGATTGGAAAAAATACTCTCTCTGATTGTTTTTTTACTCATAGCTCTATCACAGTGCTGCTTTCTCTTTGCCTAATGCATTTATTTATCTCACTGTAAACACATCTGCTTATGCATCCCTTCACTCCCATGTTTGTCTTTTTCCATCTTAAATTCATCAGTCCTATATCAGAGTTCTGTGCATTGCAGAAACCTCATCAGAAACAAGAAACCTTGTTCCCTTCAGCAGACACTTTTGTTGGATCTTGCTTCGTTTATTTTTTGTACAGTTTTTTGATTCCTTGTCACATGCCACTCCTGGATATGAAAAATGCCTGTCCCATTTCACCCAATGGCAACAGGAATAGAGGCCACCTGCCTCACAGCTCCAGCCACTTCCAGCCCTGCATTGCTCTGCCCTTTAACCTGAATTCTCCCCCCAGCATCACAAATTTCAGGCATTTCTTAGGACACTCAACACTAACACTTGCCTCCTGAGACTGAGGATTAGGATCCTCTTCTCATCCAGAAATTGATTTTATGAAAATTTGGAGATTCCTTAGAAGCACAACCAAAAAGTATGAATGGAAAAGAACCAAAAAGTATGAATGGAAAAGACACCAAAGCTAAGTAACACTTGAATGTTCATTTTTTGTGTTTAGTGCCTGCAGCCCTTTGGGAGTCCAAAGACATGGTGGCCCATCCTCAGGATAAAAATGGCTTTTTGTCTTGCTTCTGCCCCATTCACACCAGATCTGTGCTTGTCCTACATCTGATCTCCAGGAGGGCTGGATTCTCTCTTCTGGCTTAAAAGCTGCTTGTTTTCACCTCAACATATTCTGCTTCAGTCTTTGTTTTGAGTTGTGCTGGCAGCTCTCAAGGTCTGCTGGTAACCTGCCAGAGTTGTCTGTCTCAGACCTGTGTATGAATATTCTGGAGGTAATTAGAGCATGAAAATGTACCCATGGCGCTCAGTTTGCCATGGATATAGGTACTGGTCTATTGAGTGCTTATTGGCAGATAAAATTCTTTGACACATTTGAAGATAAAGTTTAAACAAAATTGATTAGAATTTGTTTGTCCCATTTTATAAACACCTTAAAGGCATTACCTATTTCTAATTTGTAAGTATGTAAAATCTTTCATTACATCCCACTTTATCTTTAGATATTAATGTCTACTTTTAAATTATTCTCCACGAGAAATTTTGTAAAACAAACCAGAACTCAGATCTGAGTCTTTTAATCCATAGCTGGAATTTTGCTTTAGGAAGAGGCTATTAAAAAAATACTCATTTCCAATATACCATTTAAAAACTGATTGACCAGCCTATCAGAACTAAAATGGAAGGACATTCTAGTCTATTTTTTCACAACTGTAGCTAATTCTGCAGGGATATTAAGATAGAGCCATGTGAAAACATGTTCTGACTTTTTTCTTTCTTTTTTTTTTTTTAATAAAAGATTATAAAATACATTTGACGTGTTGATTTCTCAAAAGTGTTGAGAGAACCCAGAATTCTTGGGGAATCTTCTTGTTTTGCAATGACACTAATTTAAAAATGTTACGTCAAGCCTCTGACATTTTCCAGAAGGCTCTTTTATACATCCTTTTTTTTGCCAGCACAATGACTTCCTCGTCAAAAATAAAAAGTAATGCTTCTTGCTTGTGACACTGCTTTCAGAAGAAAGATAAATTTAGAGTCCAGTATTTTTTTGTATTGAGTCTGACCCTTAGCTTTCAGATCAAGATCCTTATTTTATGTGGCTGTGCCAAATGTATATTTGCCACATATTTATGTGGCTGTGCCAAATGTTTGCCACAATATTTGCCACATAGGATGGGCAATTTCAGATTAGCTAGATATGCTTTGCTTCAATTGTCTCTTTTTACTAAACAGTCTTTGCCTCTTAGTCCAATTAGCTTTGTAGACCTGTAGCAGCACTCACGATACACTCAAGATAGGCATTGCAACCTGAATTGTTGCCTTCTACTAGACAAAATTACATTTAGTTAACTAAAATCAAACGTAAAAAGGCAGTGCTCAACAGATGGAAGTCAGGTCAGGTGAGCCAGAAGGAATCCAGCTCCTAGAAACTTTCTTTGAGTATGCCACCAAAAATGCTTAATAGGAGCTACTTGAGTGTGACATGAAGGATTGTGTCCAGCATTTCCCCCCTTGGCAGAGCAGGCAGTGAAGGAGAGGGCACAGCTGAGTCCCTGACTACCCAAAGGACATTGGAAATCAGGGACATTGATAAACTCTTGAAAAAGCTCAGTGAAGCACAACTGAAATGATAAAAGTGTCACAGGATGCCATGTGTGAGTCACTATTACAGAGCGTGGAAATGAAGAGTTTTAGGAAAAAGAAAAAAAAAGAGAAGAGAGCATTTTGGCACTTTGTGGCCTCTACTTTAATGCATAATAAATAGAAAATATGTGTACAATGTCACATCATAAGAATTTTTCATTCACTCTGCAGAGAAGCCAGACAGCGAAGAAATTGCCTCATGTTAATTGTTTTTACCCTGGTGGGAAAATAGTTTAGAATTTAATAGTGACTTTATAAATTATGCTCTCTAGAAATTACTCTAAAAACCTAAGACACTTAATAGAGAAAAAGTTTATTCTCTGTAGAATGTCTGAGTCATCTCATGGAATTCAATAACAGGGATCTAATGCTCTACTAAATACCAAATTATAGTTTCAAGTAAAAAACAAATTATTGAACGTTAGATATTTTCTGTCAAGTTCTACATAATTTTTTTGTTAAGAAAATGCTTTAAAGCATGAAGCAGGAAGCCAGAATGATTCAAAATTATTTTAAATATGTTTTCAATGTATTTTAACGAACATTTTCTAGAAGTAGAGTGTAGACAACATTGTTGTTTTTAAAAAAGATAAATTGGTTAAATTGAAGTTTAATTCACTGCAGTAACATTATGCTAATCTATATATAATTGTTATTTATCATCTGAATTTAGAAGAGCAATTTTTTCCTATTCCATTTTTATTACTTCTAGTGCTTTTGAAAAGTGCTCAAGTTTTGCTTGCTTTTGTTTGGCTGGTTTTTTTTGGTTTTTTTTTTTTTTTTTTAGTTTTTTTTCCACAGTATCAGGCTCTGAGTTTTCCTCTTCTATAATCCCATAATTGCTTCTTAAAATTTTATTTTGGTATTTATTATCTATAGTAGTTTTAAATTTTAGTTCTTTCTACTGTTTCATTCCCATCTTTATTTGCAAATTGGCTAGCCACAGGAATGGTAACTAGACCAAGCAGAAAAACAGCATGTGGATGTGATTGTTTAGTACAAACTTTCCTCTGAAAAGTCAAGATGCTGCTCAAGCAAAAGTGCATTTTACAACTCTGCAAGCAAAAAATTCAGAACAGTGATTTCAGCCTTCCTTCCTTCCTTCCTTCCTTCCTTCCTTCCTTCCTTCCTTCCTTCCTTCCGCCACTTCCGCCACTTCCGCCACTTCCGCCACTTCCGCCACTTCTGCCACTTCCGCCACTTCCTTCCGCCACTTCCTTCCGCCACTTCCTTCCGCCACTTCCTTCCTTCCTTCCTTCCTTCCTTCCTTCCTTCCTTCCTTCCTTCCTTCCTTCCTTCCTTCCTTCCTTCCTTCCTTCCTTCCTTCCTTCCTTCCTTCCTTCCTTCCTTCCTTCCTTCCTTCCTTCCGCCACTTCCTTCCGCCACTTCCTTCCGCCACTTCCTTCCGCCACTTCCTTCCTTCCTTCCTTCCTTCCTTCCTTCCTTCCTTCCTTCCTTCCTTCCTTCCTTCCTTCCTTCCTTCCTTCCTTCCTTCCTTCCTTCCTTCCTTCCTTCCTTCCTTCCGCCCCTTCCTTCCTTCCTTCCTTCCTTCCTTCCTTCCTTTCTTCCGCCACTTCCTTCCGCCACTTCCTTCCGCCACTTCCTTCCGCCACTTCCTTCCTTCCGCCACTTCCTTCCTTCCGCCACTTCCTTCCTTCCGCCACTTCCTTCCTTCCTTCCTTCCTTCCTTCCTTCCGCCACTTCCGCCACTTCCGCCACTTCCGCCACTTCCGCCACTTCCGCCAATTCCTTCCTTCCTTCCTTCCGCCACTTCCTTCCTTCCTTCCTTCCGCCACTTCCTTCCGCCACTTCCTTCCTTCCTTCCTTCCGCCACTTCCTTCCTTCCTTCCGCCACTTCCTTACTTCCGCCACTTCCTTCCGCCACTTCCTTCCTTCCTTCCGCCACTTCCTTCCTTCCTTCCTTCCTTCCTTCCTTCCTTCCTTCCTTCCTTCCTTCCTTCCTTCCTTCCTTCCTTCCTTCCTTCCTTCCTTCCTTCCTTCCTTCCTTCCTTCCTTCCTTCCTTCTTTCCGCCACTTCCTTCCGCCACTTCCTTCCTTCCTTCCTTCCTTCCGCCACTTCCTTCCTTCCTTCCGCCACTTCCTTACTTCCGCCACTTCCTTCCGCCACTTCCTTCCTTCCTTCCGCCACTTCCTTCCTTCCTTCCTTCCTTCCTTCCTTCCTTCCTTCCTTCCTTCCTTCCTTCCTTCCTTCCTTCCTTCCTTCCGCCACTTCCTTCCTTCCTTCCTTCCCTCCGCCCCTTCCTTCCTTCCTTCCTTCCTTCCTTCCTTCCTTCCTTCCTTCCTTCCTTCCTTCCTTCCTTCCTTCCTTCCTTCCTTCCTTCCTTCCTTCCCCCACTTCCTTCCTTCCTTCCTTCCTTCCTTCCTTCCTTCCTTCCTTCCTTCCTTCCTTCCTTCCTTCCTTCCTTCCTTCCTTCCTTCCTTCCTTCCTTCCTTCCTTCCTTCCTTCCTTCCTTCCTTCCTTCCTTCCTTCCGCCACTTCCTTCCTTCCTTCCTTCCGCCACTTCCTTCCGCCACTTCCTTCCTTCCTTCCTTCCGCCACTTCCTTCCTTCCTTCCGCCACTTCCTTACTTCCGCCACTTCCTTCCGCCACTTCCTTCCTTCCTTCCGCCACTTCCTTCCTTCCTTCCTTCCTTCCTTCCTTCCTTCCTTCCTTCCTTCCTTCCTTCCGCCACTTCCTTCCTTCCTTCCTTCCTTCCGCCACTTCCTTCCTTCCTTCCGCCACTTCCTTACTTCCGCCACTTCCTTCCGCCACTTCCTTCCTTCCTTCCGCCACTTCCTTCCTTCCTTCCTTCCTTCCTTCCTTCCTTCCTTCCTTCCTTCCTTCCTTCCTTCCTTCCTTCCTTCCTTCCTTCCTTCCTTCCTTCCTTCCTTCCTTCCTTCCTTCCTTCCTTCCTTCCTTCCTTCCTTCCTTCCTTCCTTCCTTCCGCCAATTCCTTCCTTCCTTCCTTCCGCCACTTCCTTCCTTCCTTCCGCCACTACCTTCCGCCACTTCCTTCCTTCCGCCACTTCCTTCCTTCCTTCCGCCCTTCCTTCCTTCCGCCACTTCCTTCCTTCCGCCACTTCCTTCCTTCCTTCCGCCACTTCCTTCCGCCACTTCCTTCCTTCCTTCCTTCCTTCCTTCCTTCCTTCCTTCCTTCCTTCCTTCCTTCCTTCCTTCCTTCCTTCCTTCCTTCCTTCCTTCCTTCCCTCCGCCCCTTCCTTCCTTCCTTCCTTCCTTCCTTCCTTCCTTCCTTCCTTCCTTCCTTCCTTCCTTCCTTCCTTCCTTCCTTCCTTCCTTCCTTCCTTCCTTCCTTCCTTCCTTCCTTCCTTCCTTCCTTCCTTCCTTCCTTCCTTCCTTCCTTCCTTCCTCCCTTCCGCCACTTCCTTCCGCCACTTCCTTCCTTCCTTCCTTCCGCCACTTCCTTCCGCCACTTCCTTCCGCCACTTCCTTCCTTCCGCCACTTCCTTCCGCCACTTCCTTCCTTCCGCCACTTCCTTCCTTCCTTCCTTCCTTCCGCCCCTTCCTTCCTTCCTTCCTTCCTTCCTTCCTTCCTTCCTTCCTTCCTTCCTTCCTTCCTTCCTTCCTTCCTTCCTTCCTTCCTTCCTTCCTTTCTTCCGCCACTTCCTTCCGCCACTTCCTTCCTTCCGCCACTTCCTTCCGCCACTGCCTTCCTTCCGCCACTTCCTTCCTTCCTTCCTTCCGCCACTTCCGCCACTTCCGCCACTTCCGCCACTTCCTTCCTTCCGCCACTTCCTTCCTTCCGCCACTTCCTTCCTTCCTTCCTTCCGCCACTTCCTTCCGCCACTTCCTTCCTTCCTTCCTTCCGCCACTTCCTTCCTTCCTTCCTTCCGCCACTTCCTTCCTTCCTTCCGCCACTTCCTTCCGCCACTTCCTTCCTTCCTTCCTTCCGCCACTTCCTTCCTTCCTTCCTTCCTTCCTTCCTTCCTTCCTTCCTTCCTTCCTTCCTTCCTTCCTTCCTTCCTTCCTTCCTTCCGCCACTTCCTTCCGCCACTTCCTTCCTTCCTTCCTTCCGCCACTTCCTTCCTTCCTTCCGCCACTTCCTTCCTTCCGCCACTTCCTTCCGCCACTTCCTTCCTTCCTTCCGCCACTTCCTTCCTTCCTTCCTTCCTTCCTTCCTTCCTTCCTTCCTTCCTTCCTTCCTTCCTTCCTTCCTTCCTTCCTTCCTTCCTTCCTTCCTTCCTTCCTTCCGCCACTTCCTTCCTTCCGCCACTTCCTTCCGCCACTTCCTTCCTTCCGCCACTTCCTTCCGCCACTTCCTTCCTTCCTTCCTTCCTTCCTTCCTTCCTTCCTTCCTTCCTTCCTTCCTTCCTTCCTTCCTTCCTTCCTTCCTTCCTTCCTTCCTTCCTTCCTTCCTTCCTTCCTTCCTTCCTTCCTTCCTTCCTTCCTTCCTTCCTTCCTTCCTTCCCCACTTCCTTCCTTCCTTCCTTCCTTCCGCCACTTCCTTCCTTCCTTCCTTCCTTCCTTCCTTCCTTCCTTCCTTCCTTCCTTCCTTCCTTCCTTCCTTCCTTCCTTCCTTCCTTCCGCCACTTCCTTCCTTCCGCCACTTCCTTCCTTCCTTCCGCCACTTCCTTCCTTCCTTCCGCCACTTCCTTCCGCCACTTCCTTCCTTCCGCCACTTCCTTCCTTCCTTCCGCCCATCCTTCCTTCCGCCACTTCCTTCCTTTTGCCACTTCCTTCCTTCCTTCCGCCACTTCCTTCCGCCACTTCCTTCCTTCCTTCCTTCCTTCCTTCCTTCCTTCCTTCCTTCCTTCCTTCCTTCCTTCCTTCCTTCCTTCCTTCCTTCCTTCCGCCCCTTCCTTCCTTCCTTCCGCCCCTTCCTTCCTTCCTTCCGCCCCTTCCTTCCTTCCTTCCGCCCCTTCCTTCCGCCCCTTCCTTCCTTCCTTCCTTCCTTCCTTCCTTCCTTCCTTCCGCCCCTTCCTTCCTTCCTTCCGCCCCTTCCGCCACTTCCTTCCGACACTTCCTTCCGACACTTCCTTCCTTCCGCCACTTCCTTCCGCCACTTCCTTCCTTCCGCCACTTCCTTCCTTCCGCCACTTCCTTCCTTCCTTCCGCCCTTCCTTCCTTCCGCCACTTCCTTCCTTCCGCCACTTCCTTCCTTCCTTCCTTCCTTCCTTCCTTCCTTCCGCCACTTCCTTCCTTCCGCCACTTCCTTCCGCCACTTCCTTCCTTCCTTCCTTCCTTCCTTCCTTCCTTCCTTCCTTCCTTCCTTCCTTCCTTCCTTCCTTCCTTCCTTCCTTCCTTCCTTCCTTCCTTCCTTCCTTCCTTCCTTCCTTCCTTCCTTCCTTCCGCCCCTTCCTTCCTTCCTTCCGCCCCTTCCTTCCTTCCTTTCGCCATTTCCTTCCTTCCGCCCCTTCCTTCCTTCCGCCCCTTCCTTCCTTCCGCCCCTTCCTTCCGCCCCTTCCTTCCGCCACTTCCTTCCTTCCTTCCTTCCTTCCCTCCTTCCTTCCTTCCTTCCTTCCTTCCTTCCTTCCTTCCTTCCTTCCTTCCTTCCTTCCTTCCTTCCTTCCTTCCTTCCTTCCTTCCTTCCTTCCGCCCCTTCCTTCCTTCCTTCCTTCCTTCCGCCCCTTCCTTCCTTCCGCCCCTTCCTTCCGCCCCTTCCTTCCGCCCCTTCCTTCCGCCCCTTCCTTCCTTCCTTCCTTCCTTCCTTCCTTCCTTCCTTCCTTCCTTCCTTCCTTCCTTCCTTCCTTCCTTCCGCCCCTTCCTTCCTTCCTTCCTTCCTTCCTTCCTTCCTTCCTTCCTTCCTTCCTTCCTTCCTTCCTTCCTTCCCTACTTCCTTCCTTTCTTCCGCCACTTCCTTCCGCCACTTCCTTCCTTCCTTCCGCCACTTCCTTACTTCCGCCACTTCCTTCCGCCACTTCCTTCCTTCCTTCCGCCACTTCCTTCCTTCCTTCCTTCCTTCCTTCCTTCCTTCCTTCCTTCCTTCCTTCCTTCCTTCCTTCCTTCCTTCCTTCCTTCCTTCCTTCCTTCCGCCCCTTCCTTCCTTCCTTCCTTCCTTCCGCCCCTTCCTTCCTTCCTTCCGCCCCTTCCTTCCGCCCCTTCCTTCCTTCCTTCCGCCCCTTCCTTCCTTCCTTTCGCCATTTCCTTCCTTCCTTCCTTCCTTCCTTCCGCCCCTTCCTTCCTTCCGCCCCTTCCTTCCGCCCCTTCCTTCCGCCACTTCCTTCCTTCCTTCCTTCCTTCCCTCCTTCCTTCCTTCCTTCCTTCCTTCCTTCCTTCCTTCCTTCCTTCCTTCCTTCCTTCCTTCCTTCCTTCCTTCCTTCCTTCCTTCCTTCCTTCCTTCCTTCCGCCCCTTCCTTCCTTCCTTCCTTCCTTCCGCCCCTTCCTTCCTTCCGCCCCTTCCTTCCGCCCCTTCCTTCCGCCCCTTCCTTCCGCCCCTTCCTTCCTTCCTTCCTTCCTTCCTTCCTTCCTTCCTTCCTTCCTTCCTTCCTTCCTTCCTTCCTTCCTTCCTTCCGCCCCTTCCTTCCTTCCTTCCTTCCTTCCTTCCTTCCTTCCTTCCTTCCTTCCTTCCTTCCTTCCTTCCTTCCTTCCTTCCTTCCTTCCTTCCTTCCCTACTTCCTTCCTTTCTTCCGCCACTTCCTTCCGCCACTTCCTTCCTTCCTTCCGCCACTTCCTTACTTCCGCCACTTCCTTCCGCCACTTCCTTCCTTCCTTCCGCCACTTCCTTCCTTCCTTCCTTCCTTCCTTCCTTCCTTCCTTCCTTCCTTCCTTCCTTCCTTCCTTCCTTCCTTCCTTCCTTCCTTCCTTCCTTCCTTCCTTCCTTCCTTCCTTCCTTCCTTCCGCCCCTTCCTTCCTTCCTTCCGCCCCTTCCTTCCTTCCGCCCCTTCCTTCCTTCCTTCCTTCCTTCCTTCCTTCCTTCCTTCCTTCCTTCCTTCCTTCCTTCCTTCCTTCCTTCCTTCCTTCCTTCCTTCCTTCCTTCCTTCCTTCCCCCACTTCCTTCCTTCCTTCCTTCCCCCACTTCCTTCCTTCCTTCCTTCCTTCCTTCCTTCCTTCCTTCCTTCCTTCCTTCCTTCCTTCCTTCCTTCCTTCCTTCCTTCCTTCCTTCCTTCCTTCCTTCCTTCCTTCCTTCCTTCCTTCCTTCCTTTCTTCCGCCACTTCCTTCCGCCACTTCCTTCCTTCCGCCACTTCCTTCCGCCACTTCCTTCCTTCCGCCACTTCCTTCCTTCCTTCCTTCCGCCACTTCCGCCACTTCCGCCACTTCCGCCACTTCCTTCCTTCCTTCCTTCCTTCCTTCCTTCCTTCCTTCCTTCCTTCCTTCCTTCCTTCCTTCCTTCCTTCCGCCAATTCCTTCCTTCCTTCCTTCCGCCACTTCCTTCCTTCCTTCCGCCACTACCTTCCGCCACTTCCTTCCTTCCGCCACTTCCTTCCTTCCTTCCGCCCTTCCTTCCTTCCGCCACTTCCTTCCTTCCTTCCGCCACTTCCTTCCGCCACTTAATCCTTCCTTCCTTCCGCCACTTCCTTCCTTCCTTCCTTCCTTCCTTCCTTCCTTCCTTCCTTCCTTCCTTCCTTCCTTCCTTCCTTCCTTCCTTCCTTCCTTCCTTCCTTCCTTCCTTCCTTCCTTCCTTCCTTCCGCCCCTTCCTTCCTTCCTTCCTTCCGCCCCTTCCTTCCTTCCTTCCTTCCTTCCTTCCTTCCTTCCGCCCCTTCCTTCCTTCCGCCCCTTCCTTCCTTCCTTCCTTCCTTCCTTCCTTCCTTCCTTCCTTCCTTCCTTCCTTCCTTCCTTCCGCCACTTCCTTCCGCCACTTCCTTCCGCCACTTCCTTCCTTCCGCCACTTCCTTCCGCCACTTCCTTCCTTCCGCCACTTCCTTCCTTCCTTCCTTCCTTCCGCCCCTTCCTTCCTTCCTTCCGCCCCTTCCTTCCTTCCTTCCTTCCTTCCTTCCTTCCTTCCTTCCTTCCTTCCTTTCTTCCGCCACTTCCTTCCGCCACTTCCTTCCTTCCGCCACTTCCTTCCGCCACTGCCTTCCTTCCGCCACTTCCTTCCTTCCTTCCTTCCGCCACTTCCGCCACTTCCGCCACTTCCGCCACTTCCTCCCTTCCGCCACTTCCTTCCTTCCGCCACTTCCTTCCTTCCTTCCTTCCTTCCGCCACTTCCTTCCGCCACTTCCTTCCTTCCTTCCTTCCGCCACTTCCTTCCTTCCTTCCGCCACTTCCTTCCGCCACTTCCTTCCGCCACTTCCTTCCGCCACTTCCTTCCTTCCGCCACTTCCTTCCGCCACTTCCTTCCTTCCGCCACTTCCTTCCTTCCTTCCTTCCTTCCGCCCCTTCCTTCCTTCCTTCCGCCCCTTCCTTCCTTCCTTCCTTCCTTCCTTCCTTCCTTCCTTCCTTCCTTCCTTCCTTCCTTCCTTCCTTCCTTCCTTCCTTCCTTCCTTCCTTCCTTTCTTCCGCCACTTCCTTCCGCCACTTCCTTCCTTCCGCCACTTCCTTCCGCCACTGCCTTCCTTCCGCCACTTCCTTCCTTCCTTCCTTCCGCCACTTCCGCCACTTCCGCCACTTCCGCCACTTCCTTCCTTCCGCCACTTCCTTCCTTCCGCCACTTCCTTCCTTCCTTCCTTCCGCCACTTCCTTCCGCCACTTCCTTCCTTCCTTCCTTCCGCCACTTCCTTCCTTCCTTCCTTCCGCCACTTCCTTCCTTCCTTCCGCCACTTCCTTCCGCCACTTCCTTCCTTCCTTCCGCCACTTCCTTCCTTCCTTCCTTCCTTCCTTCCTTCCTTCCTTCCTTCCTTCCTTCCTTCCTTCCTTCCTTCCTTCCTTCCGCCACTTCCTTCCGCCACTTCCTTCCTTCCTTCCTTCCGCCACTTCCTTCCTTCCTTCCGCCACTTCCTTCCTTCCGCCACTTCCTTCCGCCACTTCCTTCCTTCCTTCCTTCCTTCCTTCCTTCCTTCCTTCCTTCCTTCCTTCCTTCCTTCCTTCCTTCCTTCCTTCCTTCCTTCCTTCCTTCCTTCCTTCCTTCCTTCCTTCCTTCCTTCCTTCCTTCCTTCCTTCCTTCCTTCCTTCCTTCCTTCCTTCCGCCACTTCCTTCCGCCACTTCCTTCCTTCCACCACTTCCTTCCGCCACTTCCTTCCTTCCTTCCTTCCTTCCTTCCTTCCTTCCTTCCTTCCTTCCTTCCTTCCTTCCTTCCTTCCTTCCTTCCTTCCTTCCTTCCTTCCTTCCTTCCTTCCTTCCTTCCTTCCTTCCTTCCTTCCCCCACTTCCTTCCTTCCTTCCTTCCTTCCGCCACTTCCTTCCTTCCGCCACTTCCTTCCGCCACTTCCTTCCTTCCTTCCTTCCTTCCTTCCTTCCTTCCTTCCTTCCTTCCTTCCTTCCTTCCTTCCTTCCTTCCTTCCTTCCTTCCTTCCTTCCTTCCTTCCTTCCTTCCTTCCTTCCTTCCTTCCTTCCTTCCTTCCTTCCTTCCGCCCCTTCCTTCCTTCCTTCCGCCCCTTCCTTCCGCCCCTTCCTTCCTTCCTTCCTTCCTTCCTTCCTTCCTTCCTTCCTTCCTTCCTTCCGCCCCTTCCTTCCTTCCTTCCGCCCCTTCCGCCACTTCCTTCCGACACTTCCTTCCGACACTTCCTTCCTTCCGCCACTTCCTTCCGCCACTTCCTTCCTTCCGCCACTTCCTTCCTTCCGCCACTTCCTTCCTTCCTTCCGCCCTTCCTTCCTTCCGCCACTTCCTTCCTTCCGCCACTTCCTTCCTTCCTTCCTTCCTTCCTTCCTTCCGCCACTTCCTTCCTTCCGCCACTTCCTTCCTTCCTTCCTTCCTTCCTTCCTTCCTTCCTTCCTTCCTTCCTTCCTTCCTTCCTTCCTTCCTTCCTTCCTTCCTTCCTTCCTTCCTTCCTTCCTTCCTTCCTTCCTTCCTTCCTTCCTTCCTTCCTTCCTTCCGCCCCTTCCTTCCTTCCTTCCTTCCTTCCTTCCGCCCCTTCCTTCCTTCCGCCCCTTCCTTCCGCCCCTTCCTTCCGCCCCTTCCTTCCGCCCCTTCCTTCCGCCCCTTCCTTCCTTCCTTCCTTCCTTCCTTCCTTCCTTCCTTCCTTCCTTCCTTCCTTCCTTCCTTCCGCCCCTTCCTTCCTTCCTTCCTTCCGCCCCTTCCTTCCGCCCCTTCCTTCCGCCCCTTCCTTCCTTCCTTCCGCCCCTTCCTTCCTTCCGCCCCTTCCTTCCTTCCTTCCGCCCCTTCCTTCCTTCCGCCCCTTCCTTCCTTCCTTCCTTCCTTCCTTCCGCCACTTCCTTCCTTCCTTCCTTCCTTCCTTCCTTCCTTCCTTCCTTCCTTCCTTCCTTCCTTCCTTCCGCCCCTTCCTTCCTTCCTTCCTTCCTTCCTTCCTTCCTTCCTTCCTTCCTTCCTTCCTTCCTTCCTTCCTTCCTTCCTTCCTTCCTTCCTTCCCTACTTCCTTCCTTTCTTCCGCCACTTCCTTCCGCCACTTCCTTCCTTCCGCCACTTCCTTCCTTCCTTCCTTCCTTCCTTCCTTCCTTCCTTCCTTCCTTCCTTCCTTCCTTCCTTCCTTCCGCCACTTCCTTCCTTCCTTCCTTCCTTCCTTCCTTCCTTCCTTCCTTCCTTCCTTCCTTCCTTCCTTCCGCCAATTCCTTCCTTCCTTCCTTCCTTCCGCCACTTCCTTCCTTCCTTCCGCCACTTCCTTCCGCCACTTCCTTCCTTCCGCCACTTCCTTCCTTCCTTCCGCCCTTCCTTCCTTCCGCCACTTCCTTCCTTCCGCCACTTCCTTCCTTCCTTCCGCCACTTCCTTCCTTCCGCCACTTCCTTCCGCCACTTCCTTCCTTCCTTCCTTCCTTCCTTCCTTCCTTCCTTCCTTCCTTCCTTCCTTCCTTCCTTCCTTCCTTCCTTCCTTCCTTCCTTCCTTCCTTCCTTCCTTCCGCCCCTTCCTTCCTTCCTTCCTTCCTTCCTTCCTTCCTTTCTTCCGCCACTTCCTTCCGCCAATTCCTTCCTTCCGCCACTTCCTTCCGCCACTTCCTTCCTTCCGCCACTTCCTTCCTTCCTTCCTTCCGCCACTTCCGCCACTTCCGCCACTTCCGCCACTTCCGCCACTTGCGCCACTTCCGCCACTTCCGCCACTTCCTTCCTTCCGCCAATTCCTTCCTTCCTTCCTTCCTTCCTTCCTTCCTTCCTTCCTTCCTTCCTTCCTTCCTTCCTTCCTTCCTTCCTTCCTTCCTTCCTTCCTTCCTTCCTTCCTTCCTTCCTTCCGCCACTTCCTTCCTTCCGCCACTTTCTTCCTTCCTTCCGCCCTTCCTTCCTTCCGCCACTTCCGCCACTTCCGCCACTTCCTTCCTTTTGCCACTTCCTTCCTTCCGCCACTTCCTTCCTTCCTTCCTTCCTTCCGCCACTTCCTTCCGCCACTTCCTTCCTTCCGCCACTTCCTTCCTTCCTTCCGCCACTTCCTTCCTTCCGCCACTTCCTTCCGCCACTTCCTTCCTTCCTTCCGCCACTTCCTTCCTTCCTTCCTTCCTTCCTTCCTTCCTTCCTTCCTTCCTTCCTTCCTTCCTTCCTTCCGCCACTTCCTTCCGCCACTTCCTTCCTTCCTTCCGCCACTTCCTTACTTCCGCCACTTCCTTCCGCCACTTCCTTCCTTCCTTCCGCCACTTCCTTCCTTCCTTCCTTCCTTCCTTCCTTCCTTCCTTCCTTCCTTCCTTCCTTCCTTCCTTCCTTCCTTCCTTCCTTCCTTCCTTCCTTCCTTCCGCCAATTCCTTCCTTCCTTCCTTCTGCCACTTCCTTCCTTCCTTCCGCCACTTCCTTCCGCCACTTCCTTCCTTCCGCCACTTCCTTCCTTCCTTCCGCCCTTCCTTCCTTCCGCCACTTCCTTCCTTCCGCCACTTCCTTCCTTCCTTCCTTCCTTCCTTCCTTCCTTCCTTCCTTCCTTCCTTCCTTCCTTCCTTCCTTCCTTCCGCCCCTTCCTTCCTTCCTTCCTTCCGCCCCTTCCTTCCGCCACTTTCTTCCTTCCTTCCGCCCTTCCTTCCTTCCGCCACTTCCGCCACTTCCGCCACTTCCTTCCTTCCGCCACTTCCTTCCTTCCTTCCTTCCTTCCTTCCTTCCTTCCTTCCTTCCTTCCTTCCTTCCTTCCTTCCTTCCTTCCTTCCTTCCTTCCTTCCGCCAATTCCTTCCTTCCTTCCTTCTGCCACTTCCTTCCTTCCTTCCGCCACTTCCTTCCGCCACTTCCTTCCTTCCGCCACTTCCTTCCTTCCTTCCGCCCCTCCTTCCTTCCGCCACTTCCTTCCTTCCGCCACTTCCTTCCTTCCTTCCGCCACTTCCTTCCGCCCCTTCCTTCCTTCCTTCCTTCCTTCCTTCCTTCCTTCCTTCCTTCCTTCCTTCCTTCCTTCCTTCCTTCCTTCCTTCCTTCCTTCCTTCCTTCCTTCCTTCCGCCACTTCCTTCCGCCACTTCCTTCCGCCACTTCCTTCCGCCACTTCCTTCCGCCACTTCCTTCCTTCCGCCACTTCCTTCCGCCACTTCCTTCCTTCCGCCACTTCCTTCCTTCCTTCCTTCCTTCCGCCCCTTCCTTCCTTCCTTCCTTCCTTCCTTCCTTCCTTCCTTCCTTCCTTCCTTCCTTCCTTCCTTCCTTCCTTCCTTCCTTCCTTCCTTCCTTTCTTCCGCCACTTCCTTCCGCCACTTCCTTCCTTCCGCCACTTCCTTCCGCCACTGCCTTCCTTCCGCCACTTCCTTCCTTCCTTCCTTCCGCCACTTCCGCCACTTCCGCCACTTCCGCCACTTCCTTCCTTCCGCCACTTCCTTCCTTCCGCCACTTCTTCTTCCTTCCTTCCTTCCGCCACTTCCTTCCGCCACTTCCTTCCTTCCTTCCTTCCGCCACTTCCTTCCTTCCTTCCTTCCGCCACTTCCTTCCTTCCTTCCGCCACTTCCTTCCGCCACTTCCTTCCTTCCTTCCGCCACTTCCTTCCTTCCTTCCTTCCTTCCTTCCTTCCTTCCTTCCTTCCTTCCTTCCTTCCTTCCTTCCTTCCGCCACTTCCTTCCGCCACTTCCTTCCTTCCTTCCTTCCGCCACTTCCTTCCTTCCTTCCGCCACTTCCTTCCTTCCGCCACTTCCTTCCGCCACTTCCTTCCTTCCTTCCTTCCTTCCTTCCTTCCTTCCTTCCTTCCTTCCTTCCTTCCTTCCTTCCTTCCTTCCTTCCTTCCTTCCGCCACTTCCTTCCGCCACTTCCTTCCTTCCTTCCTTCCTTCCTTCCGCCACTTCCTTCCGCCACTTCCTTCCTTCCGCCACTTCCTTCCGCCACTTCCTTCCTTCCTTCCTTCCTTCCTTCCTTCCTTCCTTCCTTCCTTCCTTCCTTCCTTCCTTCCTTCCTTCCTTCCTTCCTTCCTTCCTTCCTTCCTTCCTTCCTTCCTTCCTTCCTTCCTTCCTTCCTTCCTTCCTTCCTTCCGCCCCTTCCTTCCTTCCTTCCTTCCTTCCTTCCTTCCTTTCTTCCGCCACTTCCTTCCGCCAATTCCTTCCTTCCGCCACTTCCTTCCGCCACTTCCTTCCTTCCGCCACTTCCTTCCTTCCTTCCTTCCGCCACTTCCGCCACTTCCGCCACTTCCGCCACTTCCGCCACTTCCGCCACTTCCGCCACTTCCTTCCTTCCTTCCTTCCTTCCTTCCTTCCTTCCTTCCTTCCTTCCTTCCTTCCTTCCTTCCTTCCTTCCTTCCTTCCTTCCTTCCTTCCTTCCTTCCTTCCTTCCTTCCTTCCTTCCGCCACTTCCTTCCGCCACTTCCTTCCGCCACTTCCTTCCTTCCGCCACTTTCTTCCTTCCTTCCGCCCTTCCTTCCTTCCGCCACTTCCGCCACTTCCGCCACTTCCTTCCTTCCGCCACTTCCTTCCTTCCGCCACTTCCTTCCTTCCTTCCTTCCTTCCGCCACTTCCTTCCGCCACTTCCTTCCTTCCGCCACTTCCTTCCTTCCTTCCGCCACTTCCTTCCTTCCGCCACTTCCTTCCGCCACTTCCTTCCTTCCTTCCGCCACTTCCTTCCTTCCTTCCTTCCTTCCTTCCTTCCTTCCTTCCTTCCTTCCTTCCTTCCGCCACTTCCTTCCGCCACTTCCTTCCGCCACTTCCTTCCTTCCTTCCGCCACTTCCTTACTTCCGCCACTTCCTTCCGCCACTTCCTTCCTTCCTTCCGCCACTTCCTTCCTTCCTTCCTTCCTTCCTTCCTTCCTTCCTTCCTTCCTTCCTTCCTTCCTTCCTTCCTTCCTTCCTTCCTTCCTTCCTTCCTTCCTTCCTTCCTTCCTTCCTTCCTTCCTTCCTTCCTTCCTTCCTTCCTTCCGCCAATTCCTTCCTTCCTTCCTTCTGCCACTTCCTTCCTTCCTTCCGCCACTTCCTTCCGCCACTTCCTTCCTTCCGCCACTTCCTTCCTTCCTTCCGCCCTTCCTTCCTTCCGCCACTTTCCTTCCTTCCGCCACTTCCTTCCTTCCTTCCTTCCTTCCTTCCTTCCTTCCTTCCTTCCTTCCTTCCTTCCTTCCTTCCTTCCTTCCTTCCTTCCTTCCTTCCTTCCTTCCTTCCTTCCTTCCTTCCTTCCGCCACTTCCTTCCGCCACTTCCTTCCGCCACTTCCTTCCGCCACTTCCTTCCTTCCGCCACTTTCTTCCTTCCTTCCGCCCTTCCTTCCTTCCGCCACTTCCGCCACTTCCGCCACTTCCTTCCTTCCGCCACTTCCTTCCGCCACTTCCTTCCTTCCTTCCTTCCTTCCTTCCTTCCTTCCTTCCTTCCTTCCTTCCTTCCTTCCTTCCTTCCTTCCTTCCTTCCTTCCTTCCTTCCTTCCTTCCTTCCTTCCTTCCTTCCTTCCGCCAATTCCTTCCTTCCTTCCTTCTGCCACTTCCTTCCTTCCTTCCGCCACTTCCTTCCGCCACTTCCTTCCTTCCGCCACTTCCTTCCTTCCTTCCGCCCTTCCTTCCTTCCGCCACTTCCTTCCTTCCGCCACTTCCTTCCTTCCTTCCGCCACTTCCTTCCGCCCCTTCCTTCCTTCCGCCCCTTCCTTCCTTCCTTCCTTCCTTCCTTCCTTCCTTCCTTCCTTCCTTCCTTCCTTCCTTCCTTCCTTCCTTCCTTCCGCCACTTCCTTCCGCCACTTCCTTCCGCCACTTCCTTCCGCCACTTCCTTCCGCCACTTCCTTCCTTCCGCCACTTCCTTCCGCCACTTCCTTCCTTCCGCCACTTCCTTCCTTCCTTCCTTCCTTCCGCCCCTTCCTTCCTTCCTTCCGCCCCTTCCTTCCTTCCTTCCTTCCTTCCTTCCTTCCTTCCTTCCTTCCTTCCTTCCTTCCTTCCTTCCTTCCTTCCTTCCTTCCTTCCTTCCTTCCTTCCTTCCTTCCTTCCTTCCTTCCTTTCTTCCGCCACTTCCTTCCGCCACTTCCTTCCTTCCGCCACTTCCTTCCGCCACTGCCTTCCTTCCGCCACTTCCTTCCTTCCTTCCTTCCGCCACTTCCGCCACTTCCGCCACTTCCGCCACTTCCTTCCTTCCGCCACTTCCTTCCTTCCGCCACTTCCTTCCTTCCTTCCTTCCGCCACTTCCTTCCGCCACTTCCTTCCTTCCTTCCTTCCGCCACTTCCTTCCTTCCTTCCTTCCGCCACTTCCTTCCTTCCTTCCGCCACTTCCTTCCGCCACTTCCTTCCTTCCTTCCGCCACTTCCTTCCTTCCTTCCTTCCTTCCTTCCTTCCTTCCTTCCTTCCTTCCTTCCGCCACTTCCTTCCGCCACTTCCTTCCTTCCTTCCTTCCGCCACTTCCTTCCTTCCTTCCGCCACTTCCTTCCTTCCGCCACTTCCTTCCGCCACTTCCTTCCTTCCTTCCTTCCTTCCTTCCTTCCTTCCTTCCTTCCTTCCTTCCTTCCTTCCTTCCTTCCTTCCTTCCTTCCTTCCTTCCTTCCGCCACTTCCTTCCGCCACTTCCTTCCTTCCGCCCCTTCCTTCCTTCCTTCCTTCCTTCCTTCCTTCCTTCCTTCCTTCCTTCCTTCCTTCCTTTCTTCCGCCACTTCCTTCCGCCACTTCCTTCCGCCACTTCCTTCCGCCACTTCCTTCCTTCCGCCACTTCCTTCCGCCACTTCCTTCCTTCCGCCACTTCCTTCCTTCCTTCCTTCCTTCCGCCCCTTCCTTCCTTCCTTCCTTCCTTCCTTCCTTCCTTCCTTCCTTCCTTCCTTCCTTCCTTCCTTCCTTCCTTCCTTCCTTCCTTCCTTCCTTCCTTCCTTCCTTCCTTCCTTTCTTCCGCCACTTCCTTCCGCCACTTCCTTCCTTCCGCCACTTCCTTCCGCCACTGCCTTCCTTCCGCCACTTCCTTCCTTCCTTCCTTCCGCCACTTCCGCCACTTCCGCCACTTCCGCCACTTCCTTCCTTCCGCCACTTCCTTCCTTCCGCCACTTCCTTCCTTCCTTCCTTCCGCCACTTCCTTCCGCCACTTCCTTCCTTCCTTCCTTCCGCCACTTCCTTCCTTCCTTCCTTCCGCCACTTCCTTCCTTCCTTCCGCCACTTCCTTCCGCCACTTCCTTCCTTCCTTCCGCCACTTCCTTCCTTCCTTCCTTCCTTCCTTCCTTCCTTCCTTCCTTCCTTCCTTCCTTCCTTCCTTCCTTCCTTCCGCCACTTCCTTCCGCCACTTCCTTCCTTCCTTCCTTCCGCCACTTCCTTCCTTCCTTCCGCCACTTCCTTCCTTCCGCCACTTCCTTCCGCCACTTCCTTCCTTCCTTCCTTCCTTCCTTCCTTCCTTCCTTCCTTCCTTCCTTCCTTCCTTCCTTCCTTCCTTCCTTCCTTCCTTCCTTCCTTCCTTCCTTCCTTCCTTCCTTCCTTCCTTCCTTCCTTCCTTCCTTCCTTCCTTCCTTCCTTCCGCCACTTCCTTCCGCCACTTCCTTCCGCCACTTCCTTCCTTCCGCCACTTCCTTCCGCCACTTCCTTCCTTCCTTCCTTCCTTCCTTCCTTCCTTCCTTCCTTCCTTCCTTCCTTCCTTCCTTCCTTCCTTCCTTCCTTCCTTCCTTCCTTCCTTCCTTCCTTCCTTCCTTCCTTCCTTCCTTCCTTCCTTCCTTCCTTCCTTCCTTCCTTCCTTCCTTCCCCCACTTCCTTCCTTCCTTCCTTCCTTCCTTCCTTCCTTCCTTCCGCCACTTCCTTCCGCCACTTCCTTCCTTCCTTCCTTCCTTCCTTCCTTCCTTCCTTCCTTCCTTCCTTCCTTCCTTCCTTCCTTCCTTCCTTCCTTCCTTCCTTCCTTCCTTCCTTCCTTCCTTCCTTCCTTCCTTCCTTCCTTCCTTCCTTCCTTCCTTCCTTCCGCCCCTTCCTTCCGCCCCTTCCTTCCTTCCTTCCGCCCCTTCCTTCCGCCCCTTCCTTCCTTCCTTCCTTCCTTCCTTCCTTCCTTCCTTCCTTCCTTCCGCCCCTTCCTTCCTTCCTTCCGCCCCTTCCGCCACTTCCTTCCGACACTTCCTTCCGACACTTCCTTCCTTCCGCCACTTCCTTCCGCCACTTCCTTCCTTCCGCCACTTCCTTCCTTCCGCCACTTCCTTCCTTCCTTCCGCCCTTCCTTCCTTCCGCCACTTCCTTCCTTCCGCCACTTCCTTCCTTCCTTCCTTCCTTCCTTCCTTCCGCCACTTCCTTCCTTCCGCCACTTCCTTCCTTCCTTCCTTCCTTCCTTCCTTCCTTCCTTCCTTCCTTCCTTCCTTCCTTCCTTCCTTCCGCCCCTTCCTTCCTTCCTTCCGCCCCTTCCTTCCTTCCTTTCGCCATTTCCTTCCTTCCGCCCCTTCCTTCCTTCCGCCCCTTCCTTCCTTCCGCCCCTTCCTTCCTTCCTTCCTTCCTTCCTTCCTTCCTTCCTTCCTTCCTTCCTTCCTTCCTTCCTTCCTTCCTTCCTTCCTTCCTTCCTTCCTTCCTTCCTTCCTTCCGTCCTTCCTTCCGCCACTTCCTTCCGCCACTTCCTTCCGCCACTTCCTTCCGCCACTTCCTTCCTTCCGCCACTTTCTTCCTTCCTTCCGCCCTTCCTTCCTTCCGCCACTTCCGCCACTTCCGCCACTTCCTTCCTTCCGCCACTTCCTTCCTTCCGCCACTTCCTTCCGCCACTTCCTTCCTTCCTTCCGCCACTTCCTTCCGCCACTTCCTTCCTTCCTTCCTTCCTTCCTTCCTTCCTTCCTTCCTTCCTTCCTTCCTTCCTTCCTTCCTTCCGCCACTTCCTTCCGCCACTTCCTTCCTTCCTTCCGCCACTTCCTTACTTCCGCCACTTCCTTCCGCCACTTCCTTCCTTCCTTCCGCCACTTCCTTCCTTCCTTCCTTCCTTCCTTCCTTCCTTCCTTCCTTCCTTCCTTCCTTCCTTCCTTCCTTCCTTCCTTCCTTCCTTCCTTCCTTCCTTCCTTCCTTCCTTCCTTCCTTCCGCCAATTCCTTCCTTCCTTCCTTCTGCCACTTCCTTCCTTCCTTCCGCCACTTCCTTCCGCCACTTCCTTCCTTCCGCCACTTCCTTCCTTCCTTCCGCCCTTCCTTCCTTCCGCCACTTCCTTCCTTCCGCCACTTCCTTCCTTCCTTCCTTCCTTCCTTCCTTCCTTCCTTCCTTCCTTCCTTCCTTCCTTCCTTCCTTCCTTCCTTCCTTCCTTCCTTCCTTCCTTCCTTCCTTCCGCCACTTCCTTCCGCCACTTCCTTCCGCCACTTCCTTCCTTCCGCCACTTTCTTCCTTCCTTCCGCCCTTCCTTCCTTCCGCCACTTCCGCCACTTCCGCCACTTCCTTCCTTCCGCCACTTCCTTCCGCCACTTCCTTCCTTCCTTCCTTCCTTCCTTCCTTCCTTCCTTCCTTCCTTCCTTCCTTCCTTCCTTCCTTCCTTCCTTCCTTCCTTCCTTCCTTCCTTCCTTCCTTCCTTCCTTCCTTCCGCCAATTCCTTCCTTCCTTCCTTCTGCCACTTCCTTCCTTCCTTCCGCCACTTCCTTCCGCCACTTCCTTCCTTCCGCCACTTCCTTCCTTCCTTCCGCCCTTCCTTCCTTCCGCCACTTCCTTCCTTCCGCCACTTCCTTCCTTCCTTCCGCCACTTCCTTCCGCCCCTTCCTTCCTTCCTTCCTTCCTTCCTTCCTTCCTTCCTTCCTTCCTTCCTTCCTTCCTTCCTTCCTTCCTTCCTTCCTTCCTTCCTTCCTTCCTTCCTTCCTTCCTTCCTTCCTTCCTTCCTTCCTTCCTTCCTTCCGCCACTTCCTTCCGCCACTTCCTTCCGCCACTTCCTTCCGCCACTTCCTTCCTTCCGCCACTTCCTTCCGCCACTTCCTTCCTTCCGCCACTTCCTTCCTTCCTTCCTTCCTTCCTTCCGCCCCTTCCTTCCTTCCTTCCGCCCCTTCCTTCCTTCCTTCCTTCCTTCCTTCCTTCCTTCCTTCCTTCCTTCCTTCCTTCCTTCCTTCCTTCCTTCCTTCCTTCCTTCCTTCCTTCCTTCCTTCCTTCCTTCCTTTCTTCCGCCACTTCCTTCCGCCACTTCCTTCCTTCCGCCACTTCCTTCCGCCACTGCCTTCCTTCCGCCACTTCCTTCCTTCCTTCCTTCCTTCCGCCACTTCCGCCACTTCCGCCACTTCCGCCACTTCCTTCCTTCCGCCACTTCCTTCCTTCCGCCACTTCTTCCTTCCTTCCTTCCGCCACTTCCTTCCGCCACTTCCTTCCTTCCTTCCTTCCGCCACTTCCTTCCTTCCTTCCTTCCGCCACTTCCTTCCTTCCTTCCGCCACTTCCTTCCGCCACTTCCTTCCTTCCTTCCGCCACTTCCTTCCTTCCTTCCTTCCTTCCTTCCTTCCTTCCTTCCTTCCTTCCTTCCTTCCTTCCTTCCTTCCGCCACTTCCTTCCGCCACTTCCTTCCTTCCTTCCTTCCGCCACTTCCTTCCTTCCTTCCGCCACTTCCTTCCTTCCGCCACTTCCTTCCGCCACTTCCTTCCTTCCTTCCTTCCTTCCTTCCTTCCTTCCTTCCTTCCTTCCTTCCTTCCTTCCTTCCTTCCTTCCTTCCTTCCTTCCTTCCTTCCTTCCTTCCTTCCTTCCTTCCTTCCTTCCGCCACTTCCTTCCGCCACTTCCTTCCTTCCGCCACTTCCTTCCGCCACTTCCTTCCTTCCTTCCTTCCTTCCTTCCTTCCTTCCTTCCTTCCTTCCTTCCTTCCTTCCTTCCTTCCTTCCTTCCTTCCTTCCTTCCTTCCTTCCTTCCTTCCTTCCTTCCTTCCTTCCTTCCTTCCTTCCTTCCCCCACTTCCTTCCTTCCTTCCTTCCTTCCGCCACTTCCTTCCTTCCGCCACTTCCTTCCGCCACTTCCTTCCTTCCTTCCTTCCTTCCTTCCTTCCTTCCTTCCTTCCTTCCTTCCTTCCTTCCTTCCTTCCTTCCTTCCTTCCTTCCTTCCTTCCTTCCTTCCTTCCTTCCTTCCGCCCCTTCCTTCCTTCCTTCCGCCCCTTCCTTCCGCCCCTTCCTTCCTTCCTTCCTTCCTTCCTTCCTTCCTTCCTTCCGCCCCTTCCTTCCTTCCTTCCGCCCCTTCCGCCACTTCCTTCCGACACTTCCTTCCGACACTTCCTTCCTTCCGCCACTTCCTTCCGCCACTTCCTTCCTTCCGCCACTTCCTTCCTTCCGCCACTTCCTTCCTTCCTTCCGCCCTTCCTTCCTTCCGCCACTTCCTTCCTTCCGCCACTTCCTTCCTTCCTTCCTTCCTTCCTTCCTTCCGCCACTTCCTTCCTTCCGCCACTTCCTTCCTTCCTTCCTTCCTTCCTTCCTTCCTTCCTTCCTTCCTTCCTTCCGCCACTTCCTTCCTTCCTTCCTTCCTTCCTTCCTTCCTTCCGCCAATTCCTTCCTTCCTTCCTTCTGCCACTTCCTTCCTTCCTTCCGCCACTTCCTTCCGCCACTTCCTTCCTTCCGCCACTTCCTTCCTTCCTTCCGCCCTTCCTTCCTTCCGCCACTTCCTTCCTTCCGCCACTTCCTTCCTTCCTTCCTTCCTTCCTTCCTTCCTTCCTTCCTTCCGCCCTTCCTTCCTTCCTTCCTTCCTTCCGCCACTTCCTTCCGCCACTTCCTTCCTTCCTTCCGCCACTTCCTTCCGCCACTTCCTTCCGCACTTCCTTCCTTCCGCCACTTTCTTCCTTCCTTCCGCCCTTCCTTCCTTCCGCCACTTCCGCCACTTCCGCCACTTCCTTCCTTCCGCCACTTCCTTCCTTCCTTCCTTCCTTCCTTCCTTCCTTCCTTCCTTCCTTCCTTCCTTCCTTCCTTCCTTCCTTCCTTCCTTCCTTCCTTCCTTCCTTCCTTCCTTCCTTCCTTCCGCCAATTCCTTCCTTCCTTCCTTCTGCCACTTCCTTCCTTCCTTCCGCCACTTCCTTCCGCCACTTCCTTCCTTCCGCCACTTCCTTCCTTCCTTCCGCCCTTCCTTCCTTCCGCCACTTCCTTCCTTCCGCCACTTCCTTCCTTCCTTCCGCCACTTCCTTCCGCCCCTTCCTTCCTTCCGCCCCTTCCTTCCTTCCTTCCTTCCTTCCTTCCTTCCTTCCTTCCTTCCTTCCTTCCTTCCTTCCTTCCTTCCTTCCTTCCTTCCTTCCTTCCTTCCTTCCTTCCTTCCTTCCGCCACTTCCTTCCGCCACTTCCTTCCGCCACTTCCTTCCGCCACTTCCTTCCGCCACTTCCTTCCTTCCGCCACTTCCTTCCGCCACTTCCTTCCTTCCGCCACTTCCTTCCTTCCTTCCTTCCTTCCGCCCCTTCCTTCCTTCCTTCCTTCCTTCCTTCCTTCCTTCCTTCCTTCCTTCCTTCCTTCCTTCCTTCCTTCCTTCCTTCCTTCCTTCCTTCCTTCCTTCCTTCCTTCCTTCCTTCCGCCACTTCCTTCCGCCACTTCCTTCCTTCCGCCACTTCCTTCCGCCACTGCCTTCCTTCCGCCACTTCCTTCCTTCCTTCCTTCCGCCACTTCCGCCACTTCCGCCACTTCCGCCACTTCCTTCCTTCCGCCACTTCCTTCCTTCCGCCACTTCCTTCCTTCCTTCCTTCCGCCACTTCCTTCCGCCACTTCCTTCCTTCCTTCCTTCCGCCACTTCCTTCCTTCCTTCCTTCCGCCACTTCCTTCCTTCCTTCCGCCACTTCCTTCCGCCACTTCCTTCCTTCCTTCCGCCACTTCCTTCCTTCCTTCCTTCCTTCCTTCCTTCCTTCCGCCACTTCCTTCCGCCACTTCCTTCCGCCACTTCCTTCCGCCACTTCCTTCCTTCCTTCCTTCCGCCACTTCCTTCCTTCCTTCCGCCACTTCCTTCCTTCCGCCACTTCCTTCCTTCCTTCCTTCCTTCCTTCCTTCCTTCCTTCCTTCCTTCCTTCCTTCCTTCCTTCCTTCCTTCCTTCCTTCCTTCCTTCCTTCCTTCCTTCCTTCCTTCCTTCCTTCCTTCCTTCCTTCCGCCACTTCCTTCCGCCACTTCCTTCCTTCCGCCACTTCCTTCCGCCACTTCCTTCCTTCCTTCCTTCCTTCCTTCCTTCCTTCCTTCCTTCCTTCCTTCCTTCCTTCCTTCCTTCCTTCCTTCCTTCCTTCCTTCCTTCCTTCCTTCCTTCCTTCCTTCCTTCCTTCCTTCCTTCCTTCCTTCCTTCCTTCCTTCCCCCACTTCCTTCCTTCCTTCCTTCCTTCCGCCACTTCCTTCCTTCCGCCACTTCCTTCCGCCACTTCCTTCCTTCCTTCCTTCCTTCCTTCCTTCCTTCCTTCCTTCCTTCCTTCCTTCCTTCCTTCCTTCCTTCCTTCCTTCCTTCCTTCCTTCCTTCCTTCCTTCCTTCCTTCCGCCCCTTCCTTCCTTCCTTCCGCCCCTTCCTTCCGCCCCTTCCTTCCTTCCTTCCTTCCTTCCTTCCGCCCCTTCCTTCCTTCCTTCCGCCCCTTCCGCCACTTCCTTCCGACACTTCCTTCCGACACTTCCTTCCTTCCGCCACTTCCTTCCGCCACTTCCTTCCTTCCGCCACTTCCTTCCTTCCGCCACTTCCTTCCTTCCTTCCGCCCTTCCTTCCTTCCGCCACTTCCTTCCTTCCGCCACTTCCTTCCTTCCTTCCTTCCTTCCTTCCTTCCTTCCGCCACTTCCTTCCTTCCGCCACTTCCTTCCTTCCTTCCTTCCTTCCTTCCTTCCTTCCTTCCTTCCTTCCGCCACTTCCTTCCTTCCTTCCTTCCTTCCTTCCTTCCTTCCTTCCTTCCTTCCTTCCTTCCTTCCTTCCTTCCTTCCTTCCTTCCTTCCTTCCTTCCTTCCTTCCTTCCTTCCTTCCTTCCGCCCCTTCCTTCCTTCCTTCCGCCCCTTCCTTCCTTCCTTTCGCCATTTCCTTCCTTCCGCCCCTTCCTTCCTTCCGCCCCTTCCTTCCTTCCGCCCCTTCCTTCCGCCCCTTCCTTCCGCCACTTCCTTCCTTCCTTCCTTCCTTCCTTCCTTCCTTCCTTCCTTCCTTCCTTCCTTCCTTCCTTCCTTCCTTCCTTCCTTCCTTCCTTCCTTCCTTCCTTCCTTCCTTCCTTCCTTCCTTCCTTCCTTCCTTCCTTCCTTCCTTCCTTCCGCCCCTTCCTTCCTTCCTTCCTTCCTTCCTTCCGCCCCTTCCTTCCTTCCGCCCCTTCCTTCCGCCCCTTCCTTCCGCCCCTTCCTTCCGCCCCTTCCTTCCGCCCCTTCCTTCCTTCCTTCCTTCCTTCCTTCCTTCCTTCCTTCCTTCCTTCCTTCCTTCCTTCCTTCCTTCCTTCCGCCCCTTCCTTCCTTCCTTCCTTCCGCCCCTTCCTTCCGCCCCTTCCTTCCGCCCCTTCCTTCCTTCCTTCCGCCCCTTCCTTCCTTCCGCCCCTTCCTTCCTTCCTTCCGCCCCTTCCTTCCTTCCGCCCCTTCCTTCCTTCCTTCCTTCCTTCCTTCCTTCCTTCCGCCACTTCCTTCCTTCCTTCCTTCCTTCCTTCCTTCCTTCCTTCCTTCCTTCCTTCCTTCCTTCCGCCCCTTCCTTCCTTCCGCCCCTTCCTTCCTTCCGCCCTTCCTTCCTTCCTTCCTTCCGCCCCTTCCTTCCTTCCTTCCTTCCGCCCCTTCCTTCCTTCCTTCCTTCCTTCCTTCCGCCCCTTCCTTCCTTCCGCCCCTTCCTTCCGCCCCTTCCTTCCGCCCCTTCCTTCCGCCCCTTCCTTCCGCCCCTTCCTTCCTTCCTTCCTTCCTTCCTTCCTTCCTTCCTTCCTTCCTTCCTTCCTTCCTTCCTTCCTTCCTTCCTTCCGCCCCTTCCTTCCTTCCTTCCTTCCGCCACTTCCTTCCGACACTTCCTTCCGACACTTCCTTCCTTCCGCCACTTCCTTCCGCCACTTCCTTCCTTCCGCCACTTCCTTCCTTCCGCCACTTCCTTCCTTCCTTCCTTCCTTCCTTCCTTCCTTCCTTCCTTCCTTCCTTCCTTCCTTCCTTCCTTCCTTCCTTCCTTCCTTCCTTCCTTCCTTCCTTCCTTCCTTCCTTCCTTCCTTCCTTCCGCCACTTCCTTCCGCCACTTCCTTCCGCCACTTCCTTCCGCCACTTCCTTCCGCCACTTCCTTCCTTCCGCCACTTCCTTCCGCCACTTCCTTCCTTCCGCCACTTCCTTCCTTCCTTCCTTCCTTCCTTCCTTCCGCCACTTCCGCCACTTCCGCCACTTCCTTCCTTCCTTCCTTCCTTCCTTCCTTCCTTCCTTCCTTCCTTCCTTCCTTCCTTCCTTCCTTCCTTCCTTCCTTCCTTCCTTCCTTCCTTCCTTCCTTCCTTCCTTCCTTCCGCCCCTTCCTTCCTTCCGCCCCTTCCTTCCTTCCGCCCCTTCCTTCCTTCCGCCCCTTCCTTCCTTCCGCCCCTTCCTTCCTTCCTTTCGCCATTTCCTTCCTTCCGCCCCTTCCTTCCTTCCGCCCCTTCCTTCCGCCCCTTCCTTCCGCCACTTCCTTCCTTCCTTCCTTCCTTCCTTCCTTCCTTCCTTCCTTCCTTCCTTCCTTCCTTCCTTCCTTCCTTCCTTCCTTCCTTCCTTCCTTCCTTCCTTCCTTCCTTCCTTCCTTCCTTCCTTCCTTCCGCCCCTTCCTTCCTTCCGCCCCTTCCTTCCTTCCTTCCGCCCCTTCCTTCCTTCCGCCACTTCCTTCCTTCCTTCCTTCCGCCCCTTCCTTCCGCCCCTTCCTTCCTTCCTTCCGCCCCTTCCTTCCTTCCGCCCCTTCCTTCCTTCCTTCCGCCCCTTCCTTCCTTCCGCCCCTTCCTTCCTTCCTTCCTTCCTTCCGCCCCTTCCTTCCTTCCTTCCTTCCTTCCTTCCTTCCTTCCTTCCTTCCTTCCTTCCTTCCTTCCTTCCTTCCTTCCTTCCGCCCCTTCCTTCCTTCCTTCCGCCCCTTCCTTCCTTCCTTCCTTCCTTCCTTCCTTCCGCCCCTTCCTTCCTTCCGCCCCTTCCTTCCTTCCCTACTTCCTTCCTTTCTTCCGCCACTTCCTTCCGCCACTTCCTTCCTTCCGCCACTTCCTTCCTTCCTTCCTTCCTTCCTTCCTTCCTTCCTTCCTTCCTTCCTTCCTTCCTTCCTTCCTTCCTTCCTTCCTTCCTTCCTTCCTTCCTTCCTTCCGCCCCTTCCTTCCTTCCTTCCTTCCGCCAATTCCTTCCTTCCTTCTTTCCGCCACTTCCTTCCTTCCTTCCGCCACTTCCTTCCGCCACTTCCTTCCTTCCTTCCGCCACTTCCTTCCTTCCTTCCGCCACTTCCTTCCTTCCTTCCGCCACTTCCTTCCTTCCTTCCGCCACTTCCTTCCTTCCGCCACTTCCTTCCTTCCTTCCGCCACTTCCTTCCGCCACTTCCTTACTTCCGCCACTTCCTTCCGCCACTTCCTTCCTTCCGCCACTTCCTTCCTTCCTTCCGCCCTTCCTTCCTTCCGCCACTTCCTTCCTTCCTTCCTTCCTTCCTTCCTTCCTTCCTTCCTTCCTTCCTTCCTTCCTTCCTTCCTTCCTTCCTTCCTTCCTTCCTTCCTTCCTTCCGCCCCTTCCTTCCTTCCTTCCTTCCTTCCGCCCCTTCCTTCCTTCCTTCCTTCCTTCCTTCCTTCCGCCCCTTCCGCCCCTTCCGCCCCTTCCGCCCCTTCCGCCCCTTCCGCCCCTTCCGCCCCTTCCTTCCTTCCGCCCCTTCCTTCCTTCCTTCCGCCCCTTCCTTCCTTCCGCCACTTCCTTCCTTCCGCCCCTTCCTTCCTTCCTTCCTTCCTTCCTTCCTTCTTTCCTTCCTTCCTTCCTTCCTTCCTTCCTTCCTTCCTTCCTTCCTTCCTTCCTTCCTTCCTTCCTTCCTTCCTTCCTTCCTTCCTTCCTTCCTTCCTTCCTTCCTTCCTTCCTTCCGCCCCTTCCTTCCTTCCTTCCGCCCCTTCCTTCCTTCCTTCCGCCCCTTCCTTCCTTCCTTCCGCCCCTTCCTTCCTTCCTTTCGCCATTTCCTTCCTTCCGCCCCTTCCTTCCTTCCGCCCCTTCCTTCCTTCCGCCCCTTCCTTCCGCCCCTTCCTTCCGCCACTTCCTTCCTTCCTTCCTTCCTTCCTTCCTTCCTTCCTTCCTTCCTTCCTTCCTTCCTTCCTTCCTTCCTTCCTTCCTTCCTTCCTTCCTTCCTTCCTTCCGCCCCTTCCGCCCCTTCCTTCCGCCCCTTCCTTCCGCCCCTTCCTTCCGCCCCTTCCTTCCTTCCTTCCTTCCGCCCCTTCCTTCCTTCCGCCCCTTCCTTCCTTCCGCCCCTTCCTTCCTTCCGCCCCTTCCTTCCGCCCCTTCCTTCCGCCCCTTCCTTCCGCCCCTTCCTTCCTTCCTTCCTTCCGCCCCTTCCTTCCTTCCGCCCCTTCCTTCCTTCCGCCCCTTCCTTCCTTCCGCCCCTTCCTTCCGCCCCTTCCTTCCGCCACCTTCCTTCCGCCACTTCCTTTCTTCCGCCACTTCCTTCCGCCACTTCCTTCCTTCCGCCACTTCCTTCCGCCACTTCCTTCCTTCCGCCACTTCCTTCCTTCCTTCCTTCCTTCCGCCACTTCCGCCATTTCCGCCACTTCCTTCCTTCCGCCACTTCCTTCCTTCCTTCCTTCCTTCCTTCCTTCCTTCCTTCCTTCCTTCCTTCCTTCCTTCCTTCCTTCCTTCCTTCCTTCCTTCCTTCCTTCCTTCCTTCCTTCCTTCCTTCCTTCCTTCCTTCCGCCACTTCCTTCCTTCCGCCACTTCCTTCCTTCCTTCCGCCACTTCCTTCCTTCCTTCCGCAACTTCCTTCCGCCACTTCCTTCCGCCACTTCCTTCCGCCACTTCCTTCCTTCCGCCACTTCCTTCCTTCCGCCACTTCCTTCCTTCCTTCCTTCCTTCCTTCCTTCCTTCCTTCCTTCCTTCCTTCCTTCCTTCCTTCCTTCCTTCCTTCCTTCCGCCACTTCCGCCACTTCCGCCAATTCCTTCCTTCCTTCCTTCCGCCACTTCCTTCCTTCCTTCCTTCCGCCACTTCCTTCCGCCACTTCCTTCCTTCCTTCCTTCCGCCACTTCCTTCCTTCCTTCCGCCATTTCCTTACTTCCGCCACTTCCTTCCGCCACTTCCTTCCTTCCTTCCTTCCTTCCTTCCTTCCTTCCTTCCTTCCTTCCTTCCTTCCTTCCTTCCTTCCTTCCTTCCTTCCTTCCTTCCTTCCTTCCTTCCTTCCTTCCTTCCTTCCTTCCTTCCTTCCTTCCTTCCTTCTTTCCGCCACTTCCTTCCGCCACTTCCTTCCTTCCTTCCCTCCTTCCTTCCTTCCGCCACTTCCTTCCTTCCTTCCTTCCTTCCTTCCTTCCTTCCTTCCTTCCTTCCTTCCTTCCTTCCTTCCTTCCTTCCTTCCGCCCCTTCCTTCCTTCCTTCCGCCCCTTCCTTCCTTCCTTCCGCCCCTTCCTTCCTTCCTTTCGCCATTTCCTTCCTTCCGCCCCTTCCTTCCTTCCGCCCCTTCCTTCCTTCCGCCCCTTCCTTCCGCCCCTTCCTTCCTTCCTTCCTTCCTTCCTTCCTTCCTTCCTTCCTTCCTTCCTTCCTTCCTTCCTTCCTTCCTTCCTTCCTTCCTTCCTTCCTTCCTTCCTTCCTTCCTTCCTTCCGCCCCTTCCTTCCGCCCCTTCCTTCCGCCCCTTCCTTCCTTCCTTCCTTCCTTCCTTCCGCCCCTTCCTTCCTTCCTTCCTTCCGCCCCTTCCTTCCTTCCTTCCTTCCGCCCCTTCCTTCCTTCCTTCCGCCCCTTCCTTCCTTCCTTCCTTCCTTCCTTCCTTCATTCCTTCCTTCCTTCCTTCCTTCCTTCCTTCCTTCCTTCCTTCCTTCCTTCCTTCCTTCCGCCCCTTCCTTCCTTCCTTCCGCCCCTTCCTTCCTTCCTTTCGCCATTTCCTTCCTTCCGCCCCTTCCTTCCTTCCGCCCCTTCCTTCCTTCCGCCCCTTCCTTCCGCCCCTTCCTTCCGCCACTTCCTTCCTTCCTTCCTTCCTTCCCTCCTTCCTTCCTTCCTTCCTTCCTTCCTTCCTTCCTTCCTTCCTTCCTTCCTTCCTTCCTTCCTTCCTTCCTTCCTTCCTTCCTTCCTTCCTTCCGCCCCTTCCTTCCTTCCTTCCTTCCTTCCTTCCGCCCCTTCCTTCCTTCCGCCCCTTCCTTCCGCCCCTTCCTTCCGCCCCTTCCTTCCGCCCCTTCCTTCCTTCCTTCCTTCCTTCCTTCCTTCCTTCCTTCCTTCCTTCCTTCCTTCCTTCCTTCCTTCCTTCCTTCCTTCCTTCCTTCCTTCCTTCCTTCCGCCCCTTCCTTCCTTCCTTCCTTCCGCCCCTTCCTTCCGCCCCTTCCTTCCGCCCCTTCCTTCCGCCCCTTCCTTCCTTCCTTCCGCCCCTTCCTTCCTTCCGCCCCTTCCTTCCTTCCTTCCGCCCCTTCCTTCCTTCCGCCCCTTCCTTCCTTCCTTCCTTCCTTCCTTCCGCCACTTCCTTCCTTCCTTCCTTCCTTCCTTCCTTCCTTCCTTCCTTCCTTCCTTCCTTCCTTCCTTCCTTCCTTCCTTCCTTCCTTCCTTCCTTCCTTCCTTCCTTCCTTCCTTCCTTCCGCCCCTTCCTTCCTTCCTTCCTTCCTTCCTTCCTTCCTTCCTTCCTTCCTTCCTTCCTTCCTTCCTTCCTTCCTTCCTTCCTTCCTTCCCTACTTCCTTCCTTTCTTCCGCCACTTCCTTCCGCCACTTCCTTCCTTCCGCCACTTCCTTCCTTCCTTCCTTCCTTCCTTCCTTCCTTCCTTCCTTCCTTCCTTCCTTCCTTCCTTCCTTCCTTCCTTCCTTCCTTCCGCCACTTCCTTCCTTCCTTCCTTCCTTCCTTCCTTCCTTCCTTCCTTCCTTCCTTCCTTCCTTCCGCCAGTTCCTTCCTTCCTTCCTTCCTTCCGCCACTTCCTTCCTTCCTTCCGCCACTTCCTTCCGCCACTTCCTTCCTTCCGCCACTTCCTTCCTTCCTTCCGCCCTTCCTTCCTTCCGCCACTTCCTTCCTTCCGCCACTTCCTTCCTTCCTTCCGCCACTTCCTTCCTTTCGCCACTTCCTTCCGCCACTTCCTTCCGCCACTTCCTTCCTTCCTTCCTTCCTTCCTTCCTTCCTTCCTTCCTTCCTTCCTTCCTTCCTTCCTTCCTTCCTTCCGCCCCTTCCTTCCGCCCCTTCCTTCCTTCCGCCCCTTCCTTCCTTCCTTCCTTCCTTCCTTCCTTCCTTTCTTCCGCCACTTCCTTCCGCCAATTCCTTCCTTCCGCCACTTCCTTCCGCCACTTCCTTCCTTCCGCCACTTCCTTCCTTCCTTCCTTCCGCCACTTCCGCCACTTCCGCCACTTCCGCCACTTCCGCCACTTCCGCCACTTCCGCCACTTCCGCCACTTCCTTCCTTCGCCAATTCCTTCCTTCCTTCCTTCCTTCCTTCCTTCCTTCCTTCCTTCCTTCCTTCCTTCCTTCCTTCCTTCCTTCCTTCCTTCCTTCCTTCCTTCCTTCCTTCCTTCCTTCCTTCCTTCCTTCCTTCCTTCCTTCCGCCACTTCCTTCCGCCACTTCCTTCCGCCACTTCCTTCCTTCCGCCACTTTCTTCCTTCCTTCCGCCCTTCCTTCCTTCCGCCACTTCCGCCACTTCCGCCACTTCCTTCCTTCCGCCACTTCCTTCCTTCCGCCACTTCCTTCCTTCCTTCCTTCCTTCCGCCACTTCCTTCCGCCGCTTCCTTCCTTCCTTCCGCCACTTCCTTCCTTCCGCCACTTCCTTCCGCCACTTCCTTCCTTCCTTCCGCCACTTCCTTCCTTCCTTCCTTCCTTCCTTCCTTCCTTCCTTCCTTCCTTCCTTCCTTCCTTCCTTCCTTCCTTCCTTCCTTCCTTCCTTCCTTCCTTCCGCCACTTCCTTCCGCCACTTCCTTCCTTCCTTCCGCCACTTCCTTACTTCCGCCACTTCCTTCCGCCACTTCCTTCCTTCCTTCCGCCACTTCCTTCCTTCCTTCCTTCCTTCCTTCCTTCCTTCCTTCCTTCCTTCCTTCCTTCCTTCCTTCCTTCCTTCCTTCCTTCCTTCCTTCCTTCCTTCCTTCCTTCCTTCCGCCAATTCCTTCCTTCCTTCCTTCTGCCACTTCCTTCCTTCCTTCCGCCACTTCCTTCCGCCACTTCCTTCCTTCCGCCACTTCCTTCCTTCCTTCCGCCCTTCCTTCCTTCCGCCACTTCCTTCCTTCCGCCACTTCCTTCCTTCCTTCCGCCACTTCCTTCCGCCACTTCCTTCCTTCCGCCACTTCCTTCCGCCACTTCCTTCCGCCACTTCCTTCCTTCCTTCCTTCCTTCCTTCCATCCTTCCTTCCTTCCTTCCTTCCTTCCTTCCTTCCTTCCTTCCTTCCTTCCTTCCTTCCTTCCTTCCTTCCGCCCCTTCCTTCCTTCCTTCCTTCCTTCCTTCCTTCCTTCCTTCCGCCCTTCCTTCCTTCCGCCCCTTCCTTCCTTCCTTCCGCCCCTTCCGCCACTTCCTTCCGACACTTCCTTCCGACACTTCCTTCCTTCCGCCACTTCCTTCCGCCACTTCCTTCCTTCCGCCACTTCCTTCCTTCCGCCACTTCCTTCCTTCCTTCCGCCACTTCCTTCCTTCCTTCCTTCCTTCCTTCCTTCCTTCCTTCCTTCCTTCCTTCCTTCCTTCCTTCCTTCCTTCCTTCCTTCCTTCCTTCCTTCCTTCCTTCCTTCCTTCCTTCCTTCCTTCCGCCACTTCCTTCCGCCACTTCCTTCCGCCACTTCCTTCCGCCACTTCCTTCCGCCACTTCCTTCCTTCCGCCACTTCCTTCCGCCACTTCCTTCCTTCCGCCACTTCCTTCCTTCCTTCCTTCCTTCCTTCCTTCCGCCACTTCCGCCACTTCCGCCACTTCCTTCCTTCCTTCCTTCCTTCCTTCCTTCCTTCCTTCCTTCCTTCCTTCCTTCCTTCCTTCCTTCCTTCCTTCCTTCCTTCCTTCCTTCCTTCCTTCCTTCCTTCCTTCCTTCCTTCCTTCCGCCCCTTCCTTCCTTCCGCCCCTTCCTTCCTTCCGCCCCTTCCTTCCTTCCGCCCCTTCCTTCCTTCCTTTCGCCATTTCCTTCCTTCCGCCCCTTCCTTCCTTCCGCCCCTTCCTTCCGCCCCTTCCTTCCGCCACTTCCTTCCTTCCTTCCTTCCTTCCTTCCTTCCTTCCTTCCTTCCTTCCTTCCTTCCTTCCTTCCTTCCTTCCTTCCTTCCTTCCTTCCTTCCGCCCCTTCCTTCCTTCCTTCCTTCCTTCCTTCCTTCCTTCCTTCCTTCCTTCCTTCCTTCCTTCCTTCCGCCCCTTCCTTCCTTCCGCCCCTTCCTTCCTTCCTTCCGCCCCTTCCTTCCTTCCGCCACTTCCTTCCTTCCTTCCTTCCGCCCCTTCCTTCCGCCCCTTCCTTCCTTCCTTCCGCCCCTTCCTTCCTTCCGCCCCTTCCTTCCTTCCTTCCGCCCCTTCCTTCCTTCCGCCCCTTCCTTCCTTCCTTCCTTCCTTCCGCCCCTTCCTTCCTTCCTTCCTTCCTTCCTTCCTTCCTTCCTTCCTTCCTTCCTTCCTTCCTTCCTTCCTTCCTTCCTTCCTTCCGCCCCTTCCTTCCTTCCTTCCGCCCCTTCCTTCCTTCCTTCCTTCCTTCCTTCCGCCCCTTCCTTCCTTCCGCCCCTTCCTTCCTTCCCTACTTCCTTCCTTTCTTCCGCCACTTCCTTCCGCCACTTCCTTCCTTCCGCCACTTCCTTCCTTCCTTCCTTCCTTCCTTCCTTCCTTCCTTCCTTCCTTCCTTCCTTCCTTCCTTCCTTCCTTCCTTCCTTCCGCCCCTTCCTTCCTTCCTTCCTTCCGCCAATTCCTTCCTTCCTTCTTTCCGCCACTTCCTTCCTTCCTTCCGCCACTTCCTTCCGCCACTTCCTTCCTTCCTTCCGCCACTTCCTTCCTTCCTTCCGCCACTTCCTTCCTTCCTTCCGCCACTTCCTTCCTTCCTTCCGCCACTTCCTTCCGCCACTTCCTTACTTCCGCCACTTCCTTCCGCCACTTCCTTCCTTCCGCCACTTCCTTCCTTCCTTCCGCCCTTCCTTCCTTCCGCCACTTCCTTCCTTCCTTCCTTCCTTCCTTCCTTCCTTCCTTCCTTCCTTCCTTCCTTCCTTCCTTCCTTCCTTCCTTCCTTCCTTCCTTCCTTCCTTCCTTCCTTCCTTCCTTCCGCCCCTTCCTTCCTTCCTTCCTTCCTTCCTTCCTTCCTTCCGCCCCTTCCGCCCCTTCCGCCCCTTCCGCCCCTTCCGCCCCTTCCGCCCCTTCCGCCCCTTCCTTCCTTCCGCCCCTTCCTTCCTTCCTTCCGCCCCTTCCTTCCTTCCGCCACTTCCTTCCTTCCGCCCCTTCCTTCCTTCCTTCCTTCCTTCCTTCCTTCTTTCCTTCCTTCCTTCCTTCCTTCCTTCCTTCCTTCCTTCCTTCCTTCCTTCCTTCCTTCCTTCCTTCCTTCCTTCCTTCCTTCCTTCCTTCCTTCCTTCCTTCCTTCCGCCCCTTCCTTCCTTCCTTCCGCCCCTTCCTTCCTTCCTTCCGCCCCTTCCTTCCTTCCTTTCGCCATTTCCTTCCTTCCGCCCCTTCCTTCCTTCCGCCAGTTCCTTCCTTCCGCCCCTTCCTTCCGCCCCTTCCTTCCGCCACTTCCTTCCTTCCTTCCTTCCTTCCTTCCTTCCTTCCTTCCTTCCTTCCTTCCTTCCTTCCTTCCTTCCGCCCCTTCCTTCCGCCCCTTCCTTCCGCCCCTTCCTTCCTTCCTTCCTTCCTTCCTTCCGCCCCTTCCTTCCTTCCTTCCTTCCGCCCCTTCCTTCCTTCCTTCCTTCCGCCCCTTCCTTCCTTCCTTCCGCCCCTTCCTTCCTTCCTTCCTTCCTTCCTTCCTTCCTTCCTTCCTTCCTTCCTTCCGCCCCTTCCGCCCCTTCCGCCCCTTCCGCCCCTTCCGCCCCTTCCTTCCGCCCCTTCCTTCCGCCCCTTCCTTCCGCCCCTTCCTTCCTTCCTTCCTTCCTTCCTTCCTTCCTTCCTTCCTTCCTTCCTTCCGCCCCTTCCTTCCTTCCGCCCCTTCCTTCCGCCCCTTCCTTCCGCCCCTTCCTTCCGCCCCTTCCTTCCTTCCTTCCTTCCGCCCCTTCCTTCCTTCCGCCCCTTCCTTCCTTCCGCCCCTTCCTTCCTTCCGCCCCTTCCTTCCGCCCCTTCCTTCCGCCACTTCCTTCCGCCACTTCCTTTCTTCCGCCACTTCCTTCCGCCACTTCCTTCCTTCCGCCACTTCCTTCCGCCACTTCCTTCCTTCCGCCACTTCCTTCCTTCCTTCCTTCCTTCCGCCACTTCCGCCACTTCCGCCACTTCCTTCCTTCCGCCACTTCCTTCCTTCCTTCCTTCCTTCCTTCCTTCCTTCCTTCCTTCCTTCCTTCCTTCCTTCCTTCCTTCCTTCCTTCCTTCCTTCCTTCCGCCACTTCCTTCCTTCCGCCACTTCCTTCCTTCCGCCACTTCCTTCCTTCCTTCCGCCACTTCCTTCCTTCCTTCCGCAACTTCCTTCCGCCACTTCCTTCCGCCACTTCCTTCCGCCACTTCCTTCCTTCCGCCACTTCCTTCCTTCCGCCACTTCCTTCCTTCCTTCCTTCCTTCCTTCCTTCCTTCCTTCCTTCCTTCCTTCCTTCCTTCCTTCCTTCCTTCCTTCCTTCCTTCCTTCCTTCCTTCCTTCCTTCCTTCCTTCCGCCACTTCCGCCACTTCCGCCACTTCCGCCAATTCCTTCCTTCCTTCCTTCCGCCACTTCCTTCCTTCCTTCCTTCCGCCACTTCCTTCCGCCACTTCCTTCCTTCCTTCCTTCCGCCACTTCCTTCCTTCCTTCCGCCACTTCCTTACTTCCGCCACTTCCTTCCGCCACTTCCTTCCTTCCTTCCGCCACTTCCTTCCTTCCTTCCTTCCTTCCTTCCTTCCTTCCTTCCTTCCTTCCTTCCTTCCTTCCTTCCTTCCTTCCTTCCTTCCTTCCTTCCTTCCTTCCTTCCTTCCTTCCTTCCTTCCTTCCTTCCTTCCTTCCTTCCTTCCTTCCTTCCTTCCTTCCTTCTTTCCGCCACTTCCTTCCGCCACTTCCTTCCTTCCTTCCCTCCTTCCTTCCTTCCGCCACTTCCTTCCTTCCTTCCTTCCTTCCTTCCTTCCTTCCTTCCTTCCTTCCTTCCTTCCTTCCTTCCTTCCTTCTTCGCCCCTTCCTTCCTTCCTTCCGCCCCTTCCTTCCTTCCTTCCGCCCCTTCCTTCCTTCCTTTCGCCATTTCCTTCCTTCCGCCCCTTCCTTCCTTCCGCCCCTTCCTTCCTTCCGCCCCTTCCTTCCGCCCCTTCCTTCCTTCCTTCCTTCCTTCCTTCCTTCCTTCCTTCCTTCCTTCCTTCCTTCCTTCCTTCCTTCCTTCCTTCCTTCCTTCCTTCCGCCCCTTCCTTCCGCCCCTTCCTTCCTTCCTTCCTTCCGCCCCTTCCTTCCTTCCTTCCTTCCGCCCCTTCCTTCCTTCCTTCCGCCCCTTCCTTCCTTCCTTCCTTCCTTCCTTCCTTCCTTCCTTCCTTCCTTCCTTCCTTCCTTCCTTCCGCCCCTTCCGCCCCTTCCGCCCCTTCCTTCCGCCCCTTCCTTCCGCCCCTTCCTTCCGCCCCTTCCTTCCTTCCTTCCTTCCGCCCCTTCCTTCCTTCCGCCCCTTCCTTCCTTCCGCCCCTTCCTTCCTTCCGCCCCTTCCTTCCGCCCCTTCCTTCCGCCCCTTCCTTCCGCCCCTTCCTTCCTTCCTTCCTTCCGCCCCTTCCTTCCTTCCGCCCCTTCCTTCCTTCCGCCCCTTCCTTCCTTCCGCCCCTTCCTTCCGCCCCTTCCTTCCGACACTTCCTTCCGCCACTTCCTTTCTTCCGCCACTTCCTTCCGCCACTTCCTTCCTTCCGCCACTTCCTTCCGCCACTTCCTTCCTTCCGCCACTTCCTTCCGCCACTTCCTTCCTTCCGCCACTTCCGCCACTTCCGCCACTTCCTTCCTTCCGCCACTTCCTTCCTTCCTTCCTTCCTTCCTTCCTTCCTTCCTTCCTTCCTTCCTTCCTTCCTTCCTTCCTTCCTTCCTTCCTTCCTTCCTTCCTTCCTTCCTTCCTTCCTTCCTTCCTTCCTTCCTTCCTTCCTTCCTTCCTTCCTTCCTTCCTTCCTTCCTTCCTTCCGCCACTTCCTTCCTTCCGCCACTTCCTTCCTTCCTTCCGCCACTTCCTTCCTTCCTTCCGCACTTCCTTCCTTCCTTCCGCAACTTCCTTCCGCCACTTCCTTCCGCCACTTCCTTCCGCCACTTCCTTCCTTCCGCCACTTCCTTCCTTCCTTCCTTCCTTCCTTCCTTCCTTCCTTCCTTCCTTCCTTCCTTCCTTCCTTCCTTCCTTCCTTCCTTCCTTCCTTCCTTCCTTCCTTCCGCCACTTCCGCCACTTCCGCCACTTCCGCCAATTCCTTCCTTCCTTCCTTCCGCCACTTCCTTCCTTCCTTCCTTCCGCCACTTCCTTCCGCCACTTCCTTCCTTCCTTCCTTCCGCCACTTCCTTCCTTCCTTCCGCCACTTCCTTACTTCCGCCACTTCCTTCCGCCACTTCCTTCCTTCCTTCCGCCACTTCCTTCCTTCCTTCCGCCACTTCCTTCCTTCCTTCCTTCCTTCCTTCCGCCACTTCCTTCCTTCCTTCCTTCCTTCCTTCCTTCCTTCCTTCCTTCCTTCTTTCCGCCACTTCCTTCCGCCACTTCCTTCCTTCCTTCCCTCCTTCCTTCCTTCCGCCACTTCCTTCCTTCCTTCCGCCACTTCCTTCCGCCACTTCCTTCCTTCCGCCACTTCCTTCCTTCCTTCCGCCCTTCCTTCCTTCCGCCACTTCCTTCCTTCCGCCACTTCCTTCCTTCCTTCCGCCACTTCCTTCCGCCACTTCCTTCCTTCCGCCATTTCCTTCCGCCACTTCCTTCCTTCCTTCCTTCCTTCCTTCCTTCCTTCCTTCCTTCCTTCCTTCCTTCCTTCCTTCCTTCCTTCCTTCCTTCCTTCCTTCCTTCCTTCCTTCCTTCCTTCCGCCCTTCCTTCCTTCCTTCCTTCCGCCCCTTCCTTCCTTCCGCCCCTTCCTTCCTTCCTTCCTTCCTTCTTTCCTTCCGCCCCTTCCTTCCTTCCCTACTTCCTTCCTTTCTTCCGCCACTTCCTTCCGCCACTTCCTTCCTTCCGCCACTTCCTTCCTTCCTTCCTTCCTTCCTTCCTTCCTTCCTTCCTTCCTTCCTTCCTTCCTTCCTTCCTTCCTTCCGCCCCTTCCTTCCTTCCTTCCTTCCGCCAATTCCTTCCTTCCTTCTTTCCGCCACTTCCTTCCTTCCTTCCGCCACTTCCTTCCGCCACTTCCTTCCTTCCTTCCGCCACTTCCTTCCTTCCTTCCGCCCTTCCTTCCTTCCGCCACTTCCTTCCTTCCGCCACTTCCTTCCTTCCTTCCGCCACTTCCTTCCGCCACTTCCTTACTTCCGCCACTTCCTTCCGCACTTCCTTCCTTCCGCCACTTCCTTCCTTCCTTCCGCCCTTCCTTCCTTCCGCCACTTCCTTCCTTCCATCCTTCCTTCCTTCCTTCCTTCCTTCCTTCCTTCCTTCCTTCCTTCCTTCCTTCCTTCCTTCCTTCCTTCCTTCCTTCCTTCCTTCCTTCCTTCCTTCCTTCCTTCCTTCCTTCCTTCCTTCCTTCCGCCCCTTCCGCCACTTCCTTCCGACACTTCCTTCCGACACTTCCTTCCTTCCGCCACTTCCTTCCGCCACTTCCTTCCTTCCGCCACTTCCTTCCTTCCGCCACTTCCTTCCTTCCGCCCCTTCCTTCCTTCCTTCCTTCCTTCCTTCCTTCCTTCCTTCCTTCCTTCCTTCCTTCCTTCCTTCCTTCCGCCCCTTCCTTCCTTCCTTCCGCCCCTTCCTTCCTTCCTTCCGCCCCTTCCTTCCTTCCTTTCGCCATTTCCTTCCTTCCGCCCCTTCCTTCCTTCCGCCCCTTCCTTCCTTCCGCCCCTTCCTTCCGCCCCTTCCTTCCGCCACTTCCTTCCTTCCTTCCTTCCTTCCTTCCTTCCTTCCTTCCTTCCTTCCTTCCTTCCTTCCTTCCTTCCTTCCTTCCTTCCTTCCTTCCTTCCTTCCTTCCTTCCTTCCTTCCTTCCGCCCCTTCCTTCCGCCCCTTCCTTCCGCCCCTTCCTTCCTTCCTTCCTTCCTTCCTTCCTTCCTTCCGCCACTTCCTTCCTTCCGCCACTTCCTTCCTTCCGCCACTTCCTTCCTTCCTTCCGCCACTTCCTTCCTTCCTTCCTTCCGCAACTTCCTTCCGCCACTTCCTTCCGCCACTTCCTTCCGCCACTTCCTTCCTTCCGCCACTTCCTTCCTTCCGCCACTTCCTTCCTTCCTTCCTTCCTTCCTTCCTTCCTTCCTTCCTTCCTTCCTTCCTTCCTTCCTTACTTCCTTCCTTCCTTCCTTCCTTCCTTCCTTCCTTCCTTCCGCCCCTTCCTTCCTTCCGCCCCTTCCTTCCTTCCGCCACTTCCGCCACTTCCGCCAATTCCTTCCTTCCTTCCTTCCGCCACTTCCTTCCTTCCTTCCTTCCGCCACTTCCTTCCGCCACTTCCTTCCTTCCTTCCTTCCGCCACTTCCTTCCTTCCTTCCGCCACTTCCTTACTTCCGCCACTTCCTTCCGCCACTTCCTTCCTTCCTTCCGCCACTTCCTTCCTTCCTTCCTTCCTTCCTTCCTTCCTTCCTTCCTTCCTTCCTTCATTCCTTCCTTCCTTCCTTCCTTCCTTCCTTCCTTCCTTCCTTCCTTCTTCCTTCCTTCCTTCCTTCTTTCCGCCACTTCCTTCCGCCACTTCCTTCCTTCCTTCCCTCCTTCCTTCCTTCCGCCACTTCCTTCCTTCCTTCGCCACTTCCTTCCGCCACTTCCTTCCTTCCGCCACTTCCATCCTTCCTTCCGCCCTTCCTTCCTTCCGCCACTTCCTTCCTTCCGCCACTTCCTTCCTTCCCTTCCTTCCTTCCTTCCTTCCTTCCTCTTCCTTCCTTCCTTCCGCCCCTTCCTTCCTTCCTTCCGCCCCTTCCTTCCTTCCTTTCGCCATTTCCTTCCTTCCGCCCCTTCCTTCCTTCCGCCCCTTCCTTCCTTCCGCCCCTTCCTTCCGCCCCTTCCTTCCGCCACTTCCTTCTTCCTTCCTTCCTTCCCTCCTTCCTTCCTTCCTTCCTTCCTTCCTTCCTCCTTCCTTCCTTCCTTCCTTCCTTCCTTCCTTCCTTCCTTCCTTCCTTCTTCCTTCCTTCCTTCCTTCCTTCCTTCCTTCCTTCCTTCCTTCCTTCCTTCCGCCCCTTCCTTCCTTCCTTCCTTCCTTCCGCCCTTCCTTCCTTCCGCCCCTTCCTTCCGCCCCTTCCTTCCGCCCCTTCCTTCCGCCCCTTCCTTCCTTCCTTCCTTCCTTCCTTCCTTCCTTCCTTCCTTCCTTCCTTCCTTCCTTCCTTCCTTCCTTCCTTCCTTCCTTCCTTCCTTCCTTCCGCCCCTTCCTTCCTTCCGCCCCTTCCTTCCTTCCGCCCCTTCCTTCCTTCCGCCCCTTCCTTCCTTCCGCCCTTCCTTCCTTCCTTCCTTCCTTCCTTCCTTCCTTCCTTCCGCCCTTCCTTCCTTCCTTCCGCCCCTTCCGCCACTTCTTCCGACACTTCTTCCGACACTTCCTTCCTTCCGCCACTTCTTCCGCCACTTCCTTCCTTCCGCCACTTCCTTCCTTCCTTCCTTCCTTCCTTCCTTCCTTCCTTCCTTCCTTCCTTCCTTCCTTCCTTCCTTCCTTCCTTCCTTCCTTCCTTCCTTCCTTCCTTCCTTCCTTCCTTCCTTCCTTCCTTCCTTTCTTCCGCCACTTCCTTCCGCACTTCCTTCCTTCCGCCCCTTCCTTCCGCCACTTCCTTCCTTCCGCCACTTCCTTCCTTCCTTCCTTCCTTCTGCACTTCCGCCACTTCCGCCACTTCCTTCCTTCCGCCACTTCCTTCCTTCCGCCACTTCCTTCCTTCCTTCCTTCCTTCCTTCCTTCCTTCCTTCCTTCCTTCCTTCCTTCCTTCCTTCCTTCCTTCCGCCAATTCCTTCTTCCTTCCTTCCGCCACTTCCTTCCTTCCTTCCGCCACTTCCTTCCGCCACTTCCTTCCTTCCGCCACTTCCTTCCTTCCTTCCGCCCTTCCTTCCTTCTGCCACTTCCTTCCTTCCGCCGACTTCCTTCCTTCCTTCCTTCCTTCCTTCCTTCCTTCCTTCCGCACTTCCTTCCTTCCGCCACTTCCTTCCGCCACTTCCTTCCTTCCTTCCTTCCTTCCTTCCTTCTTCCTTCCTTCCTTCCTTCCTCCTTCCTTCCTTCCTTCCTTCCTTCCTTCCTTCCTTCCTTCCTTCCTCCTTCCGCCCCTTCCTTCTCCGCCCCTTCCTTCCTTCCTTCCGCCCCTTCCTTCCTTCCTTTCGCCATTTCCTTCCTTCCGCCCCTTCCTTCCTTCCGCCCCTTCCTTCCGCCCCTTCCTTCCGCCCCTTCCTTCGCCACTTCCTTCCTTCCTTCCTTCCTTCCTTCCTTCCTTCCTTCCTTCCTTCCTTCCTTCCTTCCTTCCTTCCTTCCTTCCTTCCTTCCTTCCTTCCTTCCTTCCTTCCTTCCTTCCTTCCTTCCTTCCTTCCGCCACTTCCTTCCGCACATTCTTCCTTCCTTCCGCCACTTCCTTCCTTCCTTCCGCCCTTCCTTCCTTCTGCCACTTCCTTCCTTCCGCCACTTCCTTCCTTCCTTCCTTCCTTCCTTCCTTCCTTCCTTCCTTCCTTCCTTCCTCCGCCACTTCCTTCCTTCCGCCACTTCCTTCCGCCACTTCCTTCCTTCCTTCCTTCCTTCCTTCCTTCCTTCCTTCCTTCCTTCCTTCCTTCCTTCCTTCCTTCCTTCCTTCCTTCCTTCCTTCCGCCCTTCCTTCCTTCCGCCCCTTCCTTCCTTCCTTCCGCCCCTTCCTTCCTTCCTTTCGCCATTTCCTTCCTTCCGCCCCTTCCTTCCTTCCGCCCTTCCTTCCGCCCCTTCCTTCCGCCACTTCCTTCCTTCCTTCCTTCCTTCCTTCCTTCCTTCCTTCCTTCCTTCCTTCCGCCACTTCCTTCCTTCCTTCCTTCCTTCCTTCCTTCCTTCCTTCCTCCTTCCTTCCTTCCTTCTTCCGCCCCTTCCTTCCTTCCTTCCGCCCCTTCCTTCCTTCCGCCCCTTCCTTCCTTCCTTCCGCCCTTCCTTCCTTCCTTCCTCCCCTTCCTTCCTTCCGCCCCTTCCTTCCTTCCTTCCGCCCCTCTTCCTTCCTTCCTTCCTTCCTTCCTTCCTTCCTTCCTTCCTTCCTTCCTTCCTTCATTCCTTCCTTCCTTCCTTCCTTCTTCTTCCTTCCTTCCTTCCTTCCCTACTTCCTTCCTTTCTTCCGCCACTTCCTTCCGCCACTTCCTTCCTTCCGCCACTTCCTTCCTTCCTTCCTTCCTTCCTTCCTTCCTTCCTTCCTTCCTTCTTCCTTCCTTCCTTCCTTCCTTCCTTCCTTCCTTCCTTCCGCCCCTTCCTTCCTTCCGCCCCCTCCTTCCCTTCCGCCCCCTTCCCCTTCCTTCCGCCCTTCCTTCCTTCCTTCCTTCCTTCCTTCCTTCCTTCCTTCCTTCCTTCCTTCCTTCCTTCCTTCCGCCCCTTCCTTCCTTCCTTCCTTCCTTCCTTCCTTCCTTCCTTCCTTCCTTCCTTCCTTCCTTCCTTCCTTCCTTCCGCCCCTTCCTTCCTTCCTTCCTTCCTTCCTTCCTTCCTTCCTTCCTTCCTTCCTTCCTTCCTTCCTTCCTTCCTTCCTTCCTTCCTTCCTTCCTTCCTTCCGCCCCTTCCTTCCGCCCTTCTTCTCCCCACTTCCTTCCTTCCGCCCCTTCCTTCCTTCCTTCCTTCCTTCCTTCCTTCCTTCCTTCCTTCCTTCCCTCCTTCCTTCCGCCCCTTCCTTCCTCCTTCCTTCCTTCCTTCCTTCCTTCCTTCCTTCCTCCCTTCCTTCTTCCTTCCTTCCGCCACTTCCTTCCGCCACTTCCTTCGCCACTTCCTTCCTTCGACCACTTCCTTCTTCCGCACTTCCTTCCTTCCGCCACTTCCTTCCGCCACTTCCTTCCTTCCGCCACTTCCTCCTTCCGCCACTTCCTTCCTTCCTTCCTTCCTTCCTTCCTTCTTCCTTCCTTCCTCCTTCCTTCCTTCCTTCCTTCCTTCCTTCCTTCCTTCCTTCCTTCCGCCAATTCCTTCCTTCCTTCCTTCGCCACTTCCTTCCTTCCTTCCGCCACTTCCTTCCGCCACTTCCTTCTTCCGCCACTTCCTTCCTTCCTTCCGCCCTTCCTTCCTTCCGCCACTTCCTTCCTTCCGCCACTTCCTTCCTTCCTCCGCCACTTCCTTCCTTCCTTCCTTCCTTCCTTCCTTCTCCTTCCTTCCTTCCTTCCTTCCTTCCTTCCTTCTTCCTTCCTTCTCCTTCCTTCCTTCCTTCCGCCACTTCTTCCTTCCTTCCTTCCTTCCTTTCCTTCCCTTCCTTCCTTCCTTCCTTCCTTCCTTCCTTCCTTCCTTCCTTCCTTCCTTCCTTCCTTCCTTCCTTCCTTCCTTCCTTCCCTTCCTTCCTTCCTTCCTTCCTTCCTTCCTTCCTTCCTTCCTTCCTTCCTTCCTTCCTTCCTTCCTTCCTTCCTTCCTTCCTTCCTTCCTTCCTTCCTTCCTTCCTTCCTTCCTTCCTTCCGCCACTTCCTTCCTTCCGCCACTTCCTTCCGCCACTTCCTTCCGCCACTTCCTTCCTTCCGCCACTTCCTTCCTTCTTTCCTTCCTTCCTTCCGCCACTTCCGCCACTTCCGCCACTTCCTTCCTTCCGCCACTTCCTTCCTTCCTTCCTTCCTTCCTTCCTTCCTTCCTTCCTTCCTTCCTTCCTTCCTTCCTTCCTTCCTTCCTTCCTTCCTTCCTTCCTTCCTTCCTTCCGCCCCTTCCGCCCCTTCCGCCCCTTCCGCCCCTTCCTTCCTTCCGCCCCTTCCTTCCTTCCTTCCTTCCTTCCTTCCTTCCTTCCTTCCTTCCTTCCTTCCTTCCTTCCTTCCTTCCTTCCTTCCTTCCTTCCTTCCTTCCTTCCTTCCTTCCTTCCTTCCTTCCCTTCCCTCCGCCCCTTCCTTCCTTCCTTCCTTCCTTCCTTCCTTCCTTCCTTCCTTCCTTCCTTCCTTCCTTCCTTCCTTCCTTCCTTCCTTCCTTCCTTCCTTCCTTCCTTCCTTCCTTCCGCCCCTTCCTTCCTTCCTTCCTTCCTTCCTTCCTTCCTTCCTTCCTTCCTTCCTTCCTTCCTTCCTTCCTTCCTTCCTTCCTTCCTTCCTTCCTTCCGCCACTTCCTTCCGCCACTTCCTTCCGCCACTTCCTTCCTTCCGCCACTTCCTTCCTTCTTTCCTTCCTTCCTTCCGCCACTTCCGCCACTTCCGCCACTTCCTTCCTTCCGCCACTTCCTTCCTTCCTTCCTTCCTTCCTTCCTTCCTTCCTTCCGCCACTTCCTTCCTTCCGCCACTTCCTTCCGCCACTTCCTTCCTTCCTTCCTTCCTTCCTTCCTTCCTTCCTTCCGCCACTTCCTTCCTTCCTTCCGCCACTTCCTTCCTTCCTTCCTTCCTTCCTTCCTTCCTTCCTTCCTTCCTTCCTTCCTTCCTTCCTTCCTTCCTTCCTTCCTTCCTTCCTTCCTTCCTTCCTTCCTTCCTTCCTTCCTTCCTTCCTTCCGCCCCTTCCTTCCTTCCTTCCTTCCTTCCTTCCGCCCCTTCCTTCCGCCCCTTCCTTCCCCCACTTCCTTCCTTCCGCCCCTTCCTTCCTTCCGCCCCTTCCTTCCGCCCCTTCCTTCCTTCCTTCCGCCCCTTCCTTCCTTCCTTCCGCCCCTTCCTTCCTTCCTTTCGCCATTTCCTTCCTTCCGCCCCTTCCTTCCTTCCGCCCCTTCCTTCCTTCCGCCCCTTCCTTCCTTCCTTCCTTCCTTCCTTCCTTCCTTCCTTCCTTCCTTCCTTCCTTCCTTCCTTCCGCCCCTTCCTTCCGCCCCTTCCTTCCGCCCCTTCCTTCCGCCCCTTCCTTCCTTCCTTCCTTCCTTCCGCCCCTTCCTTCCTTCCTTCCTTCCGCCCCTTCCTTCCTTCCTTCCGCCCCTTCCTTCCTTCCTTCCTTCCGCCCCTTCCTTCCTTCCTTCCTTCCTTCCTTCCTTCCTTCCGCCCCTTCCGCCCCTTCCGCCCCTTCCGCCCCTTCCTTCCGCCCCTTCCTTCCGCCCCTTCCTTCCTTCCTTCCTTCCGCCCCTTCCTTCCTTCCGCCCCTTCCTTCCTTCCGCCCCTTCCTTCCTTCCGCCCCTTCCTTCCGCCCCTTCCTTCCGCCACTTCCTTCCGCCACTTCCTTCCTTCCTTCCTTCCTTCCTTCCTTCCTTCCTTCCTTCCTTCCTTCCTTCCTTCCTTCCTTCCTTCCTTCCTTCCTTCCTTCCTTCCTTCCTTCCTTCCTTCCTTCCTTCCTTCCTTCCTTCCTTCCTTCCTTCCTTCCTTCCTTCCTTCCTTCCTTCCTTCCGCCACTTCCTTCCTTCCGCCACTTCCTTCCGCCACTTCCTTCCGCCACTTCCTTCCTTCCGCCACTTCCTTCCTTCTTTCCTTCCTTCCTTCCGCCACTTCCGCCACTTCCGCCACTTCCTTCCTTCCGCCACTTCCTTCCTTCCTTCCTTCCTTCCTTCCTTCCTTCCTTCCTTCCTTCCTTCCTTCCTTCCTTCCTTCCTTCCTTCCGCCACTTCCTTCCTTCCGCCACTTCCTTCCGCCACTTCCTTCCTTCCTTCCTTCCTTCCTTCCTTCCTTCCTTCCTTCCTTCCGCCACTTCCTTCCTTCCTTCCGCCACTTCCTTCCTTCCTTCCTTCCTTCCTTCCTTCCTTCCTTCCTTCCTTCCTTCCTTCCTTCCTTCCTTCCTTCCTTCCTTCCTTCCTTCCTTCCTTCCTTCCTTCCTTCTTTCCGCCACTTCCTTCCGCCACTTCCTTCCTTCCTTCCTTCCTTCCGCCACTTCCTTCCTTCCTTCCGCCACTTCCTTCCGCCACTTCCTTCCTTCCGCCACTTCCTTCCTTCCTTCCGCCCTTCCTTCCTTCCGCCACTTCCTTCCTTCCGCCACTTCCTTCCTTCCTTCCGCCACTTCCTTCCGCCACTTCCTTCCTTCCGCCACTTCCTTCCGCCACTTCCTTCCGCCACTTCCTTCCTTCCTTCCTTCCTTCCTTCCTTCCTTCCTTCCTTCCTTCCTTCCTTCCTTCCTTCCTTCCTTCCTTCCTTCCTTCCTTCCTTCCTTCCTTCCTTCCTTCCTTCCTTCCTTCCTTCCTTCCTTCCTTCCGCCCCTTCCTTCCTTCCTTCCTTCCTTCCTTCCTTCCTTCCTTCCGCCCCTTCCTTCCTTCCTTCCGCCCCTTCCGCCACTTCCTTCCGACACTTCCTTCCGACACTTCCTTCCTTCCGCCACTTCCTTCCGCCACTTCCTTCCTTCCGCCACTTCCTTCCTTCCTTCCTTCCTTCCTTCCTTCCTTCCTTCCTTCCTTCCTTCCTTCCTTCCTTCCTTCCTTCCTTCCTTCCTTCCTTCCTTCCTTCCTTCCTTCCTTCCTTCCTTCCTTTCTTCCGCCACTTCCTTCCGCCACTTCCTTCCTTCCGCCACTTCCTTCCGCCACTTCCTTCCTTCCGCCACTTCTTTCCTTCCTTCCTTCCTTCCGCCACTTCCGCCACTTCCGCCACTTCCTTCCTTCCTTCCTTCCTTCCTTCCTTCCTTCCTTCCTTCCTTCCTTCCTTCCTTCCTTCCTTCCTTCCTTCCTTCCTTCCTTCCTTCCTTCCTTCCTTCCTTCCTTCCTTCCTTCCGCCCCTTCCTTCCTTCCGCCCCTTCCTTCCTTCCGCCCCTTCCTTCCTTCCTTCCGCCCCTTCCTTCCTTCCGCCCCTTCCTTCCTTCCTTCCTTCCTTCCTTCCTTCCTTCCTTCCTTCCTTCCTTCCTTCCTTCCTTCCGCCAATTCCTTCCTTCCTTCCTTCCGCCACTTCCTTCCTTCCTTCCGCCACTTCCTTCCGCCACTTCCTTCCTTCCGCCACTTCCTTCCTTCCTTCCGCCCTTCCTTCCTTCCGCCACTTCCTTCCTTCCGCCACTTCCTTCCTTCCTTCCTTCCTTCCTTCCTTCCGCCACTTCCTTCCTTCCGCCACTTCCTTCCGCCACTTCCTTCCTTCCTTCCTTCCTTCCGCCACTTCCTTCCTTCCTTCCTTCCTTCCTTCCTTCCTTCCTTCCTTCCTTCCTTCCTTCCTTCCTTCCTTCCTTCCTTCCTTCCTTCCTTCCTTCCTTCCTTCCTTCCTTCCTTCCGCCCCTTCCTTCCTTCCTTCCTTCCTTCCTTCCTTCCTTCCTTCCTTCCTTCCTTCCTTCCTTCCTTCCTTCCTTCCTTCCTTCCTTCCGCCACTTCCTTCCGCCACTTCCTTCCGCCACTTCCTTCCGCCACTTCCTTCCGCCACTTCCTTCCGCCACTTCCTTCCGCCACTTCCTTCCTTCCGCCACTTCCTTCCTTCTTTCCTTCCTTCCTTCCGCCACTTCCGCCACTTCCGCCACTTCCTTCCTTCCGCCACTTCCTTCCTTCCTTCCTTCCTTCCTTCCTTCCTTCCTTCCTTCCTTCCTTCCTTCCTTCCTTCCTTCCTTCCTTCCGCCCCTTCCTTCCGCCCCTTCCTTCCTTCCGCCCCTTCCTTCCCCCCCTTCCTTCCTTCCTTCCTTCCTTCCTTCCTTCCTTCCTTCCTTCCTTCCTTCCTTCCTTCCTTCCTTCCTTCCTTCCTTCCTTCCTTCCTTCCTTCCTTCCTTCCTTCCTTCCTTCCTTCCTTCCTTCCTTCCTTCCTTCCTTCCTTCCTTCCTTCCCTCCCTCCCTCTCATAGTTAATCCAGATGTTGGCTGTTTCTTGCATTTCCAAACCTACCAGCAAAGAGCTAAGACAAATTCTGAGCACCTGTCATGCACACAGGATCAATTTGAATATTTGAGGAAGGACCCAATAATGCACATGGGGTCCAGCCTGGAGTCTGGGATAAAGAATCCCATATTGCAGGAGGGGAAAGGGTCCCAGATGGGAAGGGATCAGGTTATCCCCCTCCTGGGAGATGTCCCATAGCCCTCCCATGCCATCAGGGATGCCTGTGCAGCAGAGATCATCCTATGGAATGATGATTCCAGCACCCGCCTGGGCAAAGTTATACTCTGAGAATGTTGGAGGAATTAGGATAAATGAGGGAAGAAAGTACAATTCAAAAAAAAAGTACAATTTAAACCTCCTCATACTTCACTAATTTCTCCAAGTCCCTGATTTCCACCAGAACACCAGAAATAAGATGGTGCTTTCCAGAACCACTGAGTTACTGTCACACACTCAGCAACGCTGCCAAAATCGATTTGTGTGTGCAGCTGAGGGCCAGTCCTGACCTCAGCAGCCCTCCTGAACCTAATCAGTGTAGCTTGTGCCAAAACACAGTCCCTCACAATAATTTGTATTGCACACCTAGAAACAGATGCCTCCTCTCAGTGTGTTTCTTATGACAGGCAGGATGAGAAGATATTGAATTACAATAAAATCCTGTGACAGCAGCCTGCCTTGGGATCTTCTCCAGTGAACCTGTTACATTTTTTTCATGCAGTGAGATATTTTTCCAGTCTATGTTTGACTTCCCAAAGGATACTTAATTCTGTAACAAAGACAGACAAACATTCCCTGCTTGATTTTTTTTAAATTTTATTTTTAACAATTTAGATCCGAAGGCTAAATTGTATTACAGACTCATTGTGAATGGCTTTCAGAGTAAAAAAATCTTTATTTCACATACTTCTCCCTCCACAAGATATGTCCTGTTGAGTAGAGGTTTGCAACCATATAGTGAGAAGTATCTGTTAACTTAATTTACTGTATTGAGCACTTCAGAGACATGGCTGCAGTAAAATAAACAACATCAATTCAATTATTTTCTCTTATGTCACACTGTAAACTTCATAAACATGTAAATTCAAAAAATCTCCATAAACACTTTAGTGTTATGAATCACTGCAGGGTATCACAGCTGGTTACCTGCAGAAATTGTGTCTGGAACCTAGTCCATCATTTAGAGGCAGCAGCAGATGTTAAAGGGAAACTGCTTTATGTAATCATCCAAAACAAAAAAAAATAAAGCAAGAGATGAAGCAATGTACTTAGCCAGACATTTCTGGCATCTGTTTGATACAATATCAGGGATCTGCATTTTTTTTAGAGAATCCATGCACAAGGCTGGGAAAGCTCATTCTGAAATGTGTTTGCTCAGAGCAGCATTGCTCTCAGGTTGGGTTCTGACACTGAATCAGAAATGAGACTTCCACATGAACTACAACAACGAAAAGGCTGCTCCCCACAGTCCTGCCTAGAACTAACTGTGACTTCAATTAATATTCCATGGTCACCACCACCATAATTGTCTATTTTCACCTGGGATTGTCACAGGACCCTCTGGCAGCTGGGTGCCTAAATCCCAGCATGAAGCAGATGTGTTTTCTGGTTTCCCAGACTCAACTTTGCACCCAGCTCCCACCCTTAAAGGAACTCCTGTGTGAGATGATTTATAGTGTTATTTGACAAACACCTGAACCTCTGACCCAGCATGGCACGAGTTGTGTCCTGCAGTGATGGATTGCAGTGCAGCTATTTGCCTGCTCTCACACCAACTTGGAGTGTTTCAGATAACAGGGCTTGGTCTGTCTTGGCTGTCAAAAAATGCTTCACATGCCATTTATATTTACATAGAAAGAGGTACTGGAAGGGTTTCTTTAACTCTCCAGCTCAGTTGCAGTGCTCCCTCTAAAAGAAACCCCCCCAGAGATTGTCAAAGCCCTTCATGAGGTGCTACTGGCTCCAGGGGAACAGGGCATTCACTTTCTTGGGTTTGAGATCTGCTTCTTGTCGCTATTTCACTCTGTATTTCTCTTTCTTCGATGAGTTCCTGCAGCAAATTAATTTCTTATTGATATACTTTTTAACCACTGAACCACTTTTCCTTCAGTAAGAGAAATACTGAAAAATAAATACTTGATAAAGACAGCTCATAGACCAGTTCTAAAAACATGCAGGAGGTAATTGTAGATTTGACGTTGCACAATGTTTATTTAGGCATTATGTGAAATGCAACTAAACAAAAAAAATTTTAAAAAACATTGTTGAATAAATTGAAAATATTATGTTTGGTCATTTTAGAGAGAGATCTTAGAAAAAAGGTAATATCTAGTGAGGAGCAAGTGGATACCATCACCAACAAGGGACTGAGAAGTGTGCAGTCTTCATATAAATTCTCTGTATAAGTAAAAGCATCAGCCAGAGCAATTGCATTTGAATCTGACCTACTTTTTATCACTATCACCCAGAAGGGAACAATATAAAAAATAGGCCAGGTGTGTATGACTTGCAACAATAATCTGTTTAAGGTGGGGAAATATCCACTCATTCTATAGTAAAAAAATCTGATTTTATTCTTCTTTTTAAAAAATATATATATTATGATAAATAAATCATACTTAGACACTGATGGATAAGACAAGCACTTAGAGATTATAATATCTGCAAATTTTGGCTGATGAAGTCCCAGGCCATAAGTTTACAGGGTGAAATTTCCCATTCATTGGCCAGCAGTTTGGCATTTCTGTAATGTGAGAGCAGTGACATTTCCCTCTGCTCTGGTGACAGGTTAAGGTTTGCCCACAAGGTTCTGCTGATTCCCATACTTAGAGAATTTGCAGTTCCAAGATGAAATAGCAGCAGTAGCACCATGTAAATTTGGGAAATTCCAGTTCAGGATGGCTGATGCTCAAATGAGCCTTTGGAGATGAGTTCTCAGAACAGGAGGCTGATTGCCAACCCTTGTGCAGGTAGAGAGGGCTGAAAAAGTCTGAGTGTAGTGCTGAAAGTCACAATATGCACAGGTTATAGGCCAGGCCTTCAGCATCTGTAATTCTCAACTGTTGCACTGAAAGTGGATGGTGTTGATTGCATTTGCCTGCAGCTTTTTTTTCCACTATCTTATCTCATCACTAATTTCTGATGAATCTGCCTCATATATATTTTAATATAAAATAGCTATAAAATGAAGAATATTTTTTTTTGCCATTGATACCCACTGTGTTCTACTAGATTGCTGGTTTTTGTTGGGCTCTTTTCCTTCCTCATTAGTGTGTAAGGAGAAGAGCAGAGAGAAAAGAGAGGAGAGGATGCATCATGAAAAAAAAAAAATTAAGAGAAGCATTCCTCTCTTCCAAATTAAACAAAAGTGTTGTTCTTCACTCAGCTCCTTCTCAGCCCTGCCCAGTGACAGTCTGTGTGTTATATGTGTCATGAGGAATATAAAGGGTAAAACTGAAAAAAAAAATGAACTTATTGCCTCTGAGTTTCCTATTATTTATTTTATGAAACAATAAGTTTCACACAATGGGAGCTGTTCTATCTTCACAAACACAAAAAATGATAATGTATCCTCCTTATAACTGTCATTGTTTTCAAGAAGGAATGAAAAGAATTAAATGTTTTTATGTAAAATAATGGAAAGTGCTTTCTCCCACTGAATAAAATACCTGCAAGGCCTCAGAAACCATGGGCACAGGATTTTGTGTCCCAAAGGGCAGGGACTTCAGAGTGCCTATGGCTTTTATCCTAATGCTGACCTTAGGTTTGAGATGTTCTCTTTCCATTCTTCACTTTTATTCTCTTCCTCTTCTTTTTCAGGATTTCCTTTGTCTTGTTCACGTTTTTTTTCCTAAGGTTCCTTTACATTTAGTAGCTCCCTACACTTCACCACAGAGCTCCCTCACACATGGCTATTTTACATGGATCTGGCATCTTAAGGGAAATTCAGCTGTTCACATGTGATTTCCCATTTTCCTGAAAATTTCCTTGCCTTCAGTTCTGTAGAAAGATCACGTTACTGCTGAGATTTTATCTGTAACCTTTAATTTCTTTCCACACCATTACCTTGCTGGCTTTCTGCACTGTCCAGTACACAGTGGCAGAGCACCAAGCCTCTTCCCTCTCTAGCTGCCTTTGCCATCTGGCATGGCCAATGCAAATCAACTTTTCTTTCTGCACACAGACACTGGACAGCAGAATGATCCTGGCCTAAAAAACCTTCCCAAAATCCTGTTCTGTGAAGCATTAGCCAGCCTCAACATAAGGACTGAGACACAAGTTCTGTACATTGACTTTAAAAACAGAATTTCATTTGGAGAAAAAGAAAAGGAAACAAAACCCAAATGAAGAGATTTAAGTTTCTATATTTGTATGTACAATAGATACATGTCACTATAGGACACGAAACAATACAAGTGCACACACTGCTTCTCTCAAGGTGAAGAAAAGGGGAAGTTTATTATTTGATTTATAGTTTTCCAAAAGTGACAGTGGATTGGAGGGTGAAAGTGCCACCTCTCCAATGACACTGGACAAACCAACAGTCCATCAAATTTCTCCTCCTCCATAAAATAATGCAAAACAATGATTTATTTACAGAAAGTGTGTGAGAAAGTTCCCTACAAGAATGTAAACATGAGAAGGCTTAGAAAATCCTAAAACATCAGGGCAACAGATGCAATTTATATTATATATATTTAAGTATATATGTATAATACACAGATATATGCAGATATACTCAATTGATGGAGTGAGAGGCAAAGACCTGGCTCAAAAGGTTCCATGCCAACTCCTGCAGAAGAAGATGGAGGGAGTGCCCTGAGCATGTCCAGAGGAAGGAATGGAGCTGGAGAAGGGTCTGGAGCACAGGTCTGATAAGGAGTTAAGCTGAGGGAGCTGGGGGTGTTCAGCCTGGAGAAAAGGAGGATCAAGATAAAAACCTTTTTGCTCCATAGAACCACCAGAAAGGAGGTTGTGGTGAGGTGGAGATGGGTCTCTTCTCCCAAATAACAAGTGATAGGACCAGAGTAAATGGCCTCAAGTTGCACCAGGGGAGGTTTAGATTGGATATTAGGAAAAATTCATTAGTGAAAGGGTGGTCAAGCAGTGGAACAGACTGACCAGGGAAGTGGTTTGGCTCACCACCCCTTGGAGTGATCAAAACACACCCCTGGATGTGGCATTTGCGGTGGTTTAGTGATGGTCTTGGCAGTGCAGGGATAACAGCTGGACTCAAGGATCTTAAAGGTCTTTTCCAGCATAAATGATTCTATGATTCTATATACTCCTAGAGCTTTGTGATAAATTTTAAAACAAAGGTTTGAGCCAGTTTAAGTGCCTGGTGAATGGGGCCTTTATGGAGAAATTTTCTGCAGGTTTAAAGCTGACCCAAACCATTAAGGACTGAAACATTCCTGCTGAAATATTTCTGCTATAGTTGCATATGAAATTAATTGAGTTCCTCAACTGTGTCACAAATTCATTATCGCAACTAGCTGCTAGAAATCCAAAGATTTTGAAGTCTAGAGGATGGCTGAGGACAGCTGTCAGTTTCCTGCACATCCTTTATATATGTTTGGAGGTTTTTTAATCTTATAAGGCAGATGAATAACTGGTAACAAGACTGTGAGCAATTCAGTGCTATCTAATTATTTATTTGCTATATAAGTCCAGCTGGCAGCTCAGCCATCTCTTGGGTAGAAAATAAAGTCTGAATAAGGTCCACAATAGGATGTCTACCCTACTCAGGCACAAATTTTGAAAAAATATATTTAGTCTTTTTGTGGCTTATACTCACCTCTTCAATATTCTCTAAAGTAGCCACTGAACCCCAAGAGATCAGGTCAAATAGAATTTGTAAACAGAGAGATGGCAAACTCACATCATAAAATGCAAACAGGAAAGGGCCAGAAATAATAAAACACTTGTAACAAGAAAAACAACACAACCCACCCACAACACTCCCCCACAAGAAAGTCTCGGACAAACAAAACCATCAGACAACAACAAAACACTAACAAAAAACAACAAAAAAGCATCTTCTTTTGCCTGAATGTACCTGTTTCCAGGCTGTAGGATTGCTCTGAATGAATAAACTTCTGAGAGAGCAATGTAGTCAGACTGTGTGTCCTTCAGAGTGTTCTTAGAGAAGGTTTGCGGAGTTTTAGGGGATTAGCAGTGGACCTATGGGCTACGTTTTCCCAGAAATGAAGACCAGAGGATATTTCATTGACCTAGATTTACCTTCACAGATCTCATACTGGGCTGTGCTTTATTAGATACATTCTTGTCTGGCCCATTTTGTCCTGTCCATTTCTGAGAAGCAGCCAGGGAGAGACCAAACAAGTCCCAGAAGTCAGAACACATAGAGTTAATCCAATTTGTCCATCTTGTTTAGGATGTACCTTCTGCAAACATATAACTTAATAGCCACATCATTTTCCTCGTGCTTGTTAATCAACTATAAATTGTCTCCATGTAGAGACACCTTAAGTTGGGGAATGCAAATAATTGAGCAACTCTTGCTTCACGCTTGTTGGATATTTTTTCTATTAAATCAACTCACCCCTGCTAATTAGTTAGTACCTCTTTCCTTTACCATCTTTTGCCTTTAACCTCCTTTCTTAAGAGCAGATTAACTGGTGGCAGCTCCTTCAACTATCTCCAGTCACAGAGGGTATGATTGTGGCACCAGGTCAATGCTTGCATAATTTGAGTGGAAAGGGACCCTTTAACAAAAACAGTATTTCCCACACTCCCTCCACACAGCTCAGCAGCATAGCAAGCTGCTCTGCCAGCCCAAGCACTCTGTGATCAAGGCCTGTGGCATCAGGCTGTCTCCTTAGTAACAATTCAGCTAAACTGTTGGGCTGACCTAGTGGTCCCTTGGAGGTTTTTGCAATCCCAGAAATGGAATAATTTTGGAAATGTATATTTAAAATGTCTACTGGAAGAGCTTGTGCCAGAGCTAAGCTGCAGTGACTGTGTTTACCCTGAAAATGAAGGAGAAAAGTTAAAAATGAAAGGAAATATAAGGGAGAACTGTAGTGCATTCTGGTTTGAAAATCAAAATACAGTCAATAGGATTTTTTTTTTTCTTATAAAGAATCACATTCAGTTTCTGTAATTGTTCCAAAACCCCAAGAGCCTGGAACAGGAAACAAGGGTTCAAAAGGTAGACTTTGAGCTGACATTTTTTCCAATGAACTGATACCAAAATGAAAAATTAAAGCCTCTAAGGATATACCCCCTTAATACTTTTACTTTTGATTTCCCCAGCCATTTTAATTTCAAGAAGTTCTGTAAATTGGCAATCCTGTAAAGAAACCTACCCATCCTTCCCCACTGGCTGCACTTTTCTGAATTATGTGATTCTCTAAATCTCTCACCTTCTCCTCCTGCCACAGGAGAGCCAGCTGCCCCAGCTTTGCACAGATAGGTCCCCTCAAGGATGTGGAAGTCCTCACCTTGTCTCTGTGACCCATCTTTGGTTTTTATTCCAAGACCCCATGGTAGAAACCACCCACCCTGTTTGGCTGAGGCCACTCTGGGGAGCTTTGTGCTGTGAGTTGTGCTCATGAGGGATCTGTGTAAGATTTGATGAGAGACAGAGCTGTCTTTAAAGTGAGCTCCCCTCAGCAGACAGCGCTCCTGGCATCTGTGCTGTGCATACCTGTGTGCAAGGAAGGCTCATTACTCTTCACAGTGCTCCACACAGCCTCAGGCAGGTTTGCTGTCCATGCTGAGTCTGACCGAGTTATGAGTTTCTCCTCTCCATAACCCTAGTTCTGTAGTCAGCACATGTTTTGTCTCCTACTTCCACAGCTTTTATGCAATTCAGGAAGTCTTTTCAGAGCTGCAACACATTTTATCCCCTATTTTAGGATCTGTGGCCTGACTTCCAGGGGTTCCCCTCATTGAGTGCTTTCTGACAAATGCAATTTCTACAGCCTAAAGGCAGCTTTACAGCAGCTACTCAGGATCTTTTTCTTTTGACATTAATTAATCTGTTGGTGCTGCAAGCAGCAAAAAAGATCCTTTCAAAGTTCATATTCTTTATTTTTGCACAATTTGATGATACATAGGTGCCTCAGAGGGACAAGGTTTATCCTGCCAAGAAATCTGGATGCCTTCTCAAAGGTAGATTTGAGTAGGCATCCAGTGGATACCATCAACAAAACATCCTACTTGTGTTTTCATCTCAACATGGTAAATATAATCTCTGCAAAAAGAATAGAAATTCACTGGTCATGCTAATATTTAACCTTTGTTAAGTTTTAACACTACCAAGTAGTATGAAACTTCTTGTATGTCTTTTTATGGCCCTGGCACTCCCAGACTAAGTTTATTTGCCAACAGAGAACAGTTAATGGAAATAACATTTTAACATGCAACCAATCTGTTTAGCTCTGCAACTGAAAAATAGACCCAAGTTCTCATTTGTGTGATGCTACAGTTTTCTGAAGTACTGAATGAGGCATTTCAAATGCAAGAGGCAGTTAGGTTTTTTTAAAGGATCCAAATTTCAGCACAAGTGTTTTGTACCACAACAGTAACATCCACAGGTTAGAATTTATTTAAATTGTTGGCTTCAAAAATATCTTCCAGCAGTAGGTCCAAAATGACTTTATGGTATAAAACAATAAATTGTTTTTAGGCACTTCCTGCTATAGCAGTTAAGCATATAAAAAACCATGTCATACAGAGAAGACTAAGTTCTATTTAGGCTGGATTTTTTTTATGTACGCAAAAGCAAGAAAACTTTTCCATGTGGTTTGACATACAGTCCAATTCCTGGATAGTTACTGATATCAGAAGTGAGATTAGATGTTCAGATGATATATTAGACATGCAGTTGTGCTAAAAAACAGATCATGAAGAAGAGCTGTGGTGAGAGAACCTTGGCTAAGGCTCAAATGCCCACTCAGCTGCTCGAGCACTCCCACTCCTCAGATGGGCAGGGTGGAAAAGAATGAGGGATGAGAGAGAAACTTGACAATTGTTCTCATAGAAAAAACAGATGCAATTTGGTCAAAATTACCTAAATTGCTGCTAGTTCATGCAGATTTAATGAGAAACAAAGACAAACTTTAAAGCAGCACCTTTTGTCTCCTTGCCTCCTTCCCAGGACCAAGTGCACTCCCTCATTTCCTCCAGAGAAGAATAGAAGAGTTGTGTTATAAAAGCTGGTTGGGATATTGCTGTATGGTTGGTTGAGGTAGATTTTTTGGGTTAATTAAGCACCTCGATCTGGGGCATGCCCTGTGTGGTGCTGGATCAGTGTAGCACTAAGGAAGATGTGACCCAGCATCAGTCTTGATTAGAGGAGACTGATAATCTCTCACACAGTTACTAGAGGCTTGTGAAAGATAAGCTATTAGAACAGTATCTGATTTTTTAATTAAAAAAAAAAGTAAAATTATTTCAGGCAGAATCTGCCTTCTGTAGATTTTCCACTTTTTAGAAAGGATCCATGTCACTGAAAAGTTAAACTTCCTGCAGTTCAGCCTGTACTGCACAGGTGACATTCTCAAGTGTTTTATTTCATGCACATGATGGGCCGACATGTTAGATGGGAGTTCCCAAACACAGCACAAGTCCCATGGTCAGAAATTAATGCAGAAGAAGGGAAAAATGAAGCCCACTGAGAGAGCCTGCCTGATGGGAACATGACAAATGAGTTACTGACAAACTATTTCCATATACATTTACCCTTATTACACCATTTAAATGCTACATATTTCTTTCAACTAGAATTATTAATTGCAAAACCTGAAATTTCTCATCTGTTCAATCAATGGCCAGTATCTAAGATAAACTAGTACAATTAATTCGTTGTGCAAATAAACAAATAAGATCTTGGACCTCCAGGTTATTATACAGTAACACTCCCTGAACTATTTCCTGTCTATAGAATGACATTTATTTTGCCACATGTTGACAATAAGCAGTGAGCTAAAAATGAGCTGAGTTTATTTCATACTTGTGATGGAATGACCAAATTTATTTATCTAAGGGCCTAAAGTCCTTCCCAGATATTACATAACTTTCTCTGTTAATCAGGTTGAGGGATTTTTGCTGTTTTTGTTTTTTTGGGGTTTTTTGGGGGGTTTTTTTTGTGGTTTTTTTTTTTTTTTTTTTTACTTTTTAGCTTTCTGCAAAGATCCATTCATATTGTTTTCTATTTTTTCCTTAAATATGTCAAAAAAACCCTCATGTACAGAATCACAGAATGGGTCAGGTGGGAAGGGACCACAGTGGCTCATCTGGTCCAACCTCCCCACTCAAGCAGGGCCATCCCAGAGCACAGGCACAGGATTGTGTCCAGAAAGTTCTGGAATATCTCCAGTGAGGGAGAATCCACACCCTCTCTGGGCAATCTCTTCCAGTGCTCAGTAAGGAAATTTTTCCTCGTATTCAGGTACAAAAACTTCCTGTACATCAATTTCTGCCCATTTCCTCTTTTTCTCATGGGAACAGTGAAAGAAAAACCAGTGGTTCAGGTTAATTAAGTACAAAGTGTAAAAAAAGAGTAATTTTAGACATTCCTAAATTTAGTTTAAACCCACTGAATAATTCTGGATAAATAGAAAAGGAAATGTTATTGGAAATTATGAAGTGGTGAAAACAATTCAATTAGTAATTTTTGAAGTATATTTACACTCCTGAAATATAGACTTAAAAAAAATATCCAATCAGATTCCCAAAATGGTGGATGCCAAAATATCTTCATTTCTGCCTAGTTAGCATGCATAGCCAACATGAGGTAGAGCAGCAGATAGTCAGTAGGAGAAGGAATGACTTTGTATCCTGGCCAACAGTACACCCAAAGGGCATATTTGTGTTGCAGTACTGATCTGGTGAATATTTAATAGAGTTGAATATGGAATAAAGTCAGAGGAGATACTGAGAATACCACATAAGATTGGAGCACACTCTGGGGAAATGGGTAATGTGGGTTCAAAGTCTTTCAGAAATAAGGAAGATGTGAATGTTGATCTCTCAATTCTGAGGGTTTTGTGTTGTCTATTTTGAAATGCTTCTTCTGGCTTCTTCTGGGCATTTCTGTGACTTGTCCTTTCTTTTTTTTTTTTTTTTTTTTTTTTGGAGGGGAGGGACATAAAATATTTTTAAAAATATAACAGCTTCTGAAAAGTATTTTCTAGATATTTTTTGTTCTTGGTATAAAAAAAAATATTCACCTTTTCCTGTGGTGAGAAGTGACATAAAAGGACATGCATGGAGATGAAGTGGCAATTTGCAACAATATTATTTTTGCATATTAAAAATGTTGGGAAGGACCTTGGTTGTTGTCTCTTGAGAAATGTGCTCAAATTTTAATCCAGTGTAACAGAAAAAGTTTTTTTTTTCTCCCACTAATTAGGAGTTTCTCTCCTCATTATTATCCATTCCATGTCATTCTTACTTGTAATATAAATAATCTGCTTTACAAGGAATGAAAATATATTAAATCATAAGTTTACAAGAAGCAGAACAGCTTATTTGGAAAAATATAGAAGTAAATTAATAATAAGTCAAGTGAAAAAGGTACACCAACTTAATATGAAAAGTAATCAACAAGTTCATAAGATGTTATATTCAATTTAGTGTCAAACTAACCTGAACAAGGGCAGAAATATAAATTATATCTTTCTATCTATGTGTATGCATATATATAACAATAGAAAAATAGAAAGGAACAAAAATGTATTTTTGTGTGCATTTTGGATTTTGCTTTATTGTCTTAGCTTTTAGTCCTATAAGCTAGAAATCCATTTCCCTCAAGACAGAATTCCCTTTTAAGAAATAGTTATTGTTTCCAAAATTAAATTGGTGTTGTTCTGAGCTCTGAGTCACACACTCTTTTTCTGTTTCTTCTGTACTATTACTCTTGAAAGCACAGGTTGCATTGATCCGTTTTTCACAGCTTAGACCTGCTGGCTTTGAAGCAAAACACAAGTGAGATGGAATAAAATAAAAAAATATAATAAAATAAAGAAAATACCCAGAGTGTGGAAGATTCAAAATGTTGTCTGTGCTTTTATGTCTTTATCTATACCATGACATGAAGTTTGTGATTGAGAAACATTATCTGGTGACTGAGACCACCCAGTTGCCCAAATTCAAAGGCTTTTGAACTTATTGGCCACTATTGGTAGTTATCTGTTAATTCATTTAAAATATCTAACACTTCATAGGTTATAAAATTAATATGTAATAGCAAATTTACTTTAGTTTACAACACTTCTAAAACTAATGCTTACAGTCAACAGATATCTCCTATAACCATGATAAAGTAAGTTTGAGTCAACTGTTGAAATAAACATAGGGATAAGAGATAGACATTCAGTGGAATTTGACTAATATCTGCATTTTAAAAAATAATCAGTTGACTGTCATTATTCTTATATTTCCATATGGGTGTCCCAAAAAAAATGGAAATAAATAAATAAACAAAAAAATAACAATAATAACATCAATAAAAACATTAATAATAATAATAATAATAATAGTTTTGAAATCAGTAAATTAAGTGGATAATTTTAAAGTTAATTCATTTTTAAAGTGGTTTTAAAAGCTGGGATGAGAGACATGAACTTGCTTCTTTGCAGACATTCTTTAGAAGTCAACAAGTTTATGTAATGAAGATGTAATCAGGGCAGTGACCCTCTTGCCTTCTTTTAAGTGGATGCCTGGGTATTAAAAAGTGTTTAATTTATGAAGTAAAATTGTTAAAATTATATAGGAAAAAAGAATAATTGGGAGGCAGTTGTTCTGGCCTGGTGGAAAAATATCTCTTTGAGTCCAAGTAATTTCAGAAATGGGCTTCCATATTCAAACTATTTTGGAAAAAACAAAAACCTAAACCCTCACACCTATTTCATATTCAGTATAAATCTTGCCCTGGAGGTCTACTGTGAGCTCACAATTATAATTGTAAATTTCCAAATGGAAAACTTTACATGTTAAGATATACTTTGTCTTTACAGAGAGATCTTTGGAAGTCAAGATTTAATTGTTTTATACCTTAAGAAACATGGGGTGAAATTACAAAACAGCAACCAGAACAGAACACCCTGCATTAGGAAAGCTCTGGGCCAGAGAAAGCAAACAAACAAACCTATATAAATGCAACCAGCTCCTAAAATCGTACTTTCTTTAAATGTAAATGAAATGTGCTTCATTTCACTGTTCAGTACTGCTGGGTAAATTTGCATATTATCTCCTTTTCTCTTTTCAGTATCCTCGACCAACAGCTGTGACTTGTCAAAACTTGCCAGCACAAGGGAAAAAGAAAATGAAGGGGCATATTGGAAACTGTGTCAGCTTATCTATTGCTTTCAGTGAAATGTAATTGCTGAAGATGCCATTAAGAGTTGCCTGAAAAATCGTGTTAAGGCTACTTAAATTGGTTTTTTTTTTCCCTTCTCTCCCTTTAATAGCAGCAGTGTGATACCTGGGAAGGGCAGAAGGGAGAGAACATGTGCCCTTCTCACAAGCTTCCTCCCTGTGGCAATGAGGCACTGAAACTGATCTCTTTGTCCCTCATCACAGGTGTTTTGTGGTGCCTTTCATGTTCCTTGCTGCACTCTGAACCCCTCTGCAGCTCCTGCCTGATGCTCACTTTCGCTCTTGAGTCTCCTTGTGCTGATCAACAAAGAGCTCAGGGTTCCTGTGTCAGCACCTGGAGAGGTGAAAGGAGCTGTGTGTGCAGGGAAACCTCTCTGCAGTGACCCTTGAGCAGTGTCCTTTGTGCTATCACAGGGTCAGAGCAGGGAAACCTGTCTGCAGTGACCCTTGAGCAATGTCCCTTGTGCCACCACAGGGCTCAGACCTGGCTCTTGGCTACTGAAAGGGCACCATGAAAAGAGACCACTTCTGACTGGAGAAATGAAGGGTTTGAGAAGAGGGGCTGGATTCCAAACCTCAGCTGGACAACAAAGCTCCAGTGCTTTGGCATTGCCCTGCCTGGTAGGGAGGGATGAGCAATGCCCCAGTCTGCTGCCCTCAGAGCTCTGCCCATTGGGATGTGTGAGGTCCATGCTGGATTCAGGGGTTTCAGTATTTGTGTGAGCTACGGATGACCTCAGCTTCTGAAAGTTCTTGTTCTGCCCCAGGAATGAGTGAGGGAAGGGAAGGTTCCGGGAAGGGAAGGTTCCGGGAAGGGAAGGGAAGGTTCCGGGAAGGGAAGGTTCCGGGAAGGTTCCGGAAGGGAAGGGAAGGGAAGGGAAGGGAAGGGAAGGGAAGGGAAGGGAAGGGAAGGGAAGGGAAGGGAAGGGAAGGGAAGGGAAGGGAAGGGAAGGGAAGGGAAGGGAAGGGAAGGGAAGGGAAGGGAAGGGAAGGGAAGGGAAGGGAAGGGAAGGGAAGGGAAGGGAAGGGGAATTCACCCTGCAGAGGATAGCTCTGAAGTCAGCATGCCAGCAGTTAGGAATGAAGCCTCTGGGTTGCCATAGGGTGATTGATAGAAAGTGCAGTTATCAGATTGCAGTCCAGAAAGGGACTAAGCTCCACTAAATTATCCATGCTTTTCTGACAAGTGGATCAAGATTCTTTGTGTTTCCTGGCTGGCCTCATTAAGTTGCTATAATTATCATTTTATTGATAAAGTGCCTGCCCTTGGTGAGACTCGGGGGATGTTGCAATTAAAATAATGGATTATGTGAGTGTAAGATAATGTACTAACAGTTAGAACAAAACTTGTTTTACAGGGAAAAAAGTAGTTAGGATTCTTCTCTAATACTAGAACTGGAGAGGGAATACTTTCTGGAAGTGAAAAACTCATGCATTCAAATGGGATTTTTTTACAACAAACATATTTCTCATTGGAATAGCTGAAAGTTTATTGTCAAAAAACCTAAGTGTTAATGCCTCTTTGTTCTATCTGTCTCCATATTCTGAGACAAACCCATACACCTGATTTTCCAAATTCTAACTAACTTTGAGCTAAATTCTGGATCATGAGTTTCCTAAAACTATGCTAATCAAGATGTGAAATTCATTTAAAAATCTGAAATTCGAGTTAGGTTCTTTCTGAAATATGCGTGTGATCATATTAGACAATGATAGAGATCTATGGAGCAATTTAGGCACACAATTGCTTAACTTTGACAAAGAGAAACAGGAGACTGAAGAGAGTAGATGGCAAGCCCTCACCAAGGGGACCTAGGCATTATGATGGTCATAAAAAGTATAAGACGAAGGTGCCAAGGTTGAGAGGAGTTCATAAAGATAGGCTAAGTGAGTGGGTACCCCTTGCAGAGGGATGACATAAGGCTCTTTTTTCATTATTTGTACCAATCCAAAAGGAATCAATAGTTCAACAACAGAAGAAATTCCAAGTACATCTGTTCTTGGTTTGAGCTCATTTACCTCTAGTAAATCACATCCAGGTTTGCTTTGCAGAGTGCAGACCTTTGTGCCTTACTTAGGAGTACAGTTGAAATCTTGTTCCCATTCTCAAAATTACTTCTGTACTATTTATCCAGTCGTTTTCTAATTAAACAACTCTAGTTATTTTCCCTCTTAGCTGAATGACCTTACAAACACACTGTAAATTCAGGGTTCACTGTAGTTGCCTTCCTTTATAGAATCCAGAGTTTGCCTTTTAGGATATAGAGGTAGTAAGTTTAGTAGACAGTAAGACAGGAGAAGAGAACTTCAGGCCAACTGTCAAGGTACCAGGAAAAGGTAGCAATGGGCTTAGAAAGGACCTCCAGATGAAATTTTATATTTTTCTTTATTATGTCATGCAAGGAAGAGATTTCTCTCCTTTTCTTCAGAGCAAGCTAAACAAATTTGACATAGTAATAATTATTCTAGCAAAGGGGCCTTCATTAGGAATGTGGGTTGAGGGATCTGTTTCTGTTTTCCTGTCTCTAAGCAATCTGAAGCAGAAGATAAATGCTGAATCAGCATCTTGGTAAGATAAATACACTTGGTAGCATCATCTCCATGCCTGGATTTGTTAAACAAAGTTTTTCTTGAAGGTGAATATTGTGTGTTTAGGATCTTCATCACCCTCCACAAAGTGTTTGTGGGAATAATAACTGGAAGGTTAAAGCAGCCTAAAAAAAGTGTTTGAGTAGCCCAGGAATGAATGCAGAAGGAAACATTCATTTTAGTGTTCATTTGGTCCATGTAATTATACTACATACTTTTGCTTCTGTGAGATTGCTTGCCCTGTGCAAAATAAATATTTATTTAGCACTTTCACCTTGCAGGCAAAGCTATCATTCTTCTTTTAATTACTATGCAGCTTTTAATAATGATGGGTGGCACTCAGCATGCTGCTTCTAAATTCACAGCACTTTGCAAATGTTAAAGGTGGTTATCAGTCATTGACTTTCTATATTAAAAAAGAGGAATTGGGAAGAAAAAACTCTGGGAATTTTTTTCCACTGAAGTTTCTGAAGATTAAAACAATATTTATATAAATTATATTAATAAAATGCCCATTCCTAGATATTTATCTGAGACCAGGTAACTGAATCCTTAGTTTACACTGGAAGTCAAAATTAGTTCCATAGAGAACTCTCCTTAATTTCAATATATACTGACATTCAAAATTGCAATCAGTGTCTAAACCACCTTTACACCCAAATCAAGCTAGCTCAGACAGCAGGATCTCAATTCAATCCGCCACATGCAAATTCTTGATTGGGACTAATGTGCATTTCTGTCCAGCCCTGTGAGCCCCTCAGCCCCAGTGTTACACACTCTGCCAAAAGCAAAAGTAACCTGGAATGAGAAGCTCAGGAAAGGAGAATCTGTGAACATGGAAAAAAACCCAAACTAACTAAAAAACCACCCAGAACCCTCATGACTTGCCTTCCCTTTATAAAACTCTAGTGCATAGGGTCTAAGACTTTGATGGATGACAAAGGCATTGCAATTCAGTCCCATGAAACATGACCACCAGTGATAATCCAAGCAAACAATTCCTTGGTTCTACAGAAACATGGTTTGCATTTACTTTACTTGACAAATAACTCATGAGAGAGGAGCATCATGTAATGCCATTCACACTCAGTAGTGGCTCAGGAATTTAATCTGCTGCTGCTGTTCAAGGCACCATTTGCAGTGCAAAGGAGTTAGAGCAGGTACCCACTGTAAGATCCCAACTATAACCTCTCCCCATTAAAATAATAATAATAGAATAGGAAACTATTCTGAAAGTGGTGCAATTCCTCTGCATTTCGTACCATTCCCTAATAAATCCTCCTCATTGACTTGCCCAGCCCTTGACTGTCGTCTGTACGTAGAGAATCATAGACATTAAGACTTAAAAAGACCTCAAAGATTGTCAAGTTCAACTTCTAACTCAGCATTGCCAAGTCTACCACTGAACCACATCCACAAATGCCAGTTTTATACATCTTTCAAATATCTCTAGAGATGGTGTCTCCACAACTGTTGCAATGCTTAACTCCCCTTTCAGTGAATATTTTTTTCCTTAGATCCAATCTAAGCCTGCCCTGGTGCAATGTGAGGCTGTTTCCTCTTGTTCTATTTTTTGTTACCTGGGAGAAGAGACAAATCCCCATCTGGCTACAACCTCTTTTCCAGGAGTTTTAGAAAGCAATCAAGTCCCCTCTGAGCCTTTTCTCCAGGTTAAACACTTCCTCAAATCAGTGCAACTCTCCACACCACAGGAGATTGTTTTTCCAGGAGAATGCTGTGAGAAATATTGTCAATTTAGTAAAGTCCAGGTAAAAAACATTGACAGCATTTTCCTCATTCCATAAGAAGGTCGTCTTGTCCTAGAAGGAGGTCAGGTTGGTCAAGCAGGACCTGTCTCTCCTAAACGCACACTGGCTGGACCTGATCACCTGGTAGCCCCACAAATGGCAATGTTGTGCCACTCAAGGTGATCTTCTCCATGCCCATTCCTGGCTCTGAGGTCAGGCTGACATGCCTGGTGTTCCCAGAGCCTCCTTACAGCCCTTCCTTTAGAAGAACATCATATTTGCCAACTTCCAGTCAACTGAGACCTCCCCAGCTGACCAGGACTGCTGGAGAATGCACGAAGATGGTCTGGTGAGAACTGCTGGTTTCCTCAGTATCCTGGGGTGGATCCCAGATGACTCCACAGACTCTTATCTGTACAAGTGTTGTAGCAGGTCACCATTTCCCCTTGGGTTGTAGCAAGTCACCAACCATTTCCCCTGGGTTATCAGGCTTCTTGCTCAGGGGCTGAGTACCTGGAAAACCAGTTTTTCCTATTAAAGGCTGAGGCAAAGGTAGCATGAAACATTTCATCCTTTTTTATATTCCTTTATCATTATGTTCCCCCTTCAACAAATTAAAGATTCTTCTTAACCCTCCTGTTGCTAAAAAAAACCCAAGTTTTCTATATAAATTTTGTTATCAAAACAATAGTGAAGCAATCATCAAGATATCTCATGAGGCTGAAGAATATTAGATAATTGTCCTTACAACTTTTTCTTGGTTTCATTAAGATAATATTGAATAACTATGGATTTACCCAGCAGCCAACATCTGTGAGTCCTTTGCAAGGTTCTGTGTTTTTTTAGTGGTTTTGCATACAATCCTACATATTATGAGGCAACACAACCAGAAGTCCTCTGAATCATTCATGTGTTTCCATTAAACTGACGTCACAACAAATTCAGTTCCACACATCTGTGGTGCAAGTGTATTCCTAACATTTTATGAACAATAGACTCTCTTAAAACAAGCCATCCAGACTGATGCCAAGTTGCCAACTGATCCTGCATCTGTTTCCTATTAAATGAAAGGGCAAGAAGAAGAAAAATTCATGTCTTGCACAGTTTGGGTTTTTTGTTTTTCCCCAGCCTTTCAAAAGCTCTGTTACTTCAGCCATCATTAGATCTCACAGACAAACTTGGGAGTAAAGGAACTTGATTTTCCTACATAAAATTTCTTCATGTCACCAAAAATATATCTGTGCACCAAGGAAATCTCATATGAGTGGCATAACGCTTTGTTCCCTTCTTATTTCCTTTTGTTAAGTGAAAGGAAATTGGTCTTTGTTGCCTTGTGTTTTTTAATGAGTAGTAGTATTAAATACCATCTTTATGTCACCAAGATCAGAGTCCTGTTGTAGAGACCAGGGTCCCCTTGTTCAAGGCAATGAAAAAAACAAAAATAAGAGGAATATTCTTCATCACAAAATCTTACTCCTCACTATGTGAATGCGCCTCCCAAATGTGTTGTCTCATCCAGCCAGAGACCAGCATGAATTTACCTGAGGTATGGTTGCATTTATGGTTTTCTAAGAATATGACAATCTGAGTCCCTAAATTAGAGAAGCAGTTTGTGGGGGATTGAGCTCCCACAGGCCCACAGGTTCAGAATGTCAAAATCTAGTCTGAGAAAGAACTCGGGTTCTTATTGTACCTAATAAGCAAAGTGAATGCATCTCCACCTGACCCATATGTGCTTACACTAATACAGGAGGAATCATATCAAAGAATTCAATGGCAATATTGGCCAGGCTTCTATGCACTGCTAAAGAGGGGGAGGAAAAGCCATTGATTCTATGAAATGTAGACACCTGTACTGTAGACCCTAACAGTTATCCAGGAAATTTTTGTCTTTATGCCTGTAGTAGCATTCAGAGCTGATACTTTATGCATTCAATTACAAGTTGCGTACATACAATAAAGCCATTTTCACTATTGAAAATCATCTGCAAATACCTGCAAAAGCAATTTACCATACTGTTGTGAAGTAAATGCTGCTTCCTAGCCTCTGCTATCACCTCTTCAACAAAATAGAAAATATTCTCTGACTTGAGCATAGTTCACAGAATCAAGCCTTCATTAGAAGAATGGATGACAAGAAGAAAATACCTTACACAGATATTATTAGCTATTATTCAGTTTTCAAGAATGATCTGGGATTGGCTCATTATTGTGATTTCTCTTACTGTTGGTCAATATTTAAGAATGTGTAAGAACTTTGGTATAATGTTTTGTTTTTAGTGTGTCTGTACTAGAATAATAATTGAATATCTGCCCAAATGCTGCCCAAAAATACATGTGGAGGAAACAGGAAAAATCCCAAAGCATGTATTTTAATTGAAAATGAGAGTACTGGAAAAAGGACAGTTTAGGGCTAAGCTACTGGAACTGTATATGGGCTTTTTTACAATCAATTATGCTAACCCTGTCAGGACAAATGGAAGTTTTTAAACCAAGACTTGGAAAAGGAAGGGATGGAATTCAGTCATTTATCTAAAATGCTTTAGATCTTAAAAGTAAAGTTCAAATTATATGTTTGCTATCTAAGCATTTTTAACCTACATGCATGCAGGGAACCACAGCAGCTATGCTCATACAAGAAAAATGCCACCAGAAGTGTTAGAATGGACCTTAGTTTTTTTTTATTATTTCTTTGTTTTTATTTGTGAGTTTCAAGTGTAAATATGTATCCTCCTATTTCTTTTTTTTCTTCTGCTCTTTCTCATAGAGCATCTTTAACGTGATTAGAAAGGTCCTAATTAATCCACTTCTGAAAAATATATTACCATGTCAATAATCTACTTGGTGTTAAGGCAAACCAGAACAGAATAATCTTATCTCAACATTTCATTCACCATCATTCAGCATCTTTTGAGCAGGAGAGGAACATTTCAGGAGTTACTGAGAGAAATTCCCTTGTCTTTGGACCAAGGAGCCAGTCCCTTTACCCCCATGGCCTCCAGAGGCAGGTCTCTCTCTGAAGAAGTGCTAAATGCATGAAAAGCACGATTTTCCTTTTAGGCAGAATGCCTGGAAAGTGGAATTGTCATTAACATGAAATTGCTTCGGCCAGCACTTAAGCTCAATGGGATAATATTTAAAACATTAACTACAGGCTTCCAGCTGAGCTCTTCAGCCTTTCTTTTCTGTCACATTACACAATACAACTGCTTTATGCTGACTATCTGCCCTTTCTTCCTCTTTCTTAGGCTTATCTGAATAGGTCCTGTCTCAGAGTCACTAAAAAGAAGAAAGAGAAGCTGAATATATCTGACAGCTATTTCTATCAGATAAACTAAAGTTCAAATGACTGGAACTCTTTTGCCTTTCAAAGGCCTTCAGTCCCCTGATGTTTTCTCATGCAATATAGACCTTTCTGAAAATGAGGGTTGCTGTCACTGTCTTTGTGCAGTGATGTGGGACCAATCCACCTTTGATTTGCCAGTTCTACTGAAGGATAAATACTTCTGCTGTGGGCAAGGGGAGTATAGCATCACTCAAAGGAAAGCATAATGTTATTGACTGCTTTTCTAACTGCCCATCAAAATAAGTTTTAATCTTATTTACCCATATCAATCTGCAATCCTGCTTAGGCCAGGCTGTTCTCTGTTCATGCAGTGCTAAATTGGCACACAGAATGTTTCCTGTTTGATGGGGTTCACCTCAATGATCTTTCAGATTAAGGTGAGTATATTGGTTTGAGCTGATTTGGGATAAAAAATACCCTTCAATGGAAACATTTCCTAGCCTATTCAGCCAAAAAGAAAGCACACAGAACAATGTGATATTTTCAGCATTAATTGGCTTGGCTGGGGCAGATAGGGAAGGTCTTTGAAGTGACCTCCAGGAGGCACATGATGTCTCAGAACAAGAGATGCACTGTGGGTATGTTCAATCCTCTCCTTTCCACTGCAGATGGAGTTTGCTGTGCACATCTACCTTGACCAGCAGGACATTTTAGCCCCACTTCACTGCAACTGCTGCTTAACAAGAAGTGGGCCTGAGTCTCTTGCTGTTGAGCCCCATTAAAGTAGAGCTCTGCCCTGTTAAACTTAATTGTACTTCGGGTCTGAAACAAACCCCAAGAACAAAAGTTATAGTTTTGTCAAATTACTCTGGCTACTACAGTGGTTATAAACTTTATTAGTGTGATTATGACCTATTAAAGTCACATTAACTTTTTAATGTGCCAGGGGTTGCCACTGTAATGTCTGATAGGCTTAACTGAAGTCTTGTTTCCTGCTCTTTATGCTTCAGAAACAGACTTTTACAAACCAAATTATATCTTCTCTGTAATTAGTAAGTTCCATAACAGAATCTTTGTCATTATTTCCAGTACCCAAGGCTATACTCCTATTTTAAAAGCTTCTCTACCTGCCCTATAACATCTTGTTTTCCTTTTTTCTTCCCTTTTTTCCTTTTTATTTGTAGTACCAGATCTTGAGTGTCAGTTTGGGGTATGATGAAGGCTGCTCAAGAAGCTGCCTTACTGGGTAAAGAGTCAAAGCTTTTAAGAGATAAAAGGTTAATTCCTGTCACAGGACAGGCTCAGAGTCAGGAAAGTCTGCAATGGATTCATACATTTATTTCATGGCCCAGTGACAATGATGTGTTCAGGAGCAAACCTGCACATCATTGGTGAGAACACTTTGAAAAGCTTATGAATAACGATGCACTTAGCTTTAGATACAGCAGCTTCATCTGCTGTGAGCAGGTACAGAAGGTCCCATATACAACAAGAAAAATGACCAAAAGACCCTCTCTTTCTTCTACAGAGACAAGCAAAGCATGTAAATGTTTCTTTCCTTAGATTCAGCCCTCGACCTTCTGATAGAAGAAGCCTCAAAGACATTTGGCCAGGTATTTACCTACTCTCCACTCACAAGCTCCACGTGACAAGAAATGTGTGCTCAGAAAACCATCTGCATCCTGTCCTGGGCTGCAACAAAAAACAAAGATCTGGGCCCAGCAGGACAAAGGAGGGGATTCTCCTCCTCTTTCTACTCTTTGAAATCCCACCGGCATCTGCTGCATCCAGCTCTGGGGTCTACAATACATGAAAAGCATTGACCTGTTGGAACAAATCCAGATGAGGCCACAAAGATGATCAGGGGGATGGATACCTCTGCTGTGGAGACAGGATGGGAAAGATTGCTCAGCCTGGACAAGAAAGGCTCTGGGGAGTTCTTAGAACATCTCTCAGTACCTAAGGGGGCCACAAGAGAGCTGCAGAGGCACTTTTTAAAGAGCATGGAGTGGCACAATGAGGGAAAATGGCTTTAAAGTGAAGTAGATTTAGATTAGTATTGAGATAAGATCCCAGTATTACCAGATGGAACATGCCTGGGCTCGTCTGGCTCTTGCTGCTGGACCAGAGGCGGCAACTGATGTGGTTTTTCCTCAGAGACACCTTTGGCTAGCTGTATGTTGCAGCTGGCACTTGGGACAAGTCCAGGCAAGCAGGAACTCAGTTTTACCTCTGGTGGAAAGGCTTTAGGCTATGGTGAAGGAAAAAGGAGACGGGTCCTGCTGGAGGGTTTTCACCCAGAGCTTTATTCCTAGGTCACAGATCTCTGAATCATGCAACAGCTCCAACAGAACAAAGAACCGCATGGTCTGATTAGATATTTATAAGAAATTCTTCACTAAAAGGGAGATGAGGCCGTGGCACAGGCTGTCCAGAGGAGCTGTGGATGCCCCATTCCTGGAAATGTTCAAGGCCAGGCTGGATGGATCCTTGAGCAACCTGGTCTAGTGGAAGGTGACACTGTCCACCACAAGGAGGTTGGAACTGGATGATCTTCAGGTTCCCTTCTAAACCAAGCTATTTGTGATTCTAGCAAGAGACACCAGATAATTTTACAAATATTAGTCTTAAATTTAATGTTTAAAATGTTTTTCAATATTTGAAAATTATGTGAAAAGACCTGTACAGAATCATATGTGTTTGAGTACCACACCAAATTGAATCATGGCCATTAGAAGAAGTACACATCTATTTTTCAACAATTTTTAAAATCATAATTTACCAGTGTGATAAGCAAAATTTTTCACAAGAGATGGGAACTTTCAAAGTTCCCCCTAGTAAGGATAATTTTAGAATGGTTGATATGTAAGTTTTCTAAAGACAAGGTTCTGTTTTTCAGTCTGATTTTTTTTTTTTACTTTAAATTTTATTTTGCTCATAGAAAAAAGTTACACATGAAATGAAACTGAGAAAAAAATATTTAATTATATGATTACCTCAATTCAAAGCTTCTGCTTTTTATATTTTAGACAGATATATATATGGGGTTTTGCCTCGGTATGTGTATTTAAACCAGGGAGTTTTCATACTTCACAAAACTACTTCCAGTCCTCCTTATACTCCTTGAAGATATAAAAAATAATATCACCATCCCCTTTTTATTTGCATGGAATTGACTGATATTGTCAGTAGATACAAAGTTAATTTCTGCTTACAGTAAATGAGAAATGCTGACCATCTTAAAAGCTGACTTATTCTTCATCAAAATCTTTATTATTCATACACTTCTGCAATATCATATAGTAGCAGTGATATTTTAAAATCTTTATATTTTTATATATTAGCATTTTTCTGTTGTTCTGAAAGACATGAGCAAGGAATGGATCAATTTATAACTTGGTCAAGTTTATCAGTGAATGGTAGCTTATTCCAAGGAATAAGTTTGCCTCCATAGCTGAAGAAAGGAAATTTTATAAAAGCTTTTGATCAAGACCAAAAAGATAAAAGTTTAAGGCCTACACTTTCTCCTTCTATTAAAGTTAAAATGAAGAAAAATTATGGTTTTCTCTAAAAACTGATATAATTTTATGTTATACCTACATCCCTTAATTCACTGATTAAATATAATTTATGGGGAGTGTGGTAATTGTTTTGGATCTTCTCTTCTTATTTTTAAGTGGAATTAAAATAAGGTGGTTGAAACCAAAATAAAACATCTGATTTATGGTCCCTGTCAGATTTAGACAAATCATCTGAAGAGGTCATCTTTCAAGGTGTCTGCCAAGCCATTCCAACTGTGTTTGCCGCATCAGAGCAGTATGTGCAGAGACCAAGTGCAGGGATTGAAGTTTGCAAACTGGGAAAACCCAAACATATGCTGACTTTTGTTTGCATTATTTATTTGGTGGAAGGGACAGCCCCAAGTGCAAAACATTTCATTTTATTTATTTTTATTTTATTCTTCATCATTTTGTCTTCTTAAAGGAAATCTCAGATCCCATTAATAAACAGATTTATCTACATAGATGAAACCAAAATGTGCATTCTGGAAAATTGCACGATTCCTCTTCCACTTCAGCACTTCAGCTCTGTGAGCTGTTGTTACAGTTCATTGTCCCACATCATATCCTGCTACATGATTACAGAAATATGTTAAACATATCAAAAGAAACTATTAGCTTTTCGATTTTTACATGGCTTCTTCTTGATGATATTGGAGGTCTTTTCAAACCTAAATGCCTCTATGATTCTACAATCTCTTTCTCCAAAATTTATTCTTGTTTGCTGCCTTGAAAATTTAAGAGGAGGTTGGTATTTCCCCCTCCTTAAGTATGCCACTGGCTGTTTCATGGCAATCCTTGATGGGAAATACTGTGAATAATGTATATATGGCCATTTTGAGCAGACTGGGCTGCTGCTGCATCCAGCACGAGGGAGGGAGCAAGGAGAACAAGACAGCAAACAGTCAGTGTCTAGCAGAGATGAGCTGAAATTAGTCTGTAAAAAGACAGCGTAATGCAATAGCAGAGGCCTTCCTGATAACACATTAGAGGGTTGTTAGACTAATCTTTCTCTCATTAGCTCATTCTCTGTGGTTTGACACATAACTTAAGACCCCACGAGTTAAACAGGCTGAAGCGACGACAGAGTCCTGCCATGTACAGTTATTTCCCTCTGCATGGAGCAATTAGGAAACACTAATGAGCATCCCAGGAGGATCCCCTGAAGAGCCTCACTGCTGAATGCCATATGAACAGCAGCAAAGATCAGTGGGAAAGGATGTTTAGAAATGTGTATAAACTTGATCGTGCCTTGCTGCTAGTTTAACCTGTAACTGCAGTGTAGTAAGCCCTGTCAGGTCCTGATTTCCTTGGAGAAGCAAGACCCAGTATAAATTTGGATAAAAAAGAAAGTTTGGATGAGCTATTATGCCTCATCCTGCTTGTGGGAGTAACAATCAAGCAAAGGGAAATTGAATCAGGGATTTGGGCAATAATCTATTCAATTTTGTATATATTAGTGAAATCAAGGCAGGACCCTAAGAGGTGTAAAAAATAAAGCTGATGGGCAGCTGCTGGAGGCTAGGTCAGTGTGGTATTGCTGGGCAATGGAAGAAAAGGAGCAATACAGGTTAATTACACAGCCTGGCTTTAGACTTCTAGAGTCCCAAGAAAAAAACCTCTCAGGGGGGATTCAGAGCTTAGTTTTCTCCACTGGCTCTATTAAAAGCTTAGTATCCAAACTTAGATACAGAAATTATCTGCAAAAAACAAGAATGCCCACTTCTTTCATGCTATTCTGCCTCAGAATAACAGAATAATTAGCTATTGGAATAACCATGAAGCTGTTTCTTCTATCATATCATAGAGTCATTGTACTGGGTCTGGCTGAGCTGGAGTTTATTCCCCATGGCCCCCAGAGTGCTATGCTGGGTATTGGTGGCTACAGAGGTGTTGGTAACATCCCAGAGTTTTGGCTCCAGCTCACCAGAGCTGGAACAGCACCAGCACTGTCTACAGCGTACCCTGCATCAGTAGGATGGGGCAAGATCCTGGGGGTGACACATCCAGCTGATCCAAATTAACCCAAGGGGTCTTCCATACTATAGAATGTCAGCTCAGACTGAAAACTAAGGAAAGGAGAAGGAAAGGACATTCATTATTTGCAAAGTTCAGCTTCCTGAGCAACCCCTGCCTGTGCTTCCCAGTAAGTGGCTGATGGGAAGTAAAGAATAAGCCTTGAGTTTTTTTCTCTTTGCTTGTGTGCACACAGACTTTGCTTAGCAAACTACTTATGTCAGCCTGTGAGAGACTGAAATATTAGTGGTTCATGTCTCAAAATGAATGTTCCTTTGTGGAGGCAGCTTTGCTGAGGCCAAGTTTGCATCTCCTGAGAGGTGATGAGTTTTTGGATGTTTGGTGATAAGGCCTCTGGTCCACACAAGGCAGAGAGGGAGAACACCCATCACTGGAGGTTGCAGTCCAAGCTTTGAGCCAGGTAAGAGGCAGATCCTGTGACATGGAAAAGTGCTTTTCATCATACCAATTATGCTCCCTTACTTACATCCCCTGCTCCCCAGGAAGGTCACTTCACGTGGGACATTCATATTCACATGTAGGCCTGAGGGTGTTCATCCCTTCTAATGAGCCATAACTCTTGGACATGAGACACTGACATACCCTAGAATGAGTCATAAACCATCAAAGACTCACAAAGTGCCCCAAGACTAATTTCTGAGGTCTTCCACCTCAGGAATAAAAGCTACCCTATCCCCCCACCCACTCCAACAGGGTGGTACCTGGGAAATCCCACCAAGCCCGAACCGATATTGAAATATTGAACTTAGTCTCATGGACTTTCCCCACTCCCAATGGATTACCATCACTCCACAACAATGAAGCTTCATTGAGGGATCTGTGCATGGTGATAACTTTCTACTTTTATTCTTTCTTTCTCTTTCTCCCTTTTCCCTCATATATTTTCTTAAGTGATATTTTTGTGCTTTTTTGTTGCTATATTACTGTAGATACTAATAATAACAACCAAAATGGCTGCATACTTGCTTTCTATCATAACAAAATTGTTCTAGAATAAACCCTACATATAAAAATATATATGTATCTACAGACACTGATCATTCAGTGCTATTACACTCTGCTGCAAGAGAGCTATTAACAACAACCTGGGTTGCCCTTGCCTTCAGGGGTGGGTCACCACACAAACGGGGAGCTGTTTCCATTCTTATTTTCCTTTCCCTCTCCTGCTGGGAAGGAGGGTGATAGAGCAGCTTGGTGGGCACCTGTCATCCAGCAAAGATCAACTCACCACAGTCAGAACCATGGAATGGTTTGGATTGGAAAGAATCTTTAAAATCCAAAATTCCCCCATCATGGGCAGGGACACCTTCCCCTAGATCAGGTTGTTCAAAGCCCCATCCAACCTGGGGTTGAACCACAGTCCCAGAGATGGAGCATCCACAAATTCTCTGGGCAGCCTGTGCCAGGGCATCACAACTCTTATAGTTTAGTTGAAGCAATAAATTTCTGTCCAATACCTGATCTAAACCTGCCTTCCTTCAGCTCAAGGTCATTCTCCCTTGTCCTATCACTACATATCCTCAGGATAAGTCCCTCCCCAGCCTTTTTGGAGGCCCCCATTAGGTTCTGGATGGTGATCTAAATTCTCCCTGTAGCCCTCATTTCTCCAACCCTAAGCTTCTCTGTGGTGGTATCTTCCTCTAGATTCATTCCAACAGTTCACCACCTTAGCTGAACATCCATGGTGCATTTACATTCCACCTCACCTTTTTTTTTCTTGAGGATACTGAAGGATACTTGCAGTTTTGAAAGGCAGATTTCTTTAAGATACTAAATGTGAATAGATACAAAATATTATTTGCATCTCCATTCATAAATCTAGATATTTATGTTGGATGGCTCCTTCTCACCACAAAAATCTAAAGCATTATTAGTTTGGAGGTAATGTGTTTTGCAATGTAATTTTAAGACAAATTTAACTCACTAGCATTTTTTAAAAGCTAACATTGATTTGGTTAGAGCATATATGAAATTATAAATAATAGTTTGTGACTGTGATGTGTGCAGTGAAAAAGAGCTGTAAAATCTAACAAAATATTTCCAAGTACCTTGGAAATATCAGGGAGCCACAGAGTAACCATTTGTAATAAAGAAGATATGTCAATCCAACTTTATTTTTCTTTTTATTTTCCTTTATAAAATTATTTGTGAGTTGAGTAGAAGCTGGTTATGTCTTATTTTTACTTTGGTAAGACTTCTGATGCAGGCTTAGTGGCTATTTTCACAAATAAGCCTGAGAAATCTGGACTAGACCAAACTGCCACAGAGTTGGTGGAAAGACAATTTGGAAGCTGTACTCAGGGATTATTTGTCAGTGGTTCATAGTCAAAACAGAGGGAAGTGCTGGGCAGGATCCAACAGGCGTCTGCCTTCATTTTGGAGCTCTTCAATACTTTTGCTAATGATCCAGATGATGGAATGCAAAGTGTACTTATTAAATCTGCAGGTGACAACAAGCTTCAAGAAGTTCAAGAACAAGACTGGAATTTAAAATTATGCTGAGACACAGGAGATATGGTTGGGAAAACTGCACTGAAATTCATTAGGGACTCATGCAAAAAATAACACTTCGCAGGCATAATCAGCTGTAAAAAATCAGAATGGGGACCAGCTGCTTGAGCAGCCGTTACACAGAGAAGTGTTTAGAAGTTATAGTGGGTCATAAGTGAATAATTATCCCACTCCAACCCCCTCCCACCATCATGGCTGTAAAACCAGGAGCATAACCTTCAGTCCCATATGCTGCTATCCCTTCAATTTATTCAGCAGTGGGGAGGCAGATTCTAGAGCAGCACACCAGAGAGAGCTGTGGACAGAAGCCAGAGGACCGGAGTGAGAGTGATCACATATCTGAAAAGAGTTATATTTTAGAAAAGACTGAAAAAAAAATCAAAATATTCAGCCAAAAGGGGTAAAGACTGGAAGCATACTGGTAACAGCCTTCATGTAGGCAATGTGCTTCTGAAAACAGGAAAGAAATATCTTTGTAGGACATGATAAGAAACACCAAACTCTATTTTTTGAAAATTACATGTAGGTTTCGGGACAAAACTTCTCAAAGCAGTGGAATCTGTTTCACAGAGTCATGGGAATATTGGCTTGAATGGATCTCTGCAGGCCATTTAGTCTAATCTTCAGTTCAGTAATGGACTTTTGCCACCATTAACTTTCCTGGAGGAGATGTGGAGTCTTTATAACATAAGGAGCTTTAGAAGAGAAAGAAGCCAAAATGATGCACTTAGCCAAGGAATAGAGATCTCCATATTTCAGTGTTTTTGTACTGACTGTTGTGTCTGCCGGCTGCCCCAGTTAACGGCTTGGAAGGGGACATGTTCAATTTACTAAAATGTGTTAATGCTGAGAACTTACTTTTAAAGGAGACTTCTTTAGGAAACTGCCACTGTTTTTATTTGGAAATCTTCATAACTTAGCACCTTCAGCAGATAATGGAATCTCCTTACCAAATGGCCATTTTGAGGTGTTTGCTAAGACCAGGCATAACTTTCTGGTTTGAGTAAAGTCCAGAACCCGTTCTTTCACTACTGAAAAGCACAAATTCTGCATGAGCAAAAATGGCTTTAGCAACTACCAGAATCTACTGCTACAAAACATTATGTTAGACCCCATTCCTGTTAAATCATCTCCATACATGGCATTGTTGGATCAAAAAATAATTCTTATAAAAGGAGATCATACCTGGACGTTTTGGTCAGAATGAAAAAGTGAATATTCTGTGGTTTATCCTGTAACAGTTTTTACATTCAATCATATTGTTGGAGGAGTAAATTAGGTCTCCAGGGGGTCCTAATCACTAGGCTACAGACTTATGCTGCCACTTGTGCTCTGCTGGTTTTCATGAATCTCAAATTATTTTGCTATCTAGTAGATTACTATCCTCAGGGGGGAGTAAAGAATGAGAAATATGCACAAATTTGCTCATTCTTCCTCCGTGTCTATATCTAGACAGTTAAAGTAGCTTATTCAGAAAATGAGAGAAGTAGGTGTGAATCTGCACAGATAAAGTTGAATATCAAACTGCACGTTCCCACCTCATAGAAGAGTCATTATATAAAATAAAAAAAGACTCAAGGCAGAGAGAAGAAATGAATGCCATTCCAAGCTTTTGCCTTGTGAGACATTCTGTGGGAATCTTTAATGTGTCCCATTTTTCCAGGAAGGATCCTGATTAAGCAGAATAATCTGGGTAGAAATTATCACAGCCCTACCAGCACAGAAGCTCTCAGTGAAGCTGAAGAGGAACTTAGAGCAGCTAGAGAAATCTTGGGTAAATGTGTAAATTTAGTTCATTTGGAATTAAATGCTTCCAAATCTAGAGTGAAACTTCTGAAGGTAAAGTTCCACTTCACCTTTTGTGAAGAATCAACACCCCATTTGCTTGGAATCTGACAATTATTGCATTTGCAATTTGCAGAATTTTTGCTGAGAAAAGAGAAAAGGAAGCACCTCCCTACTCATCTTCCCCAGACCACCCATGACTTGGCAGACCTATGATCCTCCCACAGACACAGCCTTTTGTATGAGCTCTGCAGCGTTTAGATAACGAGGCCCCAACTCATTTCACAGAAATCTTGTTACCGAAAAAATCTAAATTAGTGCTATTATTGTTGTACAATTTCTCTGTAATCAATGCAATGGGCAAGGCTTTACAGAAGCCAGCTTAAATCTCCTGTGGTCTGAATGCCTTTCTGAGATGTTGTCATCATCCTTGCTCTGATGACAGGATGATTCTTGGGCAGAGAAGCAGAGAAATTTGGCCTGTTGTTTCCTGGATGTACGTTGTGGGTCCAGCACTCAGTACCCACCACACTTTCAATCACACAGCATTCAAAGACTCAGGAAGTTTTAAAGATTCTTGAAGTGGGTTTTTTTGGTTCAGTGATGGGAATGATTCTTTTAAAATTCAAACCTATGTGAAACTATCTGACTGATTTGAAGAGGCAACTAATTTGTTTGCTAATTGAACCACACATCCTGCTACTTTTGTGTATATACTTGAACCTTGTTCAAAATAAATAAAATAATTTCTATTATCTTCTTCACCTCTGGAATCATTAACTTCTTTTTAGGTCATAACTCACAATGTCCTTTTATCAATCTCTTACAATTAACAAAATTTATTCTAATAAGTAGTTCTCATTTTTATATTGTGCAGTGGGTGAATTTATAGCTATTGACACTTGTTTAAAAAAATGACGATACCCTCAAAATATATAAATCTGGTTAAAAAACACAGTCTTATGATTGTTATTCATTAAGAACAATATTAGCAATTCCTGATCAGTTAAACTTGGTAAGATATTTTTGTTTTAGAATCCAGTGGGAATGCTTCAGTAAAAGAAGATTCCAGAGAACCGCACAGGAAGTCCAGCAAATCCAAATTAATCCCACCATGCAGCAGAAACATGGTCTCCTCTTACACATTTTACATTCCTAAAATAGACCTCAGGGACTGTAAGCCAACCATAAAGAACTAAGTTACATGTGATAGCACAGGGGATTCTGGATAAATAAATAACTTTTAAATTTTGAATTAATTGAATGGCGTGTACACAAGTGGGTGTGGTGGTAGGAGAAGGGGGAATGGCCTTAAGCTGAAGGAGAGTAGATTTACATTAGATATTAAAAACAAAATTCTTTACTGTGGTCGTGGTGAGGCACTGGAACATATTGCGCAGCGTGGCTGTGGGCTCCCCAATCCTGGAATTTTTCAAGGCCTGATTGGATGGGGCTCTGAGTAACCTGCTCTAGTGGAAGGTGTCCCTTTCTGTTTCTGGAGCTGGAACTCCATGATCAGAATTCGGAAATGGCCTCATTAGGGCCAAGCAGAGGGAGGAGCAGAAAGGAGCTCCTCCCTCAACCTGCTGGCCACACTCTCCCCAGTGCAGCTCAGGATGCTATTGTCCCTCCTATGTCCTACTGTTGTCCCTCCTATGTCCTACTATTGTCCCTCCTGGTCACCAGAGCACTGCCAGCTCATGTCCAGCTGTCACCCACCACGACTCCAAAGTCCTTCTCAGCAGAGCTGCTCTATTGCAGGCCAGCCCCCAACCTGTGCTGGTACTTGGGGTTATTTCTGCTCACGTGCAGGACCTCACACTTACCCATGGTCCTTTGAGTATTCCTTATGTTACATTAACATTCAAAATGGATTCTGCAAGAGGAGAGGACTCTCCTGTTGTCCTTTGAAGATCCATCAGCTACAGGAGTGGGGATATAGTCTATAAGCCAGACCCTGACTCACCAAGCAAGCATATAAATGCCAACCCATTCCTTCAGAATTTTCCTACTGAACACATATTAATTTATTCTTGGAACACATATTAATTTATTTTATGTAACGTCTCTTGATTGACTACTCTAACCTTGAATTCCCATCATGGAGGAGCAAATATTTTAGAAAGGATTTGACACAGAAGATGCAGTTTGTCAGTGAATATAGATAATGTGGTGCAACTGAGCCCTTTAGGAGATCCATGCCTCCATTTGAAACTCAAGTCTAGACAACAGCTACAACACTGGCATTTTCAAAGTACTGTATTGCAGCTTCAGCTGGCATGAAATGGTGTGCACAATGGAGCCAGAGTGATTTACACCTGCAGAAAAGCTGGCTTGCTTTAAAGGTTTGTTTATGAAGGGGAAGAAAAAGTAAAAAACAAAAATCACTTTTCTGTCTGTTTTTCTCCTTTTTTTTCTTTACTTATTTTTTATCATCTGCCAAAAGCCAAAGAAGAAAAGTGAGAGCAAAAAAAAAATAAAAGCCAGGGACAGCAAACTATTACTAGAAAACAGCATAAGCAAATTAAAATGGAAAGAAAATGCCAGAAACTACTACCGTGCTTCATTCTTTGGAGAATCAACTTGCAATTGATTAGCACAAATGTGCCTTGATCCATCATCATGTTCTCCACTTCAGCAAGCACAAACTGATAGTTTGGAATGGAGGTGGCGTGAAGTAAATGCTGTAATTTGTGACTGTGTGACAACAAATGAAACACGGCAAGAGGGCCAAGCTATCTGAAGCAAAACAATAATAGCTTGGTGAGCATATTAGGCAACCCCAGAGGAGAGGAGATGAAAGATTCAGGCAATAAGGAGAATGTATGTATTTTAGATGTTAGGCAACCCTATTCTCAAGGCATTACAAGCAACAAGAACATCTGAGAAGTGCATCTGGGTTGGGCAGAAACATATTCACCCCTGGTAAGCACATTTCCCAGTAATGCCTTGGTGAGAAGAAATAAAAATAAATAGGAAAATAGAAAAGGATTATCACCCTGGCTAGTAGATTCTTTTCAGAAAGCATCTGGCTAGAAGTAAATAGTATTATGAGATCTTTCCCTAGTTTTTATGATTTATGTGTTCAGTTTCATCAGATCTAGGATAGGGCATTTATTGGGTACTACATGCCCTGAGAATTTATGTTGCATGGCTAAACATCATGTCTGTATATCTTTTCTCAGTAATCTCTGATAATACCCAAATGGGCTTTTTATTTTAAACATCTGGACAGCCGTATGGTTTGAGAGAATTAAGGTGCTAAGTGAAGAAAACAGCACAACCATAAAACCTTTCAAATAAACAAAGCTTTCTTTGGAACATTAACTTCTTTACAGAGAAATCTTCTCTGTTCCTAAAAATGCACTTAGTACTTTATGTCTTAATCTCAAGGTAACGCTTTTCTCTTACAAATAATCTCAAGTCATTTAATGGTACCATTACTGTAGAAAACTATGAGATATTTGCATAAAAAGCACATCACCAAAAGAAATATAGAAAAATAAAAGCTCTTCTTTTCCCCTTGGCTTTTGTCTTTTTTTCATGCTAAAAGCAGGAAAATACTGTTCAGCAGGGTGTTCTCTTCTACTCAGTAATAACACTGTCAGCACTGTCATAAAAATAGCTAAAGGTGTAATTTAGGGAAATTTGTCTGCATATTAATAATTGAGTTTCTATTTGTTGACACAGAAATTCAAAAGAGAGGGAAAGATATTGCAGCTTATTCAGTTCTTTGTCTTTATGCACGTGCATGTCTGTGTCAGTGCATGTCTGCATGCTTATAGCTCAAAACTGCATGTAAAACTATTCTCTCATGTGAACAATAATAAAAAATATGCTGAGAATCACTGCTCACAAGTCATTTAAAGAAGTAAAAATTATTGGGTATTACTGTCCTTCCAAAGTACTTTAAAGAGTTGACAACATGCTTCTATTTCAAATTAGAGCTATAATATATATACACATACATATGAGACAATGTCCTTCAGCAAGATAAGAAATAAAAATATGTTGAACTGGATAATCTGGTAGCTTTCCCTTTTTGCAATGCACTTTCCTTCATGAATGATTCTATTTCTGTTATGAACTACTGTTTGATTTTACTGAGGAATTAGATTCCATCTTAACTGAATCTTCACTACCATAACCTGTATTTCTTCCTGTATTGACTCATTCTCATCCATTTAAGTTTATTAAATGCTGTGCAACAGGATGGATCAGTAAAGTTTGCTTGGATAATCATGATTTCAAGACTAGAGCCTGGAAAGAATAGAGTTTGCTTGGTCATACTTGACATATATTGTATCATATGTTTTGAGGGGGCTTCTTCTGACTTTTTTAAGGAGCAATTGGAAAATTCCTACCCAGATGTAAAGATGTTTCCTGATTTATCATGCCTCGCAAACTCACTATTCACTGATTGTGCAGGCATACCTATGGTAAAAAACCAGAATTGATGTACACAAAGGATTTATGCAAAAGTCAATGTTTAGAGTTTTCCAGCTCTGTTGCGCTTTGCAGTTATTCATAATATAGGTTGCCTAATTTTTAGATGGATTTTATTTTGTTTTTAGCAAAAATAATTTTGTACATTTTAAGGCATAATTTTGCTGGAGGATAAACTAGATGGTCTTGGCAAGGTTGCCTTAGTGTGACTCTAAAAGACAGAGATTTTCACAGAACTTGATCAGTATTGAGGTTTAGAAATGGACTGCTCAACTGCAAATGCTGACTTTCCTTTGTACCGTTGAACTTGCCTGCATATATGGGAGTTGCTGAGCAATGCTGATATCTTTGGGATGATCTCATGCTACTTATTATCATTAATTTTGTGACTAAACCAGTGGCAGTTCACTGGAGGGTCGCTAAGATGATCAGGGTCTACAGAGCACTGCATATAACGTCAGGCTAGGGGAAATGGAATTTGAGCTGGAAATGGAATTTGAGCTGGAAATGGAATTTTCCCTCAGCCTAGAGAAGAGAAAGGTAAAGGTGGCTGTAAGGGCTCCCATCATTACACACGCACAGAGAAAAAAAGGCTTTTCAAGACTACAGATCCAAACTCCAAACTCTTAGAGGTATTAGGGAAGATTAGGGATAGCAGTCTTCCTTCAAGAAAGGAAATTTTGACTGGAAGTAAGAAAAACTTTTTCCCTCAGGAGAATGATGAATATTGTGTCTCCATCTTTGGAGCTTTTGGAAGACAGTCTGGAAAAGATTGTGTGAAATCAACTTAACTTTGGAGTTAGACTTTCTTTCTGATGGAGGAGTTGAGTTAAAGATCTCCAGAGGTTTTTCCTGAAGACCTTTATATTTACTTAATGAAGAACATAAGGCTCCTTTTACAATCAAAGGGAAAAACATGTGTCTGAAGAAATCACTCCTTCAGTGGCTAAAGAAGGACCCAAAATCAGCATTTCTTCTAATTAATGTTGTATGATTAGACATTCAAGTTTGTGACAAGATAAAATGCCAGCCTTCTAGTCTGGACAAATATTCTTCATAAGGCTTGGAGAAAACATGAGTAACAACTCAACCCTATTTAAGAAGGGCATGCTCTGCAACCCTGATCCTTTTCTGTGCAGGTTTTTTGCTTGGTTGCCCAGCTACTGAGAGGAGAGGGAAAGGTGTGAGTCAATGGAGAGGAAAACAAAGCAGCCAGACCCACGGTGCCAGCAGTGTGCTGTACAGACACACAGCCTGTGACCCAATTTGTGCCCTGCTGGTAATGAAGTAAATGCAAAGCAGCATTAGTAGGCAGCCCAAATGCAATCCTTCAGGCAAAGGCTATTTTTTTACTTAAGCTCACACTCCATTTTGCATCTAAAAATGCCAGAGGACTGTTTGTCTGGAGATTAAAATCTGTTCTAATGTATAAGGATTGACAAGCAGTAAGTTTCTTTGCATTTGAGGTTTTGAGACAGTCTTATTCCAAGTCATTTTTAATGAAAAGGGAAGAGAATGAACTGTCTGGATCACTGATCTTTTTATAGATAATATACATTTCTATGAGAAAGAAAAAGAGAGATGGACTTGAAATTTTAATTCTGTTCAGCTTCTCTCAGCAATCCAAATTTCCAGGGTGAAGACAGTTCATTCTTTGGAAAAATTGGTGCTGAAAAACTCGATCTAGGTGGCAAGGACCAAGTATTTTCCAAGTAGTATAAAGAAGGCAAGGCACTGCATGTCTGTGTACAGGTTTTCAGGCCCACCCTTTAAATCCAGAATACTGGTTGAGATCATAACATGCAAAAGAAATCTGTATTTTCCTGTATTTATACCATGCATTAGAGCTGTGTGCTGCCCTCCATATGTGGTTATAAAAAATGGGCTGAGCACAATGCCTTTTTCCCTTCAACCAGCCCCCCAGTAAACAAAAAAACATTGTCTTTTCTGAGGTTTATTTGATCCACAGCCTGAGGTGGAGTATGATGGAAAGCTTTGGAATGTTTCTTTGGAAAGCTAAGAGAAAAATTGTCCTGCTGCTCACTTTGTCTTGGCTGTGGTCTGAAAAGTCTGTCAGGCCTTGAGTATTTCAGAGGAAAGTCCTGGAAAAGTGTGGGCCTACGCAGCCAGCTTTTCCACCCAGAAAATGGACATATACTGTCAATGAGGATGGCTGTGCTGGACTTCCTCTTGTTTGTTTGTTTGGGGTTTTTACATTTGTTTTGGTTTGGTTTTTGCACTTTTTCCCCCACTTGCTCTTGCAAATGAAAAATGTAAACACAATCTGGATCAAGGGTGAAAATCTGCTGCTTAGTTTTAGGAGAGCCTATTTTGTTTAGCTTTGGTTTGGGATTTTGGGGTTTTTGTTGATTTGTTGGTTTTTTCCCCTCACCTGAAGGGCTTTTTGATAAGGGTTCAGTGTGCAAGTTGTCATTTTTGTTGAAGTTTAACACAGAACTGCCTCTATTTATCAAAGTAATGTCTTCCATAGCACAAATCTAACATGACAGGAAGGACAGACCCTTTCCTTTTTGGGGCTTGGATTTTATTTATAATAGCATGGTACCAGCAGTTTTATACTAAGAATGTCTGGTCTCAAAACCAAAAAGAAAACTGGTTTTGAGTAAGAATTGGAGAGAAGGAACTGGCTCAGGGTTATCTTTGCTCCACCTCAAGTGTCTTCACAGCAGATGAGGCAGCTACAATCTTACTGCCATTTTATTAAAAAGGAGAAAAAGAGAATTATCCTTGTTTTCCTCTCCTATTTGCCTTTGTATCCTAATAAATTAGCTGTTTTTTATTTTGAATGGCCCAGTTCTCACTGTTGTTTATACTTGGTACATTGATGGCTCCAGGGAGTATTTTGGTAATGAGATAAGCAAGTTGTAGCTTTTCACTTTCTTTCTGGTGTGGGTCTTTTGGGTCCCATACACTCTGGAGATTCCTGTGAGTGCCTAAAGAATATTTTCTGACTGTTTTTTAATGTTTTCTGAACAATGCTTTAATAAGAAACATAATGAATTTGGTAATTTTGCTCTCTATATAGTCACCTTTCACATGCAAAGCAGGCTCTTCATCTAACAGAAGTGGATATATGCAGATAAGGAGTGTGAGGACAGAAGGTGTTTATCAGACTGGAAGTCTCAAAGTTTCAAATATTTTGGCTGTATATATAACTGGCTGGCTTTTCCCATTCCAATATGTTGTAGAAAGTGAGTTAGTCCCTTTAAGAAAAGGGTTAGAAAGGGAGAAAAAAAAAATTTTTTTTCAGACAATTTTGAATTATTCTGTAGAAAGTTCTCTGCAGAGAGCTGCCCTGGTGAGAGCTCCTTGTCCCAGAGCTCCTTCTCCAGCTCCTGTGCTGCTGCTGCCTCCTGTGTGCCACTCTCTGTCCCAGATGTGCATTAAATGAGTGAGTGCAGTGATTCCCTCACGGTCAGAGCTGACAACTGCCGCAGGAATCCTCAGGAAAAAAAAAAAAAAAAAAGAAATAAAAAGGGAAAAAAATAAAGGGAAGGATATTTTAGTTTGAGATACTTAAAGAAAGGACAAAATCACCACTCTTTTCAGGGAGCATTTTCCTTCAGCTCCTTCCTATGACACAGAGCATCCTGCTTTGTCTGACCTGCTGCACACCGTGAGTGACACGGCTAACACAAAGTGACTGGGCTGCAGAAACCGAGGGGATGCAGTCAGAGTGGTTGTGTTGATGGCTCCAAAGAGGCTCCTGGGACTGCCAAGCAGTTAAGCTGCAGATGGGCTGTTTGCTATGCTGTGGTCCTTGACATTCTTTGCACTGCTAGACAAAGAAAGGGGGTGGGCACAGCACTATATGCCTTTCTACTGTTTTTTTTTCCCTGCACAAAAGCATTTGATTTAGGCTCGGTTTTGTTTTGGCTCAAATTATTTTTCAAATAATACCATGACTCAGGAAACAATGAATGGTAGGAATAATGTGCACCTCCAGAATGTTGTGCAGGAGAACACATTATTTTGCATCTACCACATTAGCTGTACACTGGGCTTTGTTTTCCACCACATCATTCATGGTACAAGTTAATTACACACTTTCAATGTGCTGCTTTCTTTCTTACCACACAAGATAATACAATTCTGAACTCATTTAAGCAAAGCAAATGCTTTTCTTCCTATTATGTATTGTGCCAAGCAGTAAATAATAGTAATTAATAAAAAGCAGAACAGAGTTCAGCAAAGTAACTTCTTGCTTTTATTCATGAAGAAAACCAAAATTTCATTAAGGGCAGTGCTGGATGTTCCTCTGCTGTTCCCAAAATGTGATGTTGGTCAAGGCAATTGTTTCTTGAGAAAGGCTGACAGTGACAATGAAGATTTAATCTGCTTTCCTCAGCATATCCCAGATTCAACTTTTCTATGGCATAATGGGTGAACTGCAAACACATCTCTTGTGAAACAAGACAGTTGGTTCCATAAGTTTATCCTGTGTATGGATGTGCCAACAAAGCTCTGATCTTCTCTCAGTTTAGTCTGATAAACCAGACTGTAGTAGTCTTCAAAGTGTTTCCCTTTTACCACAGTTCTTACTCAAATTTCTCCATCTGTTGCCAGCTTCACATACTGATGTCCTTCTCCCTACATTATTATCTGCATTCATCTACATATGCATTTATTTACATCCATATATCCCTAAGATATATGTAGAGATCACACATATCTTAGCCCCTGGGCATTCCCAAATTGGGGTTTTCCTCTCTTCTGGAACACAATTGGGTTGTTAACATTCAAAGGAATAAAACTATTTGAATTTTTCTGTATTTCAATTGTCTACACTGAAGACTTTTTTGGTCAGCAATTTCTTCTTCCTGTCAGCAGCCTGCACCATCATGTGCACCAGTGTGGGCAGGTTTTGCTGCCCGTAGCAGGGGAGTTAGAATTAGTTAATCTTTAAGATCACTTCCAACCCAAATAATTCCATGATTCTTTAAGTCAGTTATTAAGGAGAATGGATTTATTTTGTTTGCTTGTTTAAGAAGGCTTTAGCTGGTAGCTGAGGTACTTCAAGAGGGTGGTAACCACCAAATGCCACCTCAGTCAGAGCAGGCTGCAATTCCAAAATCTCATTAACAACTATATGTTCCTAAGGCTTATGACCCAAGGGGAACCAAGGAAAAGAGAAGGCAGGGAGAAGAAGCCATGTGTGCAGAAATTTGTCACACAGTCATGCTAGAGAAGAAAAAGGGATTTTTTTCTCTACCTTCCATATAATTGCCCTTCAATTAGATGTACCTATCAGAGACCTGTGAGACACTGTTGTAATGAGTCCCTCCATGAGAGGCTATTCCAGTACCAATGCCAACTATTTTGTAGCTATATTACTTCAACATGTGAAATACAGAAGACTGGTCATACAATAATTCTAAAATTAGAAAAGCCAAAACATTTGATAATAACATATCTCACTGTAGGCCTCTCTTAGCAATTTGTGCTGGTATCAATTAATTGCATAGTCATTAGTATTAATGTACTATCCTTTGGGATTAGTTTATAAATAAGTGTTTTGTAGTCTAGGAGATAAATTGTTTCATCATTTATTTTTAGTCACAAAAGCTGGAAGTGCCTTTTATACAAAATAAATTACTCTAGCTTGTCTGTATTTAAATGGTCATTGCTAGGCTTTAAAATTAGAAACATTTAGATGAATGACCAGGAATTTTCTCTCTGACTAAAGCTTTTTGTTTTTTTCTCTAACCTCCACTTAGGAAATTAAACAGGTTAATGAGTAGCTGGAATCTGTGTTTTCATTCTTAATGGGAAATTTTAGGGGGAGAGAGAATGATGGAGTTTTTTTAATAGATTGATGTCCTTTACTTTTAGTTTTGTAACCTTCATGTTGAACCTAATCCCCACGTCCTGCAACAGTCAAAGACCTTATCATACCTAACAGAAGATCTAAAAGCAATAGGTGTTGTATTAGATGTTGATATGCATCTTTCAAATGCAAGAACATCTTGAATTAAGTGCTATTGATCAAGGTGAGGTAGTTCAAGTCTCGGTAATATAAATGAATTGCAGGACATGAATTGAGACTGGGTAGGAAAAATGTATATTATGTACTAGACACCTCTGAACAGAATGATTCTGGCCATTTCAGAGAAACAAGAACTAGAAATGAATTCTGGAGTGGAAACATGGAGAACAGAATTATCTTGGGCTTGCCTCTAACTAAATATCTGGGAAAATGCTGACAAAAATCTCATATGCATAACTCTTATTTGGCATGGCTTAGCTGACTTCTCATGCTACCTGGAATAGAGTGCATCTGCTTGAAGTTTGCAGAAAGAACTTATCTCAAACTTTTTGTTTCTTCCATGACAAATATTCTGTCTCCCTGCAAAGATGATTATAAAGCAGAGTGCTCTCTTGGGAAGAAAGTAGAAGGGAAATCCTAGAGTTAGAGATTTAAGACACGACCTTTAGGTCTCAATGACTTGATAACCCCTCTATTTTCTAAGAAGGCACCTAAGGATATTTTTTTTGGCCCAAGAAATTATGTCAGAGGTCAAAGATTTCCAATATTGCTACTGTACAGTTCTGAAAAAGGAGCAGCAGTCTGCACTGTTCTGCTGAGAAAAAAATTTAAACAATCAAGCTAAAGTTCTGGCATTCAAATGAGAATGCCATTATTGCCATTTCTCATCTTGATAGCAGAGAAAGGCTTCTTCTCCTGGTGGTGATATTGTCTGCTCTCACAGGAAGCATACTGGATCCCTGTTCTAGGAGTGTTCTTTGTTTTAAGCCACCTGTTGTATTGTTTACTGCTCATGTTATGCTGACATGGAAGCATGTTATGCTTGAAGATAATTAATCTCATGTCAGAATTTCAACAACCATTGTGGCTTCACTGAGCTCTGAATGATGTTTATTTTGTTTGGAAGAACCAGTTTATGCTTTCTCTTTCTATCGCCTTGTTCCATTTAAGTGACAAAGTGCCTTGATACAACACCAGTTTGATTTCTCCACACAGACACTCAACATCCTTCCCAATTTTGCACTTAACACTTCATACATTCAAATTTCCATTATTGCAATTCAATTTTTCTTTTTTTCCCTCTCTTTTTTTGAACTTTTTAGAGTTAAATATGATTATAATTGTAATACTTTCCTACTGGTTTGCAATTTGTAAACAAAAAAAATCCTGCAGAAAATGGATACAAGCTGTATGGAGAAGCATTTATACCTGCTGAACAATTGCCCTAAGTAGAAAATTGATTTCTGCTGTACATGTGCCAGGTAAATACTAACAAAAGTATTAATATTCATATTTCAGTAAGCAGGGAGGAGTGAATTGTAGAGAATTGAAGAGACACTTAAAAAGAAAGTGCTATAACTGTAAACTCACACTGCAAAGTATTTGCTCTTATCTTGATTTGATTGACTTTATATCTATATAGGCAAGATATCTGGAATAAGTGCTCCCTGAAATATCTTGAATAAATGCTCTCAAAAACAGAAAGGACCCTGTATCTATCAACAAGCAATTTCACCTTCCAAACCATTTGTTGTTCAATAACGTGTAGGTGTTAGAAGATTCCAGAACACAAGTGACCTTCTCAACAGAGATTGTGATACATTTCTGCTGGGGTCTCTACTCTGCCTGCTGCAGAAACTGCCGGAAGGAGGAAGAAGACTTTACTTTGGAACAGTCTGAGAATTTCTGTGCAGAAAATGAATGAAAGACACCTTGAGTAGGTCTGCAAAACAAATGCAGAAAATGAGTGTTCTGTGGTAGGAAAAGCCTCCACAGCAAGGGCCTTGAGGAGGAAGAATCCCTTGTGAGCAGTTTTGAACTTGTGCATCACTGAAGAATACTGGTTGGGAAGAAGGAGAAAAACACTTTGTGCTTCACAATAAAAGATAACTTTAATTTTCTTTTATTTAGTCTCACAATGAAGCATTGTCACGTTCTAATTTGCCTTGTACTTACTTGTGCAGTGAGAATTGCCCAAATGTCTCGCCCCTCAACAGTGACCTTTCAGTCTGGTGTATTAAAATATATTTCCTTGAAAGAAATCCCCCTTGCCAAGCACGCAAGTCCTTCCCAATGGCACAACTTCATCCTCATTACCATTGTGGCGACACTCGTAATATTTAGATTTGTATCCTCAACAACAGAAATCTTCACAAGTCTTTCCAGTATAGATCTCTATACTGTAGCCACTTCAATTGTTTGGATTTCTGAGGGATTTCTATCACCATTATCTATACATTTTGTCTTGAGGGTTTTGCTGTCCAAGAAACATTAGGAAGGACCTGTTTGTGTTTGACCAACACCTTCCACTTCCATAGGAATTCAGCCAGCTTCATGTTCCATAAAATCACAGAATGGTTTGGATCAGAAGGGACCTTAAAGATCACCTGGTTCCAACCCCCTGCCATGGACAGGCAAACATAAATATGAATCTTTCGCTAGACCAGGTTCCTCAGAGCCCCATCCAGCCTGGTCTTGAGCAATTCCAGGGATGGTCCATCCAACCTTCTCTGGGCAACTTTGTCCTTCCTATTTGCCTCCAACAGCACTATGCAACTGTGAGCTCAGACATTTCATCTGAAAATGCAACAGAATTAAAGCAAGCATGACATGAAAAGTGATTTAAATGTTGAATTGGCATTTTGAGAACGATAGGTGATTTCTAAGGATATGCTAAGAACAATTGTCTCTAGGGAAAAACCAGAAAGCTTTTAACAAACTTCATCTGGTTTAGCTGATTCCTTTCTCTCTCTGCTGTGAATTAGATAGATTGCCATTTGTACTTACAGCAGAAGAGTGTTCCAGCTTCAGTCAGCAGATGCCCCAAAGACTTCCTAATTCAACTGAAAAATCTCACTGCTTTCAGACACTGTGTTACTTACCTTTGTAGAGAAGTCACATCTCATCACCTCTGACAGAGTTTTCTGAGCACCACTGTTCATAAGATTAGGAAACTCTCAAAAAAGAGCAGGCTTTACTAACACCTTATACCTTGTACTAAAATTTGCACAGATTTCACATGCAAATTCTGTCTAACTATATTTTTCTTTGTATGAAAAAGCATGGGGAGATGGTAGGGTTTATTTTCCAATTTAACTTGTATATTCACTAATGGAAGAAATAGATGCCATTTTGAGTAATATAATAAACTTTTTCCCAGGTGAATCTAAATAAAATGGAAGAATGGGTGAACTATGGTTCACAGAGCATACCAATGGCTAGCAACTTTCCACTCAAAATCAAAAACTAATCCAACTCCAACAACTGCTCAGGAAAGACAGACAGGAACCACAGCATTGCAGAAATACAGAGATTTCTTCAGCAGAGAAAGCAACTATGCAGAAAGAGCCTTCACTTACAGGAATTTCCATTATAGGTAAAGGCAAAGGTGGACTCAAGAAACAAGGCCAAATAAAAATGCAGGGCAGGTCCTGAGAATGATTTTGGAGGTGGAGTCATGGGTTGATAATAAGTGCTGCAGTGCAATAATGAGTTTTGGGGCTTGGATTTTATTGGTGGCCATTGAGGTGCTGGTTTTTAGGGGTTTATTTTGAGGATAAGTTGGAATACATACAATTGTGCAATCAGCAACTCCACAGTTCAATATTTCAGACTGATGCTCAGCCAGAGGATCACTGAAGCACCTTTGAAATTCCAGCCATTCTCCTGAGAGGCTAGAAATATATTTCAAACTGAATCTGCTAGAATTAATATGAGCTTGCTTGCATACTTCTTTCCTTTAATCTATATATCTCCCAGCACTTCAGATCACTTGCTGATTTGCTTTTCTTCCTTCTACTTTTTTTCTTTTCCCAGGAACCTGTGCTCACCAGTTTGAATACACATATGTTCTCTTGTTTATTGCTCCAGACACATCCTTCATTTGTTAATAGATTCATGTGCTTGTGCTCCTGATGGGTTTTGTTTGCTCTTGATTCAGTCACTGAAATCTGTGTGTAGCAAGGAATTTGAAAAGAGCATGCAGCTGTTTGCCAGATAAACTGACACATCATAATTTTGTACTTTTTGCATCCTCCTTTGTTTTAATAAGTATGGATGCCATGGATTTATAAACAAGTGCTTTGAGGATTTGAGGCTCATTTCACTATTGACTTTCTCTTATCTTTTATTTTCTCCTTATTTTTTTGTAGATGTATTTGTGGACTTTGGAACAATCTAATGCTGTAGCAATCATATCACTTTCAATTTGCACAGGATTTTTTTATTGTCAGACTTCTTTAATGGAATGGTAATGGTTCTTCTTTATGCCATGACTGAAATGTGCTAGAAGCTTTACAGGCAAATAAACAAAATCTGGCCTTGGCTGTTGAAGTGGACTCAGTCCCACACATAATCACTCTAACTGAGCACATAATAATAACCCATGATTGCACTGTCTTGTTGGTAGGGTTTAGTTGACAGCAGACTGAATCCTGATTTGGTTACTCAGCACTGTGGTTGTGTAACTATGAGCAGAATTCTGATCTTGGGCCTAGGAGCTTAGGAATATGCCAAGCCCCTGGATTTTTCAGTAATTCCTATGGATTTATTTATCCCAACAGAAAATGTAGTTTGCAAATTGATTTTTTCACTTGCATGGCAAATGTTTTATAAATAAGAAAATAGTCTAGATGTGAGCAGACACTGAAAAATGAGGTTACAAACCTGTATTTGGAAGGATCCAAATGGTCCCCAGAAATAAAGTGTGTACCTAAGGTTAGGTGAAAGAGGACCTTTTACAAAACAACTTTCACACTGGGCATCAGTATTAAGTAAATGGACACACTATATATGAAATTGTAGGGACATCAGCACTGTTTGGCCTTTGTGACCACAACTGTGTTCTTCCATATGGTGATCCCATGGTTATCAGTAAGGACTGAGTCATGTCCTTGGTCTCATTCCTTTTTGCAATGCCCCTGTCACTTTGTAAACAATATCTCACCACAGAAGGTTTAGATAAGATATTAGGAATCTTTTTTTTTTCTTTTTCTTTTTTTTTTCTTTTTTATTTAATGGAAATGGCTGTAAATCATTGCAGCACACTGGCCAGGGAATTGGTGGAGTCATCATCCCTGTAAGTGTTCAAAAAATATTTAGATGAGGAATTTGAGGACATGGTTTAATGGTGAACATCATCCTGGTGCTGGGTTGATGGTTGTACTTACTGATCTTTAAGGTCCTTTCCAACCTTAACAATTCCATGATTCTATGACCTCACATGCATTTGTTTCTGTGGGATTCTTTAGGTAGGACAAAATTTCAGCATATAGGAGGAATTAAGCAGTCCAAAGATCTATTGATTTCTTGAGCAGGATAACCTTTCTTAATCTTCTGGCATACTATCATGAAACTCAAGATGATGCAGATTTGAGCAAAAATCCCTGGACATGCATCATTTACATGTTTAAGCTTACACCCTGTAGGAACTTGCTCCAATGCCATGTTATTTCTAGTGAAGTTGTCAAGACATACAATTAAAAACAATAGGAAGAAACCCTGTTTTTCACTGATTTTGGTTTGCTGGGGTTTATTTTTTAAGATTTTTTTCAAAGATGAAATCAAAATGAAATTGTGCTTCACAACAAAATCAACAAAAGAGTTTTTCTTGATAGAATCTACCTGCTTTTCCGTTTCTTGCTGTAGCCACATCCTCAAATGGCAAGCAGAAGAGGCAGTAATTTTTTCGTGCTCCTTTCATGAAATTTTTCAGCACAAATATGGGAATAAATATTACCTATTAATGTGTCAATCCCTTCATCTCCACACAAGCACAAACAGAATAACTAATTACTACCACAGTATGGTAAGAAAGCTTTGTTTTGCCTCACACCAAGTAGTTGTTTAAATATCTCCAAGCAGTAAGAACTCTTTCCAAAAGCATCAGAAAATTGTAGACTCACTGTGAAAATTGAGCACATGATTTTTAGTAATTTTATTGGCTTGTCTGTCTTGACCGCGAGTGAATATTTGTACCAAGCTGTCCCCAGTAATATATTTAATCTTCTATCTTTAGATGTTTCAGGACTCCATTCTTCCTCAGTGGATAATAATAAGGCTGTGTTCAGAGAGGAAAAATGAAGGTGGAGCTCTGAGGGTACTGTATCTTTGCTCATTGGAAAGGAGCATATGATTGTTATTAATTTGAAGGCTCAAGGGTGTCTGAGGTGGCTCCTTAACTTTTCAAGGAAATTCAATATTGCAAAAGAATGCATAAATACAATTTCAGACTGTTTTAGATTAAACCAATCCCTTACAAGTGCTGGGGCTTCAACTTCTTGTATAATTGATGGAAAGATTTGGACACCTCCACTGCATGACTCAGAGGACACAATTTAGGAAAATCCACACATACATCCAGGGCTCCTGAGGCTGTGACAACTGATCAAGTGCCTGAAGAATAAAAAGCATACCATCAAACACACCACAAGCTGTGGATCTTGTTATGAGACTTGATTGCTGCCATTTAGTTGTCTGTTGGTCTGATGGTCTTGATTCTTTGGGGCACGGGAAGAAACACAAAGTCTGATGGGTTAAAACATGCTCAGGCTCAGTGGTAAAGCCCAGGAGGGAGCTTTCAGTTCTCTGGTGGAAAGCCTCTGAAATTAGTCTGGGGGCACTTTGGGGGTCTTTGTTGGCTTTTGACACATTGTAAGACATGCCAGCTAATTCTTCATGGATGTGGGTGAAGAGCACCTAAAGATTATACAAGTATCTGAGGAGTTGTCAATTCAGGCTGGGCATATCCATGCCATGATTCAAAAGTCTTGTGAGAATTATGTTGGGCATTGGTTATTCCCACTGGGAGCACAAAAAGGGTATAAATCTAAGAGGGAAGCTCCACAGTCATTGCACTCCAACTCTCTGATCTTCCCAGGGAGAATGTTAAGTGCATGTTGCATACAATGGCTCCACACGGTAACAAAACCTTGATCCTAATGCTGCCTATTTCCTTTGTGCAATTTTGTACCATTAGTTCAGTTTCCTGTGTTCCTCCCTAATACCTGCACTGTTCCATGGATGTCTGTAATTCAGGAATAGCCATAAATAATTTAATCTGCACAACAATGAAGAGTGTATGAAAGGAACTTAGTCCCCGTGAATTACTCTGTGAAAGGAGATAATGAGGTTTTTTGGGTTTAAGTCCACCATATTAAGGATAACAGCAAATATTTAGCTTTAAACCTTCAGTCTCCTGAATTAAGGTTCTCTCTGTGTGTTGCCAAGATGACATTAAAAGTGGCCATGGATGTTTGAAAGCTTTACCACAAGATCAATTTCAATTACTTACTGTAATTGAAGAAGTGTGGGAATTTCTGAGGTGGCCACAGGTTTTGTGTGTCTATCTTTGCCTGCCATATACACAACTGCCTGCACAAAATAAAGTTTGAATCAACTCCACAACTTACTCTAAAGCTGAATTTTCATCACCACAGTAAGGAAAATTGTAGTATCTTGTTTCTGGTGGTTTCTAAAGAGTACAGATGGTGTCTACTTGCTTGTTTTAAAAGCCAGTAGAAATATTCTTTTCTTCTGGAGCAGCCCACTATACATAGATCCTCCATGCTTATTTTAGAGGAAATGGAAAAAGGAACCATGGTATTGTTCTGGGAGTTTTCACTGTATTTTCCTTAGCCACAAAAAACCTAACAAACAAACAAACAAACAATCAAACAGATAAATATATTAAAGACAGAATGTGTAGTGATGAGACACTACTACAAAATTAGCTTTTTTACTCCCAGTGAATAGAGTCTTTAAAAGATCCCTTCATTTCAACCTTCTCATCTTCCTGAAATGAATTTCTAGTGAAAAGCAATTACAGTGAATATTTCCATATTCCCAGTGCCCCTAAATGTACCTATATTAATTTTCTGGACTTATCTTAGTAATATATTGTGTTTTATCATATATTTTCTTGTGTCTATATTTGTGTGCCAGTGACTCTGTGCATTTGTGCTTAAAAATTTCCCAGACAGGGCCAGGTTTGACCACCAGGATGATTACCAATACAGCAATTGGGAAAACAGCTGTAAAGGCTTTTAGTCCCACCTTTAGGGCTGCAATCACTGCTCCAGGTGGAATTTGACTGGGAATACTGACATTTCCATCCTGACTACCACTGAGCTACTCAGAAAATCAAAACATATAATTTAATCCAACTTCACATCTCTGAGGATGCTGTTGTCTCAAGGTGTCCCTGAAGAGGGTCCGATACTGCAACAGCTGCTGCAGGAAGAGATTTTACACAGTGGATCCATATTGAGTTAAATTTAAGAATCCTCTAAAGAATTGCCAAAAAGATCTTGATTGAAACTGCATGGAGGGAGAATTATGTGTAAATGTCTCAATTTTGACTCTCATCAGGAAGACCATGGAGTTAAATGTGGTATCAGGAAAAAAAAAATCACTTATGAGTGATAAATGAGAATGAAGGTAGTGAAAATTTCCCCAACTTCATTCTAACATTTTGCTTCAATCTGTGGTTTAGACAGTTTAAGTGCACTACCAAAGTAGCCAGGTTCATATGGCCCTGATGTAAAGGGTATGTGTGCCTTCAGTCTCATCTCAGCAATAATGTTGGGAGTAATGTCTGTAGGCATCTAACTCGACTGAAAAGGTAGAGGATTCAGAAATGTCTGCGGTCTTACAGGGAGCTGGGAATAAAACGCAATAATTTCTAAATGCCCATATGGAAAGAAAAAGTTTGGTCAGAGTTCATAGCTCCTGGGTCACAACAAATGCAAGGGTGTAGAAGGAGCAATATTTTAGATTATATTGTATGAGGCAGCATTGCTTTTTCACAAGCAAGGCTGTTGAGTGGAAAGGCTGAGGAAAAAACAAGAGAGAGGCGTGACCTTTCCTATAACTCAATTATCAACATTTACAAAGCATGCTAGAGAGGGCTTTTCTAAGCTCTATGACAAATCTAGAAATGTGAAAAAGCAATGTTACCCTTGGAATAATGCCAACAAGGATTTGCTTAGGTTAAGAAACTCTCCCAGGAGTCAGTCAGTTCAGTACACCATGTCCCTCCTCTCTTCTTGAGGCTTTTTACCCCTCAAAAGAATCACAGAAACATTTGGGTGTGAAAAGATCTCGAAGGTCATCATTGCAAGTCCACTAAACCACATCCCCAAGGCCCTCCAACCACACAGCTGTTGAACACCTCCAGGAATGGTGACTCCACCACTTCCCTGGGCAGCCTGCTCCAGTGCTTCACAACCCTTTTGAGAAACAGGGATCTCAGAGATATTTACTTTCCTAAAAGTTTCACAAAACTAACAATCTGAGCAAAGAAGGCAGTTCAAATGCTCATAACTTTATTTCTAGAAACTTTCACGTGCTAACTGCTGTAATCAACCACGGCAGCCTGAATGTACTGTCAGACTCTGCATTCAGGGGTTAACAAAAATGAGAATAAACTGTTTATTTGTAAATGTTTGGTCAGCTGAGAAATACAAATCCAAAACAGCTACATTAACTCTGCAACTCCCAAACTACTGGAGTTTTCTTGATTTTCTATGGCAAAGCAGCATTACTAGAGCACGCTATTTCTTCATTTTTCAAATTTTTTTCTGTTAAATATAGTAAGAAAAAAAAGAGAAAAGAAAGGAAAAAAGATAAAGGAAAGAAAAAATGTTTTAAAAGTGTAAGGCAAAGGAATATCTCTTCCTTTGTGAAAAAAAGTTGATAACCTATAGCCATCTATTTCTGATTATTTTCCTATTTGTGCTTAACTATAGTGCCTTTAAAATCAGCTGTCACGAAGCCCACTCTACCTCCACGCAGCTGCCAAAAATATTCCTGTTCAATCTGCTTTTGTGTATTTTGGATGTTTGTTCTAACCCACCAATTTTCCTTCACAAAGCTATGTATTGGCAGCATTTGGCAAAAACTCCCTTGGAAAACAGAGGCATTGAGACTGGATTTCTATTGTTTATTTGTTTGGGAACACAGGGGGGATGTGGGAGGGTCAAGGACAGAGCAGGAAATTGCTCATATCTTCTTAAGCACACTCTATAACCACTGTCCTTTCATATAAGGCAGCCACACATAGAGGGAAACGACAGAAAATTGCAGCAATAATCCCACTGAGCCTAGCTAAGAGCTGGCTGTATAGTACATTCTGTACCTGGCAAATGCAAGATGTCTATACATCCAGGAGTGCAGAAATTGCCATTGAAATTACGTGTTTGTCCAGCTAAACAGCTCCCAGACAGAAGTGACAGTCATAGGGGGTTATTATTAGATGTGTGAGTGGTCCCAGCTCCAGCCAGGGGAACCCAAAGCATCTGTGCAAATCAGCTCTGTGCAGTCTGGTCTGTTTGTTCCTGACTCCAAAGGACTTGCACACAGCCCAGATCTGTTTCAGCTTGGTGTTCCTCTTTTTTTTCTTTTTTTTTATTGACCCACTTCTTTCTAAAAACTCATCAGGTGAGATGGAGGGAAAAGTGGAAACTAACAGTGCCATCTAATGGATGTATGATTTTACTACCTAATAGACCTAATTCCAGAAATTAAGAAAGAAAATAAACAAGAGATACAGATTCTCAGGGGTATAGGATGTTCAAAGTCTCTTTCTTATAGCGCAGGATTTTTATTTTTTGTTTTCCAAGGGAATCTGAAATACAAAGGAAACTAATTTATTTGTCTAAAAACAGCCTGGGCAGGTCAACATTGCTGCATTGTGGACAATTATTCCTGCTAGTGTGGATAATACAGATCAAAATGACTTTGGAAAATGGGGAATGAACAGCTGGGTCAGGTTTGTTTAAAGGTTTGCTTTCAAATCCCGGTTGCTTCAAAAATGAAGCAAACAAGCTAAAGCCAAAGAAAAACAATCAGAAGTTGTCTTTATCCTGTGGTCCTGATGTTTTTAAGGAAATTCACCAGCCTGCCCATTCACAAGACTCTCTAGAAGTCCCATTCCTAATGCCAGGGACTTTACAAACAGGGACCAAAGCCTCAGTGGGCAGCTCCAGTGAGCCCACGGATCCCTGCTTGACAAATCCCCCTCTCACAGCCAGAGCAGGTTTCCTTACCAGTTCAACCCCGGTTTTCCCATATCAGTCTCAGACGTTCTCATTCCATAATTCCATTTATTCATGGTGCAACAACACAGAAACAGTTCCGGCTCAGTGCCTCCAAAGAGGGTCCCCTTTGGGTTTTTACACCCTCACAATCTCCTGGTGCACGTCTCACTCTTCTTCCTGTGACTTCAGCTCCTGCCCCCTCTCCATGTCCATCCACCTTACTGGTATCACCAGCCTTCATCCCCTTTATTATTATCCAAAAGATTATCCCCTTTATATTATCCAAAAGATCAGCAATTCCTGCTTCTGCTGCATCCCCAGCATCCATCCCCCTGGCTGGCAATCACCCACCCATCTTCTTGTCCTTTGTTATCCCAAACAGCTCTTGGCCTCTTGTCTCAATGTGCAGCTCTGTGAGCTGAGCTACCTGGACCAGATATATTCCTCAACAGCCTCAGTTCCATAAAAAGATGAGGGCTCTGAGAAAAAAATGTGAGCTAAAATCTTCTGGATGTGCTGAAGTTCATGCTTCTCTTACCTGGATTTGCACCATGAGCTTGAAAGACCTCTTGAAGGGGAAACACAGATATCTATTTTCATAAGAGGCTTTTTGTCTGTGTTTTTTAGTCATAAATGCAAGTATCATTTAGTTGGAAGGGCAAGGGTAAATATTAATGGCAGCAGAGAAGGAGTGTTGATGGCTTTTAAACACTCATTACCAGTCAGCTGATTGTCTCAAAAATGTAGTTTTGTAAACATCCTTACTAGGGGCTTTGCAGGTATTAAAATATTTTTTCTCAGTACAGACTCATACATTTAAAATTGATGACTCCACAAGGTTTTTTTTTGTTTTGTTTTGTTTTGTTTTCAGCTGTCTGTTTGTGTGATAAAAACCTGTCATCATCAAAATGAGACACTGAGCATTTTAATCCCTGTTGATGTCATCTGGGATGCAGATCTGAAAATGTGGATTGACTTCTGCCATCTTGAGACATTCCATTGAAAGTCATGATCCTTCCCATCACTCCCACCAAACTCACTGTGCCAGCAATTTGCTACAATTGCATCCCTGCAACTGTGGGATGAAAACAAATTTACTTTATAAGACATTCGCAAAGGTTAGCAGTATTATGATACTTCAGATATAAAAGTGTAGCTACAGAAAACAAAAAACTGTAGTGTGCATAACATCTAATTGCACAATCCAAATTAAATTCACATCTGCGTTTGGCTTGAGGCAAAACACCAGAGCAGAAAAATGAGATCTGGGGATGCTATGATTCTCCACAGGCAGATGAGATCTTCCTTTGGAGGAAATGAGCCATCTTCTGAATATGTAGAAAAGCACCTCTTTTCTGACAAAGTGAATGAGGGCACAGATCAGTTTGGTCTTGTTCAGGCTTCTGGAAAACTATATTTCATACTGGCTCATTTAGCTCTTCTTACCTCTAAAATGAAAACAATCAGCTGTTAAGCCTTTGCATGAGTACCAGACCATCTCTCATTCTGGTTTCATTTAACAGCTCTTTATAAGATCACCTATTTCTTCCCCAAAGAAGTTAAAATTTCGAGAACAGTCAGGCTGTCTTCCTCTTCCTAATTTAAAACCAGATGGCAGTCTCAGTTAAATCAAAGTTTATTCTAATTTAGGGAGGTTAAACTTTGCTATCATGTTTGGGGGATACAGCCCTCCACGGGATGGATGTTTGCAGATTGCAAACTGATTCCCTTCAGAGGATTCCTGATGACCCTTCTGAAAAATCTCCTCTCCCTGCACAGTCCCAAAGTCTGCAGCAAGAGCAGAAGACATTGGGCACTTGTTGTAGGAGCCTTGAAGTGAAACACTGTGATCAGTCAATCATAGAATCTTAGAATCATTTAGGGTGGAAAGGACTCTAAGATCACTAAGTTTAACCATTAACCCAGCACTCTCAGAGTCCATCACTAAACCATGACCCCAAATTCCACACCTACACACCTCTGAAATAGCTCCAGGTTGTTGACTCAACCACTGGCAGTCTGGTCCAATGCTTGACAACCCTTTCACTTAAGAAATATTTCCTAATACCCACTCTAAATCTCCCTTGGCATAAGCTGAGGCCATTTCCTCTTGTCCTATTGCTTGTTCCTTGGGAGAAAAGACCATCCTATCCAGTGACATCACTGGCCTCCAATTTGAGGGTGGGGTGGTGTACCAAAGCAATAGTGGAGGTGATCATTTATGTAGTACCATACTTGGTTTTATCTGTTTTGGTTTTGTTTCACTGTTTCAAGACAAGTCACTGCCATTTTCTGTAATAAATATAACTTTTTTATTTCCTTGATTTCAAGGCAGGAAATTGTACTAATACCCCTTAGAGAGGGTGATGCTATTTTCATGCAACAGTTCTCAGTCTTTCTCCCAGATTCAGATTCCTTCACAGGGGAAATTGATACTGAAGTGATGTTTTAGTAATTTAAATAGTATCAGATGGAGTTTGCTGGAGAAAAATGAAAAAAAAAAAACCCTCAGACAAGTAAAAATTTACAAAAAAACCCTGTTTTGTGTAAACAATAGCTTATTTCAGGATTTTATATAAGCTGATGACTGGTTAAAAGGATTTCCCAGGTGGCCACAGCAAATGTAGCTCCTTCCATTAGCACTCCTGGTGTGGTGGGAGAGCTTTTTGTAAAGTGAGAGGAATGTGTATTTTGATGGATCATCCCTCCATTCATACCTGCATGGCATCCCACACTGACACAGCCAACAGGTGTTAAAAGGAATTCATGTTTTTGTATAAGAGTGTAGCAGCATCTGTCACTACACACAAACATGAGACTATCCTTTGCAAACACCAAAAACCCAGTGCAAGATAAACTCAAGCTCCTATTATGGAAAAGCTTCAAAAATTCTTTTGAGAAATTTGAAATCCATACTGTCAATTTTGCTCTTAAATACCCTCAGTCAATGGAACAAAACCCATCTGATAAAATGCAAGGTTTCTTCTAGGAAATTCTGGATGTCTCCTCTCCTGAAGGTAAAACCATTTTGCAATGTGGCTTAATTCTCTTCTCTTCTCTTCTCTTCTCTTCTCTTCTCTTCTCTTCTCTTCTCTTCTCTTCTCTTCTCTTCTCTTCTCTTCTCTTCTCTTCTCTTCTCTTCTCTTCTCTTCTCTTCTCTTCTCTTCTCTTCTCTTCTCTTCTCTTCTCTTCTCTTCTCTTCTCTTCTCTTCTCTTCTCTTCTCTTCTCCTTTTCCCCTTCCTCATCCTTTTTCCACCATATCATGGAAGTGACTGATTTACCTTGTCAAAAATCCCACTGGAATGGGAGCACAGTGTTGGGCCTTCTTTCCCCCTTAGTCAATAATAAGATAAGCTAATGTGAAGATTTATGCGTGTTCAAAGGCAGGTTACCTTGGGTTTGGGTCTTCTCTCTTTCATGTAGAGCAGGGTTTAGCCAGGAGGTTTCCAAAGCCTGGTCTGAAGTCAGTGTGTGCCTTGGTTCCCCTTGAGAAAATGTGGGAGTGATTGTTCCTTGTGGCGCCAGATTTTTATGTGTGTCTATGACTTGAACTTTAGACATCAGTTCTTTGCACTTTTAGACTGGTCTAAAAAGGAGCTGTAACCTTCCCTGGAGACTTCACATCATCCCTCTCAACCTGCTCCAAAGGAGTTTTAGATGCCAGATGTCCTCCTGGAGCCAAAGTCAAGGCCACAGCTCAAAACTGGTCCCGTCCCAACCACGTTGTGTCTGGCCATGGTTTGTCACACTTGTCCCAGAACTGTTACCACATTGGCTGATCTGACCACCTCTGGGCTGCTCCAGCTCTGGAATTCAGATTAATTAAGTAGGCATCCCCAGACAGATGCTCCCACAAGGAATTTCTAATTAATTTTAAGTCAAAGATACCTTATATAGAAAAAGCATGCTTTCCCGCATGTTCTCATTACTGCTTCCTTTTAACTGACTTAGCTCTTCCCCCACTGTGGAGCAATTTTAGGCCTCCAGTGCCTGGTTCATGCCTTCCCCTATGTGGCAAGAAACATAAAAGTTAAGCATTTCCATGGCTCAGTGAACCTCACTCCTAGAGCATTAAGCTTACTGACTCTGAAAAGGTGGCTTTGCTTCCTTCCTTTAACATAAAAACCAGAGCACATTAAACTCTTACTTATTGCTCCAGTGGATTTTAGTGTGGTGGGTGGAAATAAAAGCTTAGCTAAAGCATGGTGAGAAACCTCTGCTGGTGCTGCACTGTCCCCTCTGGGCACACTTTCCCTAGGGCTATTCCCTTCTCTTTTCCACAGGGTCCATGCCAGCCCTGTCACCATATCAGCTGGATGCCTTCCAGAGAAGGATTAGCAGCTGTCACACGGCTGCTTCCCATTTTGTTCTCCTGCCTGAGGAAAACCAGGCTGTCAGCCTTGCACAAGCACCAGAGCTGACTTGATTCATCATTTCCCAGAAACAAATCTCTACTCTTGTATTTAGTGTACAGAAAATTATACTCTGCTAATAGATCAGTCTTTCTTTTTTTTTGTTTCTCTCCCCCACTCGCCTCCTTCCACCCCTCCCTTTCCTCCCTCCCTCCTACGTGCACTTGTATGAGCTGCACTGTCTGTTCCACCTGCAAATCCTGCTGTAAGCTCTCAGCTGAGGCCCTAGAGAGACAAACTTCCACATAATTATTGTATGGTTAGTGGTATATGGGGCAAAGTAATGACAAACAACCCTAAATATAGACCCCTAAATAAAGTTCTGATAAGTGATGCAGGACAGGGATGTGAATCTGGACATGTAGCTTTTGTTTTTTCCTTCTTTTCCTTTTTTTTTTTTTTTTCTCTCAAAGTCTTTCTGTGAAGAGTGTGAAAAAATTAACTGGTCCAATCATAGGTGCAGCTGTTTCATTAGACCAATCTTCAATCAAACCCAAAAGTGAAATGTAACTCTCCTTAGGTCAAACAAAGCTCAGGAAAATGTTCAGGGCTGATGACACACCCAGGCTATTAATGAATTATAAACATAAATATATGAATTATAAATTAAATTAAATTAAATATATGAATTATAAATTTCACCTTCTGCAGTGGCTCCTTCCTTCTGAAAGTTGCCACCCCTAACCCAATTCAAAGAAAAACCCAAAATTCAACCTAGTCTTGAAAGCAAATATCACTGCTATGATCAAGGTGGCCTCTCCTCCAGGATGATTTGTCCTGCCATACAAGCATGAGCTGTGCTCTCCTAAAGCCACCACTACATGAGGTCTGTGGAAGGGGAAGGCAGGATTTGTTCTTTTCTCCCCTCTCCCGGCAGGTGTCACAGCCATGCAAAAGTGTCAGAAGACTTTGGCTGCAGTAACAGCAGAAAAAGAAGTGGGGGAAATCTGTGAAGGAATTGGAAGCAGGAGGATAACAGATAGTTTTTGTTTTCACCACAGGTTTGTGTATGTGTGTGCATGTGTGTACAAGGGTAGAGAGGAAATAAAAAGACATGTCCTTCTGCTTAAAGCTTTTTTTAAACATGACTTTTGAAAACGTACTCCTCCCCACACACCTGGTATCTTGTAAGAAAAATGTAATTCCCTCAGAATTAGTGCTTACCCACCCAGCACTCACCATCAATCATGCATTGTCCATTCTTTATTGAGTTCCTTCCTTTACCCTGTCAATATATTACCATTTTATTAAATCTTCTTGGTTTTTTTATTATTCATTCCCTCCTACACTTAATTCCTCACACTGTGCTCTAGTTGTGGTCTGCAGTTTCAACAGAAATAGCACAAAGCATCTCAGAGTCAAAGAGCTTTCTTTGAGAAAAGAAACACTAACAAAAAAAAAAAAAAAACCAGCAAATAAAGCCATTGATATTAAACTTTTAATATTTCCCCCCTAAGAAATTCACTGTCACACTGTGTTCTTCACTCAGACATTATCATAGTTTGGATGGAAAAGGACTAAATGTATTTCAATATCCCATCTCTAATCCCCTAAGATTAAATTGTAATCATCAGGCAATGAAGTATCCTGAAGGAAAGGGAGGGGGAGAGGGGAGGAGGACATGGACAACTCATTTGCTTCATTTCTTGCATTTTATGTTAAAATATTTACAAAGTAATTGAATTCCCACTCCCTCTTTCACAAGATGAGTCTTTACACCATCGTAAAGGTGTGTCTGTCTCCATGAGAAGGCAAAGCAGAATTCCTGGAATTCCTGGTATCTCTGTCTGCTAGACATGGAAACAGGGAGAACTAAGCATTCCTTGCAGTATGTTAGAGGATTTGAAACACTGACTTGCCAAAAGTGAGCCCTGAGCAGAAATTGAAATCTTGGGGCAGTCCAGAGGTAAGCTCCAAAATCTTTGAGAGTACTTTCAGCCCCTTTCTCAGCACTTGGTTTTTGCTGCACTCTGTTCAAGGCAATGTCCTTTGCAGGTCCCATTTCTATCTTCCCAGCTCTTCATCTTCACTGTGCAGGGAATCCAGGCTTCTCCTTCAGGGTTGTGAATTGATTTAGGGGCTGGGGAACCTGAATCTCTAAAGTTCCCAGTGTTCATTTCCTTATGCAGAATCCTGGAGGAGTGATTCCACCTTTGCTCTGCCCCCACCAGAAATACACACCAGTTTAATCATTGCTAAGACTTCAGAGGGTACCAAAAGGATTTCTTGCAGTACAATATAACAGCTCATCCATAATTTCTGACAGAGTTTTACCCCTTTATGGCAGTGCCAGGAAAAGAGAAGCTGTCTGATGGTGATGTCTGCCTAGAAGAAGGCACTGACCATGGGACTCAACTCAAAACTTCTGAGGAATGTAAGCCAAACCACTGCACCCCAGCCCCAGGTGCTAACCAGCACCATTATAAGGAGGTACCAGCATCAGTCTGTCTTTTCTGGGCTCCCAGATGTAAGCAATGAATTCTGCTCCTGACTTTATTTGTGCCTGGAGCATCTCATCCTGGCCCCGTGCTCAGTGCTGAGAAACTTCCAGCCCAGGGGCTCTGAGGGGACTCTCACTCCCATTCCACAGCCCCACTGACCCCAGCACCAACCCAGGGACTGTGAGGGGACTCTCACCCATTCCACAGCTCCATGGACCCCAGGGGACTCTCACACCCCTTGCACAGCTCCACTGACCCCAGGGGACCCTTACACCCATTGCACAGCCCCACTGACCCCAGCACCAACCCAAGGACTATGAGGGAGGGGACTCTCACATCCATTTCACAGCTCCACTGACCCCAGCACCAACCCAAGGACTATGAGGGAGGGGACTCTCACACCCATTGCACAGCTCCACTGACCCCAGCACCAACCCAAGGACTATGAGGGAGGGGACTCTCACATCCATTTCACAGCCCCACTGACCCCAGCACCAACCCAAGGACTATGAGGGGACTCTAACACCCATTCCACAGCTCCGCTGACCCCAACCCAACACGACAGAGTGGGCAGGAGAGACTGAATGTGCCACAGGCAGAGGGAGAGCAGCAGCAGACAGTGCAGTTACATAAACAAATCGGTGCATCCCCTTGCTTTTTGACCCAAACTGGAAAGGATCCTGCAACAAATAGTAATTTCTCCCACTAACCAGCCATGAGAGACAAATATCAGCTCACTAAAGCACAGAAAACAGCTGCTGCTTTCAGATCATAATTTAATTAGGTGTAATTTTCCAAACAAGCACCTTTTTTTTTTCTTTTTCATTACTATAAAGTAATGGACTGAGGGTTGATCCCACAGGCTAGGCTTTGAGGCTTTAAGGACAGTAACTACTTAATGAGGGAACTTGCACTGTGTTTATCCTCCCACTGCAGGTGCAAACACTCCACGAGCAGGAGCTGAGAAGGGAGCCAGCCCACCCTGGACTCAGGATGCAACCTGGACCTTTTTTTGAGCAGATCCAAGTTAGCCCAATTAGTCTGGGGCTTTTTCTCGTGTCGTTTTAAGTGCCCTGCACCACTTTCAGAAGTGCAACTGTTTTAGAAGCTGGAAAAATTAAAAATCTAGACTGTTTTGTCAACAGCCTCCACTCTGCCTCGCTTTACTCATACAGAGAAACCCTTTGCTATTTCTTTTCCACGTCTGAGGCTTGGAGACAGGTTCCCGGTGAACTGTGCCATGATTTTAAGTTAATAGTGCCATCTAGTGATGTGGGAAACAACGTGTCTCAGAGCCACTAGGCAGAGTCTCAGGGCTCCAGGGCATCCTCAGGAAATAAAGATCTTGTGTAATATTTAATAATATCTCAGGGTGACCTGTGCCAGGAGCAGGCAGAGTCCCACACGCTGCTAATAGCTGCCCTGGAGATGGGAGCAAAGGTGTAGGAGCCAGTACCCAGATCTCGGGGAAAAAAGAAATCCCAATGAGATTTGTGTGTGAGGTTTAGGATATTTTCCTTAGCAATTACAGGAAGGGGAGAAGGTAAAAAATATAATTCTGTGATGCTCTTGACTATTTCTGGCACATATATACACTTATATTTCATATATATATATATATATATATATATATATATATATATATATATATATGTTTATTTAAATATAGATATAAAGATATAGATAAAGATATATAGATATATAAATAGATAAATATATAAAAATTATTAGATGCTATCTGTAAATAGAAGTATCTGTCTCTCCCCAGTGGCATATATAAATATCAGTTGAATTCTCAAAATGTAGCAATCCCATTCCTAGAGGCTGCATTTCATTATTCAATTTCCATATAGGGGAAAAAAGAAGGTGAACACACACACAGAAGCCAATCCCAAATGCATGATCATGTGAAGTTTCTCACTATGGAAAATTAATTGACTTCATGTAAAATCTTAAGGACTACCTAGAGGTTGAATTTTCAACAGTAGGTACACAAAGTTTATTCTCACTCCCTTTGTGAACATTTTTCAATTCATTCTCCATGTGCCTTTCAGAGTTTGTCTTCATGCCTGTCCCTTAAGATATGAAGGACCTGAAGACTTCTTTTTAAGCCCAGAGCATGCAATGACAACACTTTGTGTGATTTATTTTAATGAGAAGGCAAAGCACTATTATGCAGCCAGACTCCAAGCAAATCTTTCATTACAGCTGCTACAGGAGGATGCTGGATGATACATTTCTGTGCCTGCTTACAGCTGAGGGAATGAAATGAAGTAAAAGGTGTTCTCAGTTTCCTGAATAAAAAGTAGGAAAAGTGAGCCTTGAAAGAAGGTTTCCAGGGACTTGAACCAGCATGCTTGTGTTAAAGGTCTAAAAAGAGACCTGGCTGCTCTTTACTTGCCTTGTGTTCATTCTGTACTTCATGTTGTGCAATTTCCCTCAGTGATTTCCAATAGTTTGGGTAAAAAAATCTGATTATTTTGCTTCCCCTGCTCATTATTTCTTTCTGGTTTTAGTTACTGGTGGCGTTTGCTTGTTTTCTTGTTTTCCTCTGGCAAGTGAGAGTTTACCCAGAGGTGTATGGTGGGATGTGCTACTGATTGGAACAAAACAGAATTTCCTCCAGAATTTGGATGGCAATTCTTCAACATGCACTCAGGGTGGAAATGTTTTTCAGGCTGAAGGCAGAAGGCAATTCATAGGACAAAGCTCTGCAGACCTGTAAAGTATGGTTTGTTTATTTAATTTTTTTCCTAAATAATTTCTGGCTTTGCAGGAGGTGAGTACACTGGCAACACTCAACATCTCTCTCAGCCTTTTTCTTTGACACATCATATTTGGAGATTTTGTCCTCACACTGTAGAATTTAAGATTCACATAGACTCTTTGAAAGTATTTTTTGCCCCAGGGTTTGAAGTGTGTTTTGCTGACCAAACATTAATTGCATCCTTTCCTGTGAGTTGGAGGACTGGACTTTATGACCACACAAGTCACCTTGTACTCCTAAAATTATTTTCTTTTCCAAATCTTTTTTAAGGCATAGTTTTCTTTAAATCTTAAAATAGCTGCAGCATCTAGCTTAAAGTCAAGCTGAAAAACTTGGATAGGATCAAAGAAAGCCTGGAGATATAGATCCAGGGATTTCATTTCTCTCTCTCCCCTCACTGTTTGTTGCCCCAAATTGCAGAAAGTAGATGTAGTCCTGAAAAGGCTCATCTGGTTAACAGCACAGGGCTCCAGAGAGGAGCTGCAGGGTCAAAGTGTTCTTTGCAAGATTCAGGCAGGGAAATTATGTATATATGTAGCACACAAGACTAACTACGTCCTGCAGCCCATAAGGATCCTGCAGAAGAACCTTCATGCACCCTGATGCACATGATTTGTTACATAGTGGGTTTGGGTTTTAACATCTATGTGTACCTAGAGGAAATGCCTCTCAATTATCCTGATCAGTGGGTCTTCTGGATGCAGAGATCAGTCTGAAAGCTCTGATGTTCTGTCAGAAGAGGCAGAGGATTTCACACCATTCCAAGCTGCCATTTGCCTGCAGGTGAAGTGAGTCACTGTGCCAATTACAGCAAATTATGAACGGGATGACCTGCCATGACACGGAGATATCAGGCAGGATTTTGTTTGCCTTTGCAGAACAGGGAAGGTAAATCCCACACTAGTATCTGGGATTTTCATATCTGGGTTTTCTGCAGCCTTTGGGTATAAGTTTCCTGACTTTTTCTTTTGGGGGTACTTGTTTGGGATCACATCTGCACGAGGTGCTGTAGTGCTGTGGGTCATGGCAAAAGCCTTGTGGTCACACATGCACTGATTGCCTTCTCTTTCCCTTCTCAGGATGGATCAGCATTGCATCTGTCCCCAGTGAACAGGCCACAGAGAACCACAGAATGTTTGGGTTGGAGGGGACCTCAAGGGTATTTTAGTCCCAATCCCCCTGCTAGACCAGTTTCCTCAAAACCTGAGCCAATCTGGCCTTGAACACAAACTTGTGGCTGTATTTTCTGCAGATTCTTGAAGCTGATTTTTATTAATCTGAAGTCTAAATTGAGAAACAGACTTTATACCCTGCCCTCCAAAAAATTCAATTTTCAGATTTCCATCTATTTTTTTAACATCATTGGTAAGTCCGTTATGTCAGGAGATTTGGAGTTATCCAAGGTTCTTTGATGTGTTTTCACCTTCTGTTTGCTCTTCAAAAAGAACATCAGACTAATGGGTTGGTAGGCACAGCCTGTATCATGTCAGCTCTGTGACACATGTTGTCCTTGTCCCTGAGAGCAGATGTGTGCTCAGGAACTGTTGTTCCCTGCCTGTCTCAAAGCACTTGTGTCAGGTTTCAAAAGAGGGCTGTGCTGCCATGGGACTGAGGGAGATGACACTCTTGTTTGGAGCAGTGGATGTGAAACATGTCCACAGAGATGAAGTCTTTCTTTTACAGCACTGGATTCCTCTGTGCCTGTGCTTTGCCCTGTTGCCTTCTGCATTAATGAAAAGATAAGAGAAGGAATGTGATCTCTCTGCACAGCTCTGCAGTGAGGCATCTCAAGGGCCAGAACCCAAACACAGACATTCCCACCCATGTCTTAGCCCTGCTTTGCCACCAGTGCTCCATGCCCTGCAGGTCCCTCTGAGGATAAAGGATTGGGTGATTTTAGGGTCCCTTCCCAGACAAATCACTCCTTCAGTCTCTGTTATGTGAGAAGGATCCCACACACTCTTCACAGTCATCCAGCAACCATATCTAAGTCCAAATATTTAAACTAGAAGTCTTTAGGCAGGACAATGATCTTCAATTCCCATTTTTAGTCTGTGCAACTGCCTCGTGTGCCTTATGGAGAATTTGAGGTGCATATAACGTATGTACAAAGGTATCACAATGCTAAGATATCTGTTCCCACTGACTTTAGAGGGAGCAAGAATGTCAGGGAAAAAGAAAAAACAAACCAAAGTGGAATTGTAAATAAGTAAAAAACCTAAGTAAACACAGAATGTGTTTTTATGACTGGAAGTGTAATGGTCCTTTTAATAATGCAGTATCTTTGGAGTACCAAATCCAGTTTTTGAGAAGAAACCCTCTTTGGAGCCATTTCAGATGAATATGGTTGGTCTAATTAGTAGTGGGTTTATCACATTCCCCTCTTCTTCAGAAGAGAATGCATTCTAAAATGTTGCTGCCTTTGTTTGAGCTCATTAAGGTTGTATGTGCCATTAAAATTATAAAACTTGTACTTTTGCTTATTCTTTGGGGGAATAAAAACAAAGAAAAATATCTACTTGGAACAGTATTTGACACATTCAGATATTTATTTATTCATACCATCAATACCTCGTATCATTGTCTCAACTCCTGTCTCCATTTGTAGGAAACACCTTCAGCCCAGAACTAAAAAATACTACAAATATCACAATTTCTTTATGCTTTGATAGCTCTTGAGAGAGAGCATTGACAAAACATGAGTCTTGCTTTTTATAAGACTCTTATCCTCATTTTCAGCTATTGTGCTGAGCAGGGTTACAGCTGCCTGAACTCAAGCTCTGTCCCAGCAGCTTGGAGGAAGCTGTACAGAACTTAACAGAGGGTAGTGGTAGGAATTAATACAGATCACAAATGCAGGAAAATAACTTAATATTTGCTATTAGAATCATGGGGTGATTTATGTTGGAAGGGAATTCAAATATTATCTCATTCCAACCCCCCTGCCATAGGCAGGGACATATTCCAGTAGACCAAGTTGCTCCAATCCAATCCAACCTGGCCCTGAACAACCCCAGGGATGGGGCATCCACAGCTTCTCTGGGCAATCTGTGCCTGTGCCCAGCCTGGTTGGTCTTTTTTTTTTTTACCTTGTTGCAGACTAGTGATGCTTTTAGACCAAAATATCTTTAAAATATCCATGTAAAATGAAGTCAGTCATTGAGGTTTTTAATTTCCCTTTATTTATTTTTTTTTCCAATTTTTTCTACAAGAACAGTATGATATGCATGATACAGTGTGCACAGACACATGCAGTTACAGTGACACCACATAATTCAATCCTACACATCCCTGCTAGAACTTTGTGCTGGGATGGTAAAGGACAGTCAATTCCTTTGTTGTAATCTTTGCTGCAGCTTTGTTCTTCCCTCTCTGCTGGGGCTCTTCTCCTTTCTCTGCAGCACAGTCCTTCCTTTCTTCTCAGGGGCTCCTCCTGGGCTCTCGACCCACCCCTATTTATCTCAGTTACCTTCACAAGCCACAGCTGCTGCCCAACTAAGGACCCTGCAGCTGCAGCTCGTTTAGAGTAACTTAGAACCACATAGGTCTTACAATACAACATATATTCAGGCCCCCACATTTCCCCCCTTTTCTTTTAACAATTACACAATAACAATATAATATACATACAGTCCCAGCTCTCAGGCTGTCACAGCTCTCGGCTGTCTTATGTTCTATCATAGTCCCAGCTCTCTGGCTGATACTCCAAAGTCCCAGCTCTCAGGCTGATATTCCAAAGTCCCAGCTCTCAGGCTGTCACAGCTCTCGGCTGTCCGGGGGATTCCATACCTTCTTATTCCAAAGTCCCAGCTCTCAGGCTGCCACAGCTCTCGGCTGTCCGGGGGATTCCATACCTTCTCTCTCTCGATGTTTGGCTGCATGTTCGTCTTCACACGGGGTCACCAGTTGTTGTAATCTTCGCTGCAGTGTTGTTATGGCCTCTCTGCTGGGGCTCTTCTCCTTTCTCTGCAGCACTTCTCAGGGGCTCCTCTTGGGCTCTTGACCCACCCCTATTTATCTCAGTTACCCTCACGAGCTACAGCTGTTGCCCAACTAAGGACCCTGCAGCTGCAGCTCGTTTGGAGTAACTTGGAACCACAAGGTCTTACAATACAACAACATATATTCAGGCCCCCACATTTCCCCCTTTTCTTTTAACAATTATACAATTATAATATACACACAGTCCCAGCTCTCAGGCTGCCTCTTCTATAGTCCCAGCTCTCTGGCTGCCATACACGTAAAGTCCCAGCTCTCAGGCTGTCACAGCTCTCGGCTGTCCGGGGGACTCCATACCTTCTCTCTCTCTCTGTTTGGCTGCAGCGTTGTTCTTCCCTCTCTGCCGGGGCTCTTCTTCTATCTTCTCAGGGGCTCCTCCTGGGCTCTCAACCCACCCCTATTTATCTCAGTTACCCTCACGAGCCACAGCTGTTGCCCAACTAAGGACCCTGCAGCTGCAGCTCGTTTGGAGTAACTTAGAACCACACAGGTGTTACAATACAACATATATTCAGGCCCCCACATTTCCCCCTTTTCTTTTAACAATTATAATATACACACAGTCCCAGCTCTCAGGCTGCCTCTTCTATAGTCCCAGCTCTCTGGCTGCCATACACGTAAAGTCCCAGCTCTCAGGCTGATACTCCAAAGTCCCAGCTCTCAGGCTGTCACAGCTCTCGGCTGTCCGGGGGATTCCATACCTTCTCTCTCTCTCTGTTTGGCTGCACGTTCGTCTTCACACGGGGTCACCAGTTGTTGCAATCTTCGCTGCAGCATTGTTCTTCCCTCTCTGCCGGGGCTCTTCTTCTATCTTCTCAGGGGCTCCTCCTGGGCTCTTGACCCACCCCTATTTATCTCAGTTACCCTCACGAGCCACAGCTGTTGCCCAACTAAGGACCCTGCAGCTGCAGCTCGTTTGGAGTAACTTAGAACCACACAGGTGTTACAATACAACATATATTCAGGCCCCCACATTCCTTGGGTCCTCAGACAGTACAAAATAAAAGACATAGAACAAGAGAAGGACAATGTGAAAAAAAATCACCAAGTTCTAATGATTTCACCAAAGAAAGCTGTTGATAGAGGGCAATTGAAACCAAACAGTATATAAGAAAAAAAAAAAAAAACCCAAGCATAACATGCTACCTGTAGTAAGTCTCAGACAGAATTTATTTTCCATTTATTTTAGTGGAATTGGTTGAGAACACAGTCTGCTGCCACTGAAGTCACCAAGAAATTTAATAGCATTATTATTATAAATATATATGCATATTATTATACAAGTAGGGCAGCATGGGTTAACTGGAACCATACGAGAGAACTCTACAAGGATGGACTTCCAAGCTCATTTTAGAGTGAAGATGTGGTAAATTGACCATAAGCATTTAAAACAGAGGTAACAAGGGTAGAGACCTGCATCTACAAAATGTGTGAGCAGCACTGAGGTGATGGCGATGCCCTTCAACACATCCATGGCTGAGCTAAAATTCTGTAAGAGCACTGGGAGCTTCTCAGAACTAGCAAGCCAATGGCACAGAAGGGAGGAATTCTAATTATTTAACTGAATGTGAAAAAGAGACAAAGAGAGTAAAGAATGCATAAAGTTTAAAAAAAAAGGGAATTCTGGAGAGCAATTTTTTTTTCATTAAAAACTAAGGAAAGAGCATACTGTGAACAAAGGAAAGGACACCATTAATGCAATTACAGATTTAGACTCATGTTTAGACAGAACTGGGCCAGTTGTTACCAGAAGACCCAACATTCATTATCATTCACTTAGAGACGAAAATCAAGCTGTTGAAAAAGCATCAAGCAGAGGAAGAGAATTAGGACCCAATGAAAAAAAAGAAAGGAAGGATAATAAAAAACTCAGCCAGGGCTACATATCTTTTTTTTTTCTCTCCTCATTTTCAGACCCATCTCCCCAGGAGGTGATACCTTCTCTGATCAGTGCCCGTGTTCCCTCTTGTACCCTGGAAAAAGCCCTAAAAATGGTTTGCCGAGTCAAGAGCATTGTTTCAGTAGGAACAGGGTAAAACTGGTTGTAATGGTGTCACTTACACTACAGAGTAATAGTTTCATACTAAACTTTTTTGGCCTGTTCTTGGTGTGAATATTGGCAAATAAGCCATGAAATGAAAAACAAAAAGGCAAAAGAAATAGAGAACCCATGTAGATGGATTTCAGGATGATCTCAGACAAGAATGCCTTTGTTCTGCATTGATCCAAAGGCTTGATTCCCTACAGCAGAAGGCAGGCAGAACTCTTGTTGACATAACTTTTTTTCTATGGCTTCATGGGACACTATTTGTGAAAGAATCATAAAAAAAAAATTAAAATTTAGCATATTTCAATCCTCTATGCTCAGCTGAGCATGGTAATTATTTCTATTTTCACAGGTAACTGCTAATTTAGGTGAGTAAATTATTTTCCTTAAATTCTGCAGCCTGTGTATTTTCAGATAGCAAAAAATGTATTTGTTTAACTTCAGACTTTTGTGTGCCGTGGGATCCTGTACTGCTTGAGAGCAACTGCTGCCATTTGAAAAATACCTGAAAGTGTCCCAGACAAAGAGAATGAACCCAAACCATGTGGGAGCCTGGTTGTCTGTGGCTATGGAAGTGACTGCCGGCCCCATGCAGGATTCAGCACTAAGGGGTCACTTAAGAAGCTGCCAGAAGCTTCTCCCATGTCCAACAGAGCCAAAGGAACAGCTCCAGGATGGACCCAACACTGGCCAAGGCTGAGCCCTTCAGTCACAGGACAAAACCTCTGGGGTGATGTGTTTAAAAAAGGTTAAAGTTGCTGCAAAATTGCAATTGCAAGCAGAGAGAGGAGGGACAGTGTGTGAGACAACCCTGCAGAGATCCTCCTGCAGCCCCTGCAGGATCCCACATTGGAGCAGGGTCCTGGCAGGACCTGTGACCCATGGAGAGAGGATCCCACATTGGAGCAGGGTCCTGGCAGGACCTGTGACCCATGGAGAGAGGATCCCAGGCTGGAGCAGGGTCCTGGCAGGACCTGTGACCCATGGAGAGAGGATCCCACATTGGAGCAGTTTTTTTGCCAGGACCTGTGACCCCGAGGGAAGCCCACACTGGGGACTGACCCAGTGGGAGGGACACCACTGGAGCAGTCCATCAAGAGCTGCAGCATGTGGGAAGGGATCATACTGGACAAATTCATGGGTGGCTGTCCCCCGTGGGACAGAGCTTGCTCTAAAGAAGAGGGAAGCTGTGAGGAGTTCTCCCCCTGAAGAGGAAGGAGCAGAAATGTGAGAAACTGATTGCAGCTCCCATTTCCTGTCCCCTGAATTACTGCAGAGGAAGAGATAGAGAATTTGAGAGTGAAATTGAATCTGGGAAGGGAAGGTTGGGGAGAAAATGTTTGAAGATTTTATTTCTGATTTGATTAGTAATAAATTAAATTAATTTCCCCTAGTCAAGTCCCTTTCCCTGTGATAGTTACTGATGAGTGATCATTCCCTGTCCTTATCTCACACCACAAGTTTTTGTTATACTTTCTCTCCCCTGTCCATCTGACAGAGTTGCTTTTTTGGGCACCTGGTGGTCAGTCCAGCCCAGCAGTAGATGCAGGATGGCCCACGCAGTTATCTAAATCAGTGTACTCAGAGAGTTGGAGCCTTTGGCCTCCTTTTGTGCAAACTGTCTCTTGAAGTAAATTTGTGTTGCTATAGAAACACCATACCTGGCACATGAATTGTGTTGTCAAGGAAAAAAAAAAAACAACAGGCATTCCTTTAAAGTTCCTCAGAGCTGACCATGCCCTTAGGGAGGATCTGCTGCAGCAATGTCTCTGACTGGTTTCTTTATGTCATTGAAATCCCTACAGGAATCACAGGACTGGATGCTCCCCCCTGAGCCCATCTTCTTCCCCACCAACTGTTTATCCTTTCCCTGTTTTAGACTCACAGTTGGTTCTGAGAATTGGACCCTCTTGCTCGATGTTTAGGCTATTAAAGTCTTTGACTACAGCCACTCTGCCCTACGGCATATTTCTTTTTAAGCTTAAGATGTCCGTGGCAGCATTTCTTTTCAAAGAAAGTTCAGGTAGAAGCTTCCAATATATTTGTTTTCTCACAGTTATCAGACACAGTGTGGATGGACTGAAAGACAGAAGAACTTGCAGGCACCCCCCCTCTATTATCATATCCATATCAAAAATACATCCCTGTTTTGTTCCAGCAAGAAGAAAATTTTCATACTCCAGTCACCCATGCAGTACACAATATTTGTGCTATGAGAGAGTGCTTATCAAATTTGAACAGAAATTGATGTAGAATTCAAGAGAAAAGCAACTGACTTATTTTAGTATGGCACAGAAATAGTACAGGCAGAACAATGCAAGCCTGAGATATTGATATAGAAGCAACAGCAACAAAAAGATGGTGCCTTGTCTTCAGAACATTAGAATTACCTTAGTAATTATGTTTGCACATTAGTAATGGATTAGAAACTGAGCTACTTCATTATGAAAACTACATGCATTTGTATTCATCACTTTTTATCAGGTGAGAGCAGACATTGGAATAACTTGTTTAAGAAGTTGATAAGAATATGCAGCAAGCCAGTGACATTTGCCAGGAGTGCAGTTTGGTGACAATATTAGCCACCAGATACCCAAGATGAGCTTTCTTCAGAGTTTGCACTGATATTGTTATCTGACCAAAGGCTAAGTAAATGAAATATACTGAGGAACAAGGAAAGGTGAAGGAACACTGGTAGCTTTATCAGGGAGAGCCAGGGAGAGTCCTTCGTTGATGGGCACTGAATTAGCCCATCAAAGAAGGACTAGACCATTGTCTTGGAATTGGTGAGAAACCTTCCATGATGTGCCAGTCCCTCCCCAGAAAGCTGTGCAAACTAAAGGAGTTATTGCCTAGAGAAGTTAACACTTTGTGGAAATGCTGCTTTATCCACAGTTTTGTGATAAAAGTGCTGAAAACCTGTTTTTTCATCATGCGACTGCAATGACACAAAGTTTAATGTATGACTGGATCACTCTTCATGGCTGGCAGTCAACACTGAAAATTTTTGCTACGTGTCTCTTGGAGCTCACTCAAATATGAAACTTTCCCTCAGTCTTCCCTGCTTTTAGCTTTTGAGACCATTCATGGCAAATTTTGGAAATGTCTGGTGGTTGTGAGCTTCCCAGATTTTTGGAAAGCCTGCCTTGCATCAGCCTGGCAAACAGAGAAGATACATTTCAAGCACTGAGTTGGCCACCTCTTGGAAAACTTTCTATTCTGAAATTGTGCCTAAATCATCACGGATGTACCCACATAAGGCTCAGGAAGAGACTGATTTCCTTTCTATATCTGCCCGGAGTGTATCTATATTATATAATTATCTGTATCCCAGGACTGCGGTCACCATGTTTATTTTGCATTGAGATGGAGCATGAAAGTATGCATTTATGTGTACTGAGCAAAAAAATTCTACTTTAAATTGTACTAGACATTCATCATCTTCCCTGTCCCCAGTAGCTATCCTGCACTCCCGCACTCCCAGGGAATGTCCTGAGCCGGAGAGATGAACATCTATTTTCAGCTCTGTTTTGTAGGCTAGACCCTGAATTTGCATAGATTCTTTAGGGGAAAACTTAGTTTCTCAGTTTTGTTCCTTACTTTATTTAATTTATGATGTTTAGTTGGCACTCTCAAAAATTGAAGAAAAAGCATTCATTTTCTTCATAAAATACATATAAAATGATATTTCAGAAATAAGTTTTTTCAGATATTAATCTTAGGATTTTTTTGTTCAAGTAGATCTTCAACAGTTTCTTCCACAAAATTTTATTCTTAAACATTTAATTTCAGATTCTGCAGAGTAACACAGTGCCATAATCACCATTTAATTGATGTTTTAATCCTTCTGTTTGTCTGAGTGACAGCAAAGGGAATTTCAATTAAACAGCAATTTTGCTGTGCTAATATTTAAAAGCCCTTAAAAAGAAAAAAAAAAGGATTTGACATTTCACAGCACTGACACCTGCCTGAAAATATTATATATTATATCTTAATGAAATGTGCCGTGAAAATGCATTTTTATGCACTATACAGCTCTCAGTTGAATTGCAGATTTTTTATCCATTATAAAGAAGATGCCAAGGCCTAATTGAATAGACCAGGGATTAGGTCACAGGCTTGATGCATGCCATTTGTAAAATGCATGATTTTCTTGAATAGATATGAGAAAACTTCTTCATTGAGTTTTGCTGCATACTGTCCATGTATAAAATGGAGAAGATATTGACATAATGATGTGGTCTAATGACACATATGACACAAGACAAAATTTTTGGAGCAGAAGCTGGAAAGTAAACCTGTAGAAAGAGATCTGGGTGATCCATGGCAAGTTGAACATGAGCCAGGAGTGCCCACCCTGTCCTGGGGCCATCAGGCACAGCATCACCAACCTGACAAGGGAGGGGATTGTCCCATTCTGCTCTGAGATGGGGTGACCTCATCTCAAGTCCTGGAGCAGTTTTGGGTGCCTCAGTAAAAGAAAAATGTAAAGGTCTTGGATTGTGTCCAGAGGGGATGAGAGACCCAGGTGGTGAAAGGTCTCCAGGGCAAGACAGGAGGAGCAGCCAAGGTCACTTGGCTTCTTCAGCCTGAGAAAAGAAGGCTGAGGGTGTTCTCCTCATCTGCACCTTCCTCCAGAGGAACAGGAGAGGAGGAAGAGCTCATCTCCACTCTCTGGTGACCAGCGATGGGACCTGAAGGAATGGGCTGACATTGTGCCAAATGAAGTTCACACTGGACTTTAGGAGAAGGTTCTTCACCCAGAGGGTGCTTGGTCACTTGAACAATGTCCCCAGGGAAATGGTCATGGCACCAAACCCACCAGGGTTCAAGCAGCACCTGGATGATGCTCTTTGTTCCATGGATCAGCAATCGGCAGGCCTGAAAGGAGCAGGGAGTTGGACTCGATGACTCTTAGGAGTCCCTTTAAAATTGACTTTTTTTAATTCCCCACTTCTATGTTTTTCCTATAGGCAGTGGCTGAAATTTTTCCAGAAGTTAACTTTAGCTCAGAAATTAACACGTTCCAGTTATAAAGCATGTCTACAGATGTATTTACCACAACTATCTCATTCTAGTGTTATTTCAGAATAATCAATGTGCAATTGTTTTCTTCCTTGTCAGCCCCTTTCACCTAGGTGTTCAAACCATCCTGAAGCTGACACCAAGATTTGGTTGACTTCTGTGTTATCAAAGAAGATTGAGGGAGATTTTGTATAAGAAAAAACATTATTAATGATTGAAGAAATTAATGTGTATTTAACTCTGCATTAATATAGGATATGGGTTCTAATTGAGATCAGTATTGCCCTGGAACATCCTCCAAGTTGATATGGAGAGCCATAACATACACTGAGGTGGAGCTCTGTCCTCTGCCATGACCAAGGTATAATGGGAGGATTTGGGTAGAAGAAAAACTGTTCAAGTAAAAAAAAAACAATGACATTAATGATTTAAGACTAATATGGACCCAAAACAAACTGCTGCTGATGGGGTGGGCTATTTACTGTGGTCTCATCTGCAGTTAAGTCTTATATTGTCTTTTAGATTAGGATGGAGACTGACAGTGAAAAAAAAAGGAAATTAAATAAAAGAGCTCTACTTTTCTTTAAATATGCACATCTCAACGGAGTTGCTCTGACCTATATTTAAGTTCCGACTTGAGTTTCCCTAATTAATTTAATTTATCTTTTCTATTTCATTCTGTCTTTCTCCTTCCCCTATCAAGAATTTCTCTTGGCAGATCTTGAAAGTAAATATTAAGGACAAAGAGTTCCCTGGGCAGCATTAAAGGAAGCTGTCCAGCAGGTCAAGGGAGGTGATTCTCCCCCACTACTCCACTCTTGTGATAGCCCACCTGGAGTACTGTGCAGGGGTCCCCTGCACAAGAAGGACATGAATCTGTCAGACCAGGTCTAGAGGAGGCCACAAAGATGCTCAAAGGGCTGGAGTGTCTCTCTTATGAAGACAGGCTCAGAAAGTTGGTGTGTTCCAGCCTGGAGGAAAGAACATTCCAGGGGAAAATTTTATCATCTTCCAGTACATAAAGTGGGCCTACAACAGAGCAGGAGAGGGACTTTCTACAAAGACATTTATGATAAAACAAAAGGAATTATTTTAGAATGAAGGAGAGTAGATTTAGATAATTAAGAAACAAATTTGTTATAGTAAAAGTGGTGAGGCACAGGAGGAGGCTGCCCATAGAAGATCTGTGAAGGGCTCTTCCAAATCAAACCATTACATGATTGTATGAAGTCTGCTTTCCAAAACTTCTTCCTTTAAATCTTCCCTTAGTAAATTTCTCTCTGCAATAGTCACTCATTTATTTTAATTAGTGAGAATTCCATAGCCCACCTCAACACAAATAAAATCAATAAAATAAAATGGAACAGCCTGGTCAACATCTTTGTTGCAACTATTTGGTTTTTTAATAGATTTCCCCCAGTCCCTCAGGAAATGAAACATCCACAGCAACAGCCCACATACTGTATTGACATATTTCAGTTCATTTCAGCTCTTTGGCTGACTCACTGAAAAGTTTATCAGCAAATTCAGTCTCCAATAGAAGCGCCCTCTCCTTGACTGCCTTTTTGTTGTGTTCATTTGCTTCTCTTTTCTGTCAAAAGGAAGAAATTACCACATGGCAGATTTTTGGTTTGCTTCCTTTCAGGTTGTTTATTGAAGTTTTATTTTTCTTAAGGCATTTTTTTGGTATGTGTATCTCAGCTTACAGGTACATCTCATAACTGATTTCTCATGTGCCTCGATGACAGAATTTCAGGCACTGCACACTTCATGCAATACAACTGAGCTTTCATCCTAAAGACGCTGTTTAGTAAATCCATCAAAGTAATAAAAATAGTAATGATGGGTCATTCTAGGGGTGATTCTTACTCCTGAGACAAAAGAGAAGTATAGACTACATCTTATTAACATTGAAGAATAAAAAATCAAATTTAGTGTTGTTAAATCTGTATTGATTTCACCATCCCTGTTGAGGGAATTCTCAGGAAAATAATAAAGATCTTCCATTGCTGTATTTAGACTGACTCTGAGAGTCCTGAGATTTTCTGGAGTGAATTGTGATGGCATATATGCTTCTTACAGAGTTGCAATGGATTATTTCTCTTAAGGTGCAACTTAACAAAGGGTAAGGAACTTTTTCAATAAAAGATAAGCAGGTTGCTGTCACAGACACCTTTTGTGAAAAATCCTTTCTTTAGGATTTTTCCCCTTTCTGAGAAGCTGTGGCCTCAACAAATGTAAACAATGGTTATCTGCTGCTGTGGAATGCATCAGGTGCATCTGTGATTGGTCTTGGGTGAATGTTTAGATTTACTGACCACTCACGGCAGAGCTGTTCTTGCTTTCTGCCTGGACACAGAACTTTGTTATTGATTCCTTTTCTATTCTTAGCTTAGCAAACTTCTGAGACTTTTTCTCTCTATTCCTATTAGTATAGTTCTAATGTAATATATATATCATAAAATAATAAATCAAGACTTCTGAACATGAGGTCAAGATTCTCGCCTCTGTCTTCACCCTGAAAGACCCTTGCAAGCCCTGTAACAGGTTGCCTTAAAGCAATATACAGAAAAGACAACTTCTTAGAGAAACTTTAAGGACTAGAACAACACTGGGAGAAGGTCCCACCATACTCAGGAGGTAATGAAAGAGAGAAAAGTGCATTGTCTGCCTGCCTGCCATGGGGCACATGTGTAAGAAGAAACCTGTTGCCTCCACTTTGCAAAGCAAAATTGTCTTGGACACAAGGGATGCAAAGAGCAGTGAAAGGGTTTGCTCTGAGCTACAGATGCCTGGAGCACGATGTGCTCCACTTGATCTTTCAGGTCTCCTGAGATTCACAAATACCTGGAGATGAAGTACCATGGTGGTAGGAGGGAAGGGAGAAATTGGGAGTGCATTGATAGGCTAACATCAAGGGCGGAAATTGATTAGGGGTTTGGAGAAAGCTAATTAATTGCTATTTTATAGAATCATAGAACAATTCAGGCTGGAAGGGACCTTAAAGATCATCTCATTCCAGGTACCCTGCCATGTCCAGGGACAACTTCCACCAGACTAGATTGCTCAGAGCCTCATCCAGCCTGGCCTTGAACGCCCCCAGGGATGGGGCATCCACAGCTTCTCCGGGCAACCTGTGCCAATGGCTCGCAAGACTCAGTAAGAAATGTTTTCCTAATATCTAATCTAAACCTGCAGTCTTTCAATTTAGAGATATTACCCCAGTATGATATTTTCAGTATCTGTATCTGTAAAAAGCCTGGACTACATTTTCCTGATAGCAATAAGCACTATCATGACGTTGTATAAAAAGTTGCCATTTCACTTCTTCAGGTGCAGTTTGGTGACTGCAGGAATTGCATGTTACATTTAATTGGCTCATTCAATACTCAGTACTTCAGAAAATTTAAAATGCTTTGCTTCGTGCCTATGAAAGAAATCTTCACTCAAGGTCCTTGCAAATTACAAAATGAAAACAACAACTGTGAGGTTTTTTTAATAAAAAACATTTGACAAAATATGAAAATGCATGATGTCTGTATTTATAGTTTATATCCTAATCTTCTATTATATTTCTAAATGCAGACTGCTCTCAGGCAGGTAAAATGCCATGTATTTAATTCCTGTCTTTTCAGTCCATATTTTAAAAAAATTATAAATGTTGCTAACATAAGTAATATTATTTAACCAATATAAAGTTAATTTTTTCATATGTCATCTTGGATGACTAATATAAGAATAGTGCCATCAGTAGAACTAAAGAATTTGGAGTGGAATGACCATGGGATGCATCTATTCTAGTGAATTTTCCTTTTATATTTGCTGGAAGTTCTTTTTCCTTTTATTGAAACCTCCAGTCTCAAGATTAATCAGTAAAAGCTTCCTGATTTAAGATCCATTATTGTTAATGGTGTTTATGCAGAATTTTAATTGTTTATAGCTTCTATTCTTTTGCAGATAGCTTTTTTCATTGGGTTAGACTTTGAAATACTCTGACATGATGATTTTAAGGCCTATGTGCTTAGCAGTCATTCAGGGAATAAGTGGATAGCCATTTTTAGCAGGATGAGTCCTATGTAATTCAAACTACGTCATTCATATTGGACAGGATGAGAAGAGCAGATGTTATTCTTTTCTGAAAAAATTATTCCATGTAATGGGAAGTAAAAAAATGGACCAGTTGAACAGAATTTCAGAATAATGTCTTGGTAAAAATGGACAAAATGCTTTTTTTTCCTTATATTTCTTTTTCCTTTTTTTTGCACACCACTCCCTGAGTCATACAAAAACCAAATAGTAACAAATCAGAAAAGGCAGCCTTCTCCAAAGGGCATCCAAACTTCTCCCACACACCTCTCCCTGCTGCTCCCCACCCCTTGCCCCAGTAACAATGTCGATCTCTTTATGTAAGCAAAGCCTTGTATCTCAGGAAATAGCCTGGCTTCCAGAAAACAGCTGAGCTACTTACAGCAAAGTGGATTTGACTTTATCACTAAATCGTGAAAAAGCAGGATTAAGGATTGTTTCCTTTTCAATTTCTCAGGCTTGTGCTTCAAAGCATGTAGAAGCCAGCATAAAGCATGGCCTCAGTGCTGGGAGCTAATCCCTTTCCTTTGTGCAGCACTGGGGAATGGTTTTTCTCCTCTCTGAGATACTGCCCTGTATTTACCCAGCTCTGCCAGTCTCACTGAACAAGATTTCTTCCTCTTCCTCTTATTCCTCACCAGGTTGATACCAATCTTGTCCTCTGCTTGCTTCCTTAGGCCCCACATAGGCCACTTGGGGTGGCTTCTTTCAGAGGATGATAAAAAAGGCACCCATCTATTGAAAGAAGTTAGGAAACTGTAATTTTTAAGTTTCCCCCCTGAGCAGGGGTTTGAAGGATGTGTGGGCAATCAGGGGAAGAGCCTTTTTAGGGCCATTCAGAGCATGCAGACATCAAAGTCTCCCCACCACTCCCCAGCTCTCAGAGCCAGAGGTGCTGTCAGCTCTCCTGGCTTCATGTATTATGCAGGCAGTGGAGCCTGCTCTTTGATCAGGGGGAAACTGAGAAGTAAAAGCACAGAAACAGCCCAAGAGAGTTGCTGTGAAGTGAATATCTGCCTGCTCCTCTGCAGTTACCTTTGCTTTCAAGGCTCTCCCTTCTGTCTTACCAATATTCAAAAGGAGGAAATGAGCAGCTTTGTGTTTGATTCCAAGGTAAGGCCTTATGGAAAACAAAACTGCAAGGAATAAGCAAGAGGCTGAGGATCTGCTTCTGCAAGAGAGTTTGAGTTAGCTCTCTGTTTGCATGTGGTGTCCCAATTTAATAACACATGAAAACAGGGACAATGTAGAGCAGAGGAGAGCAAAGGAAGGATTCCTGCCAGTAGCATTGTTATTATTTGCTGTTACCCTAACTTTTTGTCTTGCCTGAACAAAAAAGTAGAGCACACATGGGGTGGAAACAAAACTTTTCTCAAGGATGGATCCCTTCCTGACTTTCTGCCATTCCAGCTCTGCTTGTCCACAGTGTGGTTATTGCAAGGTGAGGACTCAATCTGCAAGAAATGATTCTTATGTTTTGTGAACACTGGCCTGATGAACTGTTAGAAGTCTAAGGATTGATGAAGTTGGATCCATCTAGGAGCCACTTCCACTGAGGTGGGTCCATTTGGGGCAGAATAGCTTCTGGGGGCAAAAACACATCTTCTTGTTGGGCCATTTGACTGTGTCTATGTCCTACTCAGGCTCTGACATCACCTTGCTGTAAAACACTGTGGATTTGTTAAAATAGTGCCTGGCATGGTTTTGGTCACTACCAGCCTACACTATACAAGTCCCAGGCACTTAGCCAGTCAATGAGGGGCCATAGGGCATTTCCAAGAAGCACATTAGATGTATCCATCCTGTTTTGGAAGTCAAGAGAGTTTCATAGGAAAAATATTGATTCCATCATGCCAGCAGGGTCAGTGCCAGAGGCAGGCACAGCACATTTAAAGTGTACTTGTAGCCTTGACTCATTTCTGCTATGCAAGCTCTTGCTAACAAACAGGAACAACCCAAGAGCCTGGGTGAAAACTGCTCCCATCCCACCCTCACTAGGAGCTTGTGCTCTCTCATGCTGTTTTCCTCCTGCAGCCATTCATTTTGCATTCCCATGCCTGCAGCAGCACAGGCTCATCCACAGGTAGGATGGCAGCATCCCTGCCCAGGTTCCAGGGCATCTTTGGGATTCTCCTTAAGGATATGAGAGACCTCCAGTGAAAGAAGGCCTCACACTTGGGATGTGACCCTCTGAGATCTTTGTTATGAACATGTTTGCACAGGCATGGTCTAGCTGGAGTTTATTACACCCTTCCTAGCAGCTGGTACAGAGGTGTGTTTTACATTTGTGATTAAAGCCATACTGGTAACACATTCACATTTTATGTATTGCTGAACAGTGTCTGCACATCACCAAGGCCTTTCCTGCTTCTGCACTTCACCAAGGCCTTTCCTGCATCTGCCTCTGCCATCAGTGAAGATGGGTTACTCTATTCTATCTATTCCTCTCACATCAGGAATAGATGGGGTTTTTTTCTCTAAATCCATCCACTGTTTTCTGGATCCAATCCCTTTTCTCTCTGCTTACCCTTCTCTTTACAAGAGTAACCCTGCAGAATTACAGCAGAAGTAAAGCAAATACAGGTTGTGAAATGTGAAAAGTGAGGAGTCTAGATATTCAACTTCTATTAACCTATAGCAAACCTTTCTTCAATTGTTTAGAAAGTGCATTTTAATCAGATGTTCAGCTATTGTAAATGTTAAAATGAGTAGAACACATGCTATCCAACTCAGTACTTATTACAGCAAATAGCATATGCCAACTTGCACTAACAATAATAATAATAATATTTAAGTTTTTTTAAAAACCCAGAATGTTATTTGTGAGGAATAAAAAAAAAAAAAAGAAAAAAATAAATACCCACTCAGTGTGTTCCTCACTTTTTTATATTTTTAAAAGACTTAGTGTCTTTGCTTGCTGAGAATAGTCCCACAGCAGATGTCTAATGGCACTTACCAAGGTCCTGGAGACCAAGTTGGTAATAACTAAACAGTGCAATTACAATAATTTTCTTGGACTGCCGCTGGGTAAAATCCACCCTGTTACAGTGCACAGGCTTTTAAGCAATTTTCAGTCTGTGCCTCATGACACAGTTAGCAACATGTTCTTTCTCACCCCCAGCCATTTGGAAGGATAAGCAGGAGTGGAAGGGCTTTTTCCTCAGCACTATTTTCAGGGTTATTTTCCCATTTTGTTGTGCTGATGAAGCTCTTCTCTCAACAACTACAGATTTCGTCCTGTTTTGGTCTCAGGGGAGTGAAATCAAACTCAAGAAGGTAATTCAATTGCATGTCTAGCACATGAAAGCTGACAGTTTTCAACTGTGCAGATTGTTCCATTTCTGAAAGTTCCCGGTTACCTTTTGGTCATATCTTGAAATCACAGAAACTGCCAGATATTCTTTGTAACTTTGTTTAGTTGTAGTGTTTAACACAATGTGGTCCAAGGCATGATGAAATTAGGAGATAATGCATTTCAGTAGGTGAAATTTCAGGAGAAATTCTGCTGTTGGTAGAATATACACTGCAGTCTCCGTGGTTCCATCTGGGCATAATATTTTACTAGGAGTCCAAAACTCAGCTTTGGAGACTGAATTTAATGGTATTGCATGTATGACTAGGCAGTAAATCATATATATTCACTGGTGATTGATTTAGAAAGGCTGTTAATATTTCTGATCCTGAGATAAAGAATGAAACTTGCAAGTCCAGTGTGTCTACATTAAGTGACAAAATAAAAACAACAATATGCAGGCATGTGCATGCTTTTAGCAAGCATAGTAATTTTCTTCTTTGTATATTGAACTGCCTTAGTATGGGTTAAAAATAATGTAAATGCAAAATTTTCCTTAGTGGTAAGGGATTTGGAATTTTTCGAGTTGCATTTAGAGCTTTTCATCCCTGATTCAAGGTGCTCTTAGAAACAGCAGCATAAATGAGAAATTGTTTCTTTTCAAGGTATTGGAATGATGCAGGCTTCTGGTTTTTGAAGGCAAATGGTACTTTGATTTTCAAAGTTACTTGAAGATGAAACTTAAGCCAAATAATGCATTTTGCAACTTAAGGCATTAATATCTTTGCAGAAAAAAAAATCATACTTTTCTCTGGAAGCAGTGCTCAGATTCCAACTTACTTGTGAAATTTGTTATGCTTACAGGTGTGAATCTTTCTGTTCCTTCTTCACTCATAGCCGACCATGATCATTTTCATAAATAGTCAATAGCAGCTTCCACTCTCACTTGTATTCCCCATTCTTGACCTTTATTTCAATAGAGGTGGACAAGATTTGCTGAAAAGAGGAAAGATCACTGCTCTGGGGCACCATGAGAATCAAAATTTGGTTTGGAAACACAGATCTATATAAAAGTATGATATTTGATTGAAATTGATGTCTTAGCTTGCAGAGTCCTGTAACCTCAGTTACAAAATCACTGACCAACACCTTGAGACAAGCTCAGCTTCCACCTCCCTTTATTCCAACCAGAAGGTTGTTTCAGACCATAGTATTTGGTGGCTTGAAGCCTTTTATATTCAGTGAAATTATATTCACAGCTACTTTATAACGGTTTTGGGTTTTTGTGTTCTATTTTTGTCTTCTCCCTGTTATACCCTTCTTTCTTACAGGCAGCATTTCTGCCCTTTAACCATGGTTATTTCTTTTATACTAAAGCCAAAATCTTTAGATTTTGAAAGGTATTTCTTCTACTCTGCTTTCATATTAGCCTATTTATGTATTCCTTCATCCGCCTATGTAAATTAATAATTTTTTAACATTGACTGGACAAGAGTGGCCAACACTGTACATTCAGCTTCAAATGAGATTTCACTGGTAGCTAGTCTGACAGATAAGATCTATGACCTTTTCCCTGTCTTTTGAATTAATTTTTGTGTTATTTTGTCTTGACTTTTTTGTTGATTTATGTTGAATTTTATCTTGGATATGCAAGATTCACAATCTTTATTCTTAATCCTTAAGATATTGCATGCTAATCAGAAGCAATGGATGGATCTGTATCTATTCAAAGTTACTTCTTCTCCAGAATCACTTCTGTCCTCTGCATAAACATACAGTCTGTGAGAAGCTCATTCCTGCTACTCTGGAGTGTGTCAGAAAAGAAACAGGAGAGAAGGGTCAGGTGCTCCTCACCCACTGCCTTTCTGTTCCTAGAGGAAAAGGAGAACTTAATGTTGTTACAAAATCAGCCTGGGTATTCAAAAAAGACTGTTTTATACATCCTTCTAGACTTTTTAATAATATAATACCCACAAGATCGGAGATGTTTTACCTGGAGAAGAGAAGGCTCTAAGACAACCTTTTAGCAACATTCCAGTACCTAAAGTGTCTACAAGAGAGCTGGAAAGGGACTTCTTGCAAGGTCATCTAGTGACAAAATTGACAGACAAAATTGAATGGCTCTAAACTGAAAAAGGGCAGGCTCATTTTAGATATTAGGAAGAAATTTACTGTGAGGGTGGTAAGACACTGGCATAGGTTGCCCACAGAATTGTGGCTGCCTCATCCTAGGAAGTGTCCAAGGCTCTGTGGATGGTGCTCTGAGCAATTTGGTCCAGTGGAAGGTGTTCCTTTCCATGGCAGAAGGGTTGGAACCAGGTGATCTTGAAGGTCCCTACCAACCCAAGCCATTGTGTTTCTGTGATCCCTTGAATATCTGTCATAACCCTTTATATCTGTTTGCTTTTTCTCATTACCTTCCTCTTCCTCTTTCCCTCTTTTCCTTCCTTTCTTCCTTTCCTCTGTGAACCCTTTGTCAAAATCATTGAAATAGATTGTTTTTTGGGTTTTTTTTTTTGTTTTTTTTTTTTAAGTACATGAATCCCTAGTGAGGGGAATTGCAGAACTGAGCAAGTGCTTGGGGCTTGGTTGGCTCCACAGTCACACCTTGCATGTCCTCAGCCACTGACTGGCTTATGAACTTCCCACTTGTTCAAAGGTAATTCTGAAGGAAGTTTGACAGCATGAAAGCCAGGGCCAGCTTGGATTGTTGAACAGATTAGACATTATAATTATTACATGGTCCTTGTAACAGCAGGGACAGGACAAAATAACTCTGCTTCCTGGCCAGGGCAGGTGGTGTTGTATTCTGCCCTGCTGAATCAAGCATGCCATGTAATTTAGATCCAGCACTGACACACCTACAATCCCCCCCCACAAATAATGTTTCATTTGAGAGGAGTCCCAGATCGTTCTGTCAGAATTAGTTATTTCTGAGCATAAAAAAGCCCCAGAAAAGAGAGGGTAAGGTGGACAATTTGTTATTCATCACATCATGGTAACAGCCAGGAAAGCTGAACGAACTGCCCACTGCATTAATACATTAATGCTGTGAGTTATCAGGGGTCTTCTGCATCTGGAAGCCCCAACAGGCACAGGCATTTTGTCAAAAAACATCAGTTACAGTTTGACAGTCACCAAACAACAAAACAAGAGGGGGTTTTGTCACTGAGCTCGGCTTTGGCTCCAGGACAAAACCTGCTCAACCCAATGAGAAGGGACAATACCTCAGGCTAAGAAATAAAAATATAAATCTGACAGTACTGACCTGTCTGTGGTGACACCAGATGTGAGATGAGATTTTGTTTTCCATTAGTTTCGCCAACAAAAATTTAATATTTGTATTTGAAAACACACTGCTACTGCAGTGAAGAGAGGGGTACACCGAGGGAGAGGCACCTTGGGAATAAATTGTTACTGTTTGCATTTGATTGTTTATAACCCCACGAGGTGCATGTGGCACACTGATAAGTCAGAACATCATCCACCTCTGCCACTAGTGAAGATGGAGTGGATGAACAAAACCCTTGGTGAATTTTTTTATCTTTCTCTTTAGTTTAGATTGAGACACAGCCACTTGTGAGCCCAGACTGAATGCAGCAAAGCAGGATATCAGTCTGAGAAAAATTTGGGATCTCGTATTTTACCTATAATTTTCACCTTTTCTATCTTTCCTCATGACATAAAAATTTTATCTTTGTAACATTATGAGATTTTAATCACCTTAATATTTCTAGTGTAGACTAACTCTGGTTAAGTGTTCAGATGAGCACAGTGGCCACTCATTTCTTCAGGCTAACTCCTTATAGAAAGCAAAATAAAAAATTGCCTGGTTGCTAGCAGGACTGAGTAAATGCATCTTAAAATTTAAAGGGGGAAATGAGAGTAAGAGGAGAATTAGCAGTTCACTTTATTATTTAAGAACTCCAGGAAGTACTCAATAATTTTAAGTTTCTTAGTGTTAGGCATTCATTTCAAAAGCAATAAATAATCATTATAAATTAAGTCTATACTGGTGCTGAATTACTCTGCTGCTAAAACAAAATTTAAAAAATTAAAATATCTAACAAATACCAAACTTTGTGCTTCAGTGTTTGTTTTGGTTTGGGTTTTTTGTTCAGGTGTGTTCTCCTGTGCACAGGAGTGAGAATTTAATACCTAAGTGAATTCTATCTCCCCATCAAATTTAAATGAATTTGGACTCCAGCTGAAATACTTAGCAGGACAGTGTAAGCATCATTTCCTCAAGAAAATACTCTACAAAACAGCTGAGGCAATACTGAATCTCCTTTATGCTGAGAGAACAAGTGGAACAGTGATACTTCTTCACCAATCACTACTCCTTTAGGATCAATTGGAAGCCTCTTCTCCCTGGGCAGGCAGTCAGAGGATGTGTTTAATTGATTCCACTCTTCTGTTTTTTCTTGTTCAAAGGAGAGGTCAATATTTGCTCTAATTGAGGAACCATTGAAGAATTTCTGTTAAAAGCCTTGAAACTGCAAATACTATAAGCACTCCTGTCTACTAGGAATATTGTTTCCAAACTGCCCTGATGAAGATTAATCAGGTGGTTAAGTGAGATCATATGAGCATTTTCAGGGTCTCTCAGTTGTTGGATTTGTTTTGTTCCAGGTTGTTTCTCTTAGCACTTAAGCCTAACAATGTTTCCTCTGTGAGTGATGAGCACTGCAGAGATAGCTGAAATAGTTTTTTATAAATGTGTCTGAAGCTTTAAAAGCCTCTGACAGAGTCTTGACTAAGTGTTCTCTAACAAAAGGCTTTTTAAGTTTTTTTAAAAATTATTATTTTTTATTGTTCTTCATTAATTTCTCCTATTTGATGTGTTTCCTTCTACATTAGAACTATGATTAGAACTATGCTTGATCTGGTGTCTGATATCTTATTTCAGCCATTTATCATCTGATTTGGAGGCTGCACCCTTGAAGACAATGTGCTTAGTTGGACATACAGGAATATCCTATCCAAAAAAAAAAAAAAAAAAAAAAATTAAGGGAAACTGAGTTTTCTCAGTGCAGATCTAAAGTTGTACCACAAACATTATTATGAACCAAGGACCACCATGAAGAATGCGCACTCCTTGGGTGTTTTTCCAATTAACCTGTAGAATTAACCTGTAGTAGAGGATAGAAATAAAACTGATAAACCCCTTGGCAGTAAAAAAAAAAAAAAACAAAACCAAGATGTTTGACTCAAGCTGATTCAGTTCCCCTCTGGAAAAAATATATGAACAAGTAATTTTCATTCCTGTGGGAAATGCACTGAGCAGGAGGGCATTCAACACATGCTGCTGGTGAGAGCAGTCCCAAGGAGGAAGAGAGGGTTGGGGAAATGATTTGGTGTTTGGGTGTCTGTCATGGGAATTTTATTATGGAAATTTTCATCCAAGAGAAGCTGAATGGCATTGCAGGAGGCTTGAAGGAAGGTAGGAGAATTCTGTCTGAGGATGTTTTCCATGACTTCAACTTCCATTTTCCTTGTATTCAATTCTGAAAAAAAACCCATATGAAAGCCTTTCACAGGGAGGCTGTGGCATTCAGTTTTAGGTTGGTTGAAAGAAAGATCAACCTCATAGAATCAATTTCACTCTACATTTAGACCCCAAGATAGAGCAGAGAGTTGTGTCTGTGCCTTTCATCCTCCCTCCCTCAGGATTAAGAGGAATGGAAGAGGAAGAGCAGTGGTGTAATGTGATCCTGACATTTGCTTAGGAAGCCAGAAGGGCTGAAGCACTTCCACTTTACTTCTGACACATTTTCACCCTGGATTCTGTTTCTGGAGCAGAACTATTTTCTGTGCTGCTTGGATCTGACCTGAGCTGAAGAAAGTAGGCAAATGGACTTGTTTCATCTCAAACCAAAGTGTTATAAGGGTTTTCTAGAATGCTTTAAGAGAGCTCAAGCTTGGAAAGACCTCAATGTCTCTATCAACTATTCATTTCCATCCATTTTAACAAAAAGAGAAGCAAGCACATAGGTAGCTGCTGTGCTATCCTTAGAGAACAGCCAAGGTGCAGCAGAGAAACAGTGAAAAGCAGGTTCAGTTCCTGCATCTGTTTTTTCCAGAGACAACCACACTGGAAGACTTCTAAATAAATATAATTGTCGTGATTTGAGAGGAAGTGAGTTTTTTGGGATGACAATAATGCAAAAAGACAAAACAAAAAATCTGAAACAAAAATAGAAACCTGTTTAGTAACTATAGCACCACCAACAGCTGGCTTCCTGATAAAGAGGTTTAAGAGGATTTCAGTATTTAACTATGATTTGTCTTTTTGCTGTTGTTTGTGTTTATACTGCCAAGAGTATGGCAACAGAGAAAACAGTTGTTCTAACACAGAGCTAATCTGTCTCTATGTATGAATCATCTCACAGAAAAGGAAGTGTAGAACACAAGAAAGCCAGAATCCTAAAAAGGTTTCCAGAATGTACCCAGCTTATGCTTTCAGCTGAGCTTTGACATGTCACCAGTGGAATGGATTAAATTTTTCAATACATGCTCTAGAGCATCGTTCCTCAAAATAGTTCAGGATATTCGAACTGAAGGAGAAATTCAGCCAAGTAGCAGATTTGTTCCATTTCAAATTCTGTACTTGCATATTCTCCACTAGAAAAATGCAACCAAGATTTAACTTCATACAAAAAATATTCTCTTCTTCTAGAATCATAGAACTATTAAAGTTGGAAAACTCTTCTAAGATCATCAAATCCAACTAGCAGCCCAGCACCACCACCATGTTCACTATGAAACCATGTTCTTAATTGCCATATCCACACATTTTTTAATGTTTCTTGGGATGAAGACTCCACCACTCCCCTGGATAGCCTGTTCCAGTCTTTGAAAATCCTTCCACTGAAGAAGTTGTTGTCATTTCTGGAAGGACTTAATAGCAAAGCTTCACCGGACATTTTAATGAAAGCTGTAAGAAGCACAAAGTTGATATTTGACTACTGCCTCATGGCAATTTCTGTATTAAGAGCTTGATCTATTGAAATGTTCCAGTTAAATATCAGGAACTCATTCTTTGTGCCCTCATTCTTTTTGATAGTGACATATCCTAATCTTTGCTCAATTATTTTAATAAGAAGCAGTGATTCCTGAACAGCCTGTAAAAGAAATCAGATTTGTGAGAACTTGGTGTTCATCTTCTGAGAACATCATGATGTAAAGCATGAAGGAATCTATGGGCACTAAGCCACATGCTGGGTCTGAATCTCCAATTTATGTCATCAGCAATGGGAAAAACATAAGGAAGCTGTGATTCATATCCCCCCAAGGATACATGGTGGTAGTCTAGAAAAGAGAAATTGTTTACCAGCAGCAACATTTTAAATCAGAAGACACAGCTTTGCCTTTATGTCCATTCCTTCTGCACTTGGTTCTGTGCTTAGCCATGGTGTTACACTTACCCGGGGTTGCTTCCAGCATCACATCCTTGGCCTGTCACAGCCCTGGCAGGTGCACAAGGGACATTCAAGGGAATGCACATCTTGTTCTATTTGTATGAGCCAATACTGACCTCGTGTGGCTGCTGGCAAGGGCAAGATACTTCTCCTTCAGACTTCCCTTGGGACTGTCCACTGCCTGTAGGACTAAGAATCCTTGTGGTTTTTATGCTGGCAGCTTGGGTAGCCAACATAAAAGTAACAAAATCTGTATCATCCTTCCTGTTTTCCTTCTGAATACTTGCAGTGACAAAGGCTTTCCTGTTGTGTATGAAATTAGTTTGCAGGTTATTTGGGACTGTTAATGCCACCCCACTGGTTCACTAGTCAGTGACATTTCAGCTGTGGAGGAAATGACATGGACATGCAGGTGCTAGCTTGGTCTCAGAATTTAATATTGAGAATAGGAGCAAAGATGTGTTGCCTGTTTAGCCCTGCCAAAGATCTCTCTTGTCAAAGCTGTTCACAAGGAGATGAGGCAGGATGCAGTTACACAACCACAAAATGCTCTTGGGAATGTTCACATCTAACCCAGACTGAACCAGACAGGGAGAGTCTGCAGTTACTATTACTGGTGATTTAAAATAACTTTCTTTTGGCTAGCTATGTCTCCCTGCCATGTACAGATTGCTTTTATGATTTATCAAAGCTTCTTAAAGATGCTCTCTCTGAGCTGCCGGCTGCTTCTTTACAGTTAGTACAGTAGAACACAGCTCTAGAGGGGTATTGCTGTATGTGCCCCACTTTAAGATCAGACAGGGTAATCCATAAATAACACTGCAGCTAAAAAGCTTGTGACAGCTTTGGATTATACAACCAGGAAAAATGCATGTTTGTGGAAAGAGTTTGTGCTATCTAAAGTAAGACAATTTTATGAATCTGATGTCCAAGTCCACCAAAATATATTGAAATTTGGTAGAGGTATCACCACATCTGTATAAAAAAAATTGATGGAGCATAGTCAGGGATTTCTGAACTAATCTGTCCTACTGCACAGTGCAAGGCAGACTTGTGTTTCTAAATCTTTCTTTTAAGTCCATGCAATGAACACTTCATGGTGCTTATGGGATGAATATATCCTAAATGCAGGTGCAAAAATTGCTGCTAATTATTAATTAATAGGTGAATTTGAATGAAAAATTCAGAAGACATCATAAGAGGGAGAAAAGGCAAGCAATGATGAATGATATGGCATTTTCAGTCTGGGTATTGGTTCTTATTTTCAATGTCATGGCTCAAGGAGGAAAAGTACAGGCCAAGTTTCACCTGTCTCCATATGTAGGCAGTTTTGTATGAATATGAAGCTATTAGTTGTCTACAATAGAATTAACTGTAAGTATGGCACAGTGTGCATGTACTCTGTACTATCTGTGCTCTGTACCATGTGTGGTCTATATTATATGTTCTCCGTACCATATGTAGTCTGTTATATGCTCTCTGTACCATTTGCACTCTGTATTATACATTCTTTGCACCACATGTTCTCTGTGTTATACATTCTCTGTACCACATGTGCTCTGTCTTATACATTATCTGTATCACATGTTCTCTGTATTACATGTTCTCAGTACCATATGTGCTCTGTACCCTGTGCACATGCTGTAGTGCTCTGTGTGAAGGTCTGTATGTTTGTGTGTGACAGAGAGTGTATGAAGTGTGTCTCACTCCTTCTCTGACTCAAATCAGAGGTAAAACCTCTTTGGAGAGCAATAATAAAAACTTGATCAAGCCAGTGTAAGCTCTCAAGAGCCATTCAAGCTGAAGAACAGGCTGCTAAGGCCACCAACCACCACTGTGTGCATATCAGTGTCTGAACAAGGACACTCAGAAGGATGAAATGCAGAAAATCCACACTTACTCTTTTCTTCAATAATTAACCCTCAATTCCAGCTCAATAACGAACTCAAAGTCCACCAGACCAGTTTTGGCTTTTTTGTTTTGCTAATTGCAATCTAAACTGTGTAAATAAGTGCTTGGGTCTTCACTAACTCAATCTCTTTGAATTTGCCTTCTGACTTTTAAAGCCAATTGTTCATCACACTGAGTACTATCTTTGGCAACAGGCTTGGAACAAGGATTTGTTTGTGCAGGAAAGACTGGCTAAAAAAAAAAAAAAGGAGGAAAAAATTGGAATATAAATATTATGGGAAGGGGCACAGTTTGCAGCTACAGGTATGAGTTACACCTGGAAGAAAAGGACCAAAGCCCCACAATCCAAAAGCTAGAACCCCAGGGAACACAGTGTGCTTCCAAGCGCTGGAGAGGCTTTAGACCAGATTGGTTTTGGGCTATACAGAGCAATATTTTACCAGATTGACTACTTGCATTTGGGTCTCCAGCCATAAAGGAAAAAAATAGACTGTCCATAGGCTTAAAAAGACAATGAAAGCTCATGTTACCCATGCTCTACTTCATATTGTTCATGCCCGTCATGGAGTTATTTGTGATTCTCCCCGTTTCTCAAGAGCACATGTATCCTTCACTGTTACACCCCCTTGAGAAGTTATTCAAAGGGCCAAGCTGAGCCTTTGTCCCATAATAGGTACCTGCCTATTGCTTTTGAGAAAATAGAAACCTTCTTTAAAAGTGTTGCTCTTATGTTACTTTATTGGTCTAGAAATCCCACATGTCTATGACTAACACCTAACCAGGATGTGGACTGTGCCACAGATTTTTTGGAAAACATCTAATTTTAGAGAGCCATGACACTAAATCATGGTGTTTCTTTACTAGGAGTCCCCAGCACAAAATTAGATTCTGATGAGTATATAGTTTACCATATTACCACAATTACATTCAGGAGAATAGTAAGGGTTATTTAGCAATTTTTTTAATAATGCACTAAAAATACCAATTTGAACCAGACATCACAAAACTGGCATTGGTTTGCCTTTCCTGCATGGTTGTGATGAGTCTGCCCTGGCATTGACCTCAGTACCTGCTTATCTGCTTATCCTGATTGCTTTGAGGAGCATTCTGCCAAATCACAGAGAATATGCCAATTCATGGATGTAACATTTTGAGGATGGACAAACAACTTGTTGGGATTAAGGTGAGGTCAATTCATTTTCAGCCTGTGAGAGTGGAATGTAATTATAATCAAAAGAAAAATGCATTTAACCAATGCACTAATTATGCCCTCCCTGCTGCTGGCCCCTTTGCCATTTGATATGATTGTGAAATGAGTTAGGAAAAAACCTATCTATACAGACACAGACACAACAACACAGCTCCTGCTGACTGCTAATCAGTTTGCAACAGGAAGGCAGCAATGCCCTAGATTTTGTAGTCCCTCCCTGGTTCTCTAAGGGCTTCCATCAACTTCTCAATGTATGTGCTGTGTTTTGGAGTCTCTGGCGATGACAACTCTGAATAATTCTTTTTCCTCAAGAATTTCCTGAAAGAGGGTAAAGCACCAGTTAGGACCAGGAGACTTCTGGACCTGGACTCTGGTCTGCTTCACTTCCATCCTTTCCAATTCCCAGGTTCGATAAAATGGTCTGTATCCCATTATATCACACTCCACTACCCATGCCACCAACAGTCTGTAAATATCTGGAGAAAAATTAACAAAGAGAGAAGGACATATCCTTGACAGAAGGATAAACAGATGCTCATGTTGCTGATATACAGCTGAGACTAATTTAAAGTACAGATGAATTTTTATGGAAATTGTGAGTTAAGACCAGAACTTATGCCTAGAGTCCCTTTCTATTTGGCTAGAGTAAGAGCAGAAATATCCTTTATTTGTTTGGTTAACTGGTATAGACATGGTCAGAGTAATGAAGAAACAGCAAATCCCTCCAATCCCAGAACACCCATTTCCACAACTTTTTGTTAACTGTGGAGCCAATATAAGGAAGTTCTCAATTGCAATTGCAATTCAGTTCCTGAAACTCGTTCTTACATATTGAACATAAAAACACCTACAAAATGTCCTAGAATTTACTGATTTTCTGTCTTCAAGATTTTGCTGTTTCAAGACCTTGTTTCAAGTGCTATTTATTTCACTGGTCAAAAAGAGCTCCATGTTCCAGGCTTTTCAGGCCATGATTGTTTTACTTCATAATTCTGTATTCAATAAGTCAGGGATGGTTTTCATTCTTCAAACAGAAGGACAGTCTGAAGCATAGAATCACATAATATTTTGGGTTGGAAGGGACATGAAAACCACCTTGTTTCAATCTGCTTGCCATGGGTAGAGACAACTTTCGCTAGACCATGTTGCTCAAAACCTCGTGCAGCCTGGCCCTGAACATTTCCAGGGATAAGGCACCAGTCACAGCACTTCATATAGCTCTTCTATTTTCTTGTAACTGAGCATCTTTTATTCTACTTCTCTTTATCACTCTCATCATGTTTGCTGTAAGCTACCTGGACAAAAGGGTTAGGGAATTTCCCGATCAAGAACCACAGAAAATACAGACAAAAGGAAGCAAAGATTTTATTGACATTTCTTTACACAGAACACAAGCTACACAAAATGCCACGATAAAGCATATGTAGAAAAATAGTAGAATCATATTGGCACTGATGACTATTCATTATTATTATTATTATTATATTATTATTATCATTATTATCATCATCATCATCTTATTATACAGGTTTCATCATAACCATAATAAATAAGCATTAAAATTTCACAGTGGCATTATAAGCTTTACATTCATGATCTTATTTATACAAGGGACCATGTCAGATTTCTTCAGCTTTTTTGTATGGTCATGATTCAAAGTAGTAGATTTAAAAATTAAAAGCCCTTTCCCTTAACCTATAAGGATCTGTCCACAGTAATCCATTGACTTGATCCCTTGGAGAGGTCTGCATTGGTCTTAAAAGATATTACTTTTAAAACACATTTGACCAACTGGAAAATTGGCCTTAAAAAGAACTCAGAACATTTGTTATCTTGTGGTGGTCTGACTTTGAGATGCCATGGATGCTGCTGGTTGCCATTTGTTAAGATCTTGTGGCTGTATAAAGCTCTTCACCAGGTCAATCCACTTGCAGATTTGGTCCATTATACCAAGAGTGCATTTGACCAGCATTTCTCAGGATCAGACCTTTAATAAAGACTTTGTGAATGCTGTTGAGTCTGAACCTACATTCCAAGAAAATTGATTTGCATTTCCATTTTCCTTAAAATATCACAGAATTGACTCAACTTCACATGTTTCCACTTAGTGAGATTAGTTTTGGTTTTTTGATGTAAGTCTCACTTAAATCTTGACAGACATAGTTAAAGAAAATTGAAGTGTGTGGCAGTTGACAAATGTTCATTAGGGAAAGGGAAGTAAATTAGACAGAGGCAGACAGACCATGTGTTGTAAATCTTGGTGTCTTAAAAAAATAGCACAGATTTTCTAAGCTCTCAACCTCTAATTATTGCTGCTTCTGTCTGATTTGAAATAATTCTTGAGAAACATAACTGCCTCAATCAAATATAATAATGTCTCATTTAAAAGTCCACACTCTAGTGTCACATGATGGAATTGGCTGTACTTGTATTCAGACCACAGAAAGGGTTATGATTAAAAATACCATAGACTACTCATCTGCAAAGTTCAGCCTCAATATCAAGTTACTGTATAAATTCAAATTTGCAGAATGTTGTAGTTACTGTTACATGCACCAATTATATCATGCATATTGCTTGCCCTGAACAATCAGCCCCAAAGGAAGTACTTGGAGAAGGATATATCTCTGATGCTTTGCTTTGCAGCCTGTGTGCACAAACATGGGCATGAATCCAATGCTAGTATTTTACATCCACTTTGCAAGAGTACAAATGGTTATCAAGTTCAGGGGCCAACCTCTTGATTTTGTATAATTTTTTTATGATTAAAACCCCCATACATTTGAAATGCTTCAAGCTGAAATTACTCATTTGAAACTCAGCCCAATATTATTTGGCAGTTGCTTTTTTGAAAAAACCTCAAACCATATTATTTCATTCAAAAAATTTTCTAGCCTTGCCTTTGTTAACTAAAAATTGTAATAGTGTGCATATAGAAAACCACTTTCAGAGCTAATTATTTACAGGAAACAGTAGGGTTTAATTTAAAGAGGTATTTTCTAAATATTTAATAAATAGGTAAAAGATAAGTCTGAAACACAGGCTAAGGATCTTCACAGAATTATGCTCCTGTCCATTGAATTCTAGTCCACATGCCAGTTGAGGAACAGTGAAAGTCCAATTTTAGGTGTTACCATTGAGCTGGGAATTAATCCAGCAGTGTTCCAATTAATCCATTTGAATAGATGCTGTAAAAATGTGGTTACTTCTGCTGCCATTGTTAACTTTACCGATTAAGAAGTCAAAGTCTGATTTTGAGAGCTACAATTTTAACACACTTTGAAGAAAGTGTCATTAAACCAAGAATATGGTTCCAGTGTCAAAACCAGAGTAACTGTGTTTGTACATTTCATACAGGGAAAGATAACACATCAATCAAAACCTGCCTCAGAGATATGTTTTGTTTGTAAAACAAACTAGAATGTTTAATTTTAAGTGCCTGAATTTGCAGCATGGAACAGAGGGCTAAGAAAGAGGACAGAATTCAGCTAACTTTATTAGCTAAATTAGACTCATCAGCATAAACTTCTTCTAAACAAGAAAGAAGATCTCCCAACAGACAAGTCTTTCCCATTTAAGGCTTGTATTGTTCATTGAAGGTAATTCTGTATATAGAAAAAGTTTAATTGTCTGCTGTCTCAGATGCTGTGGCTAATTGTCTAAACATAATTGAAAGGTAGAGATTTAAGATCAGATTTTCAGTTTTTTAAAGGACTGGAGTATATTTTAAGGGAGTTATAAAGACGACTGATGCCAGAATCTAAGACAGTAATAAATAGATTCATTGCTCAAGTCCAAGGGAACAACTTTTCGGTTAAGTTGTTCCACTTGTAAGGAATCTTATTATTAGAGACAAATCCAAGTAGAAAAATATCAACATAATTTTCAATTCACTTCTTAACTTTGTGTTTTAGAATATGCTGATCTGTGTTTTGACCTGACACTTTTACCAAAAATCCAATAATATTCTAGAGTGATTTATTTTGATAAAATGCATGGGATTTTGGAAGGTATTCTTTTTGATTTCTCTGTCATTACTGCCACCTCATTGGGGTATATTCCTGTCACATCCTAGACAGAAGAAGGGTTTATCTTTGCTTTCTCCTCAGTCTGTCAGAGCTATATCTAGACTCTGACTCACCTGGAGACCCAAAAAGGAATGGGACAAAACATCAGTGCATGTTTTTTCTTGGTAAAACAAACCCATTAGTAAATAAACACAAGATACTCTATGAATACTAGTGGGTTTTCAGTGGTGTGGGATTTTTTCCAGACATGCAGTGGCAACGGCATACCATGGCTTGTCCAGACTTCTTGACTGATTTCCTTCATATTTCATAAGAAGATTTAACTGCAGAAAAAGGAAATAGCTAATTTCCAAAACTGGAAGCATAGTCAAATATATAGAAGACTAAAATTAATAAGAGTGGCAAAGCTGATAAATCATTGATCTACCAGCTTAAAAATGAATGCTTGGTTGAAGAGGATGAATGTCAAGGAAAATTAAGAGACGGTGGCAGGTTTCCTGTCTTAGGAGACAGAGCAGCTCAGTTTGACATGTTGCATTGACCACAGAAACCATGGGGGTGGTAGATAACACACATCAAACTCATGGCTGCTTAGATAAGCTTTGTCAGCTAATGGTGTGCCAAGAGGTTGACAAATCACTGCACAAAACAGCCTGTCTCCTCCAATGAGGTGGATGAAGCCAAGAAATGGCTCTTTCACAGGATGTGGATGAAGCCAAGAAATGGCTCTTTCACAAGAGCTCTTGAGGACAACCAATGTAAACTGTCCCCAAAAGCAACAGAAACCTGTTTGACTGAATGATCACCACCAGCTTCCTCCTAAGTATGCTATGGTATGGAATATATGCACTGTGTATGGGAACACAGGTTCACCTTCTATGGGAAAAGACACCTTCTGTTTACACAAGTATTTGGGGTACACATCATATGGGAGAGATTACATACAAGAACTATGTTTATATCAGCATTTTTACTGCAAGTGATAACTCATTTTACAACAAAAACATCCCCACTCAACCTTTCCCATTCATGTAGCTGCATATTTAATAGTGTCAGAAATGCCTGGCCTTTCTGCACAGCTGGAAATGATGCACATAGTCTTATCCATATAAAAGTAGCAAAGAGTAAGTAAGTGCTGGAACAGGTAGATTCCTAATAGCACTTATGCTTTCAGGAAGGAGTGATAAATTTCTTAAATTAGTTGCTTGAAATATGGGAATTTTCAGCACAAAAACTGTTAGTAATGCAACCCCATTTACAAGATGAATAAAAAAAGCAAGGCCATCACAATATTCCAACCACCCACTCCAAAATAAAAGACAATTACCGAAGACCGGACTTTCATGTGGCGAAGAGGGTTTTTGTTTTTTTTTTGTTCTTTTGCATAACTTTTCTGTGTTTGTATCTGATATCTTTCAAAGACTGGAAGGCATGGCGCATTATAGCAAGAGTTCATTGTACCATAGTTTCACATTTGAAGAGGCAGAATATACTTGAAGACATGAAACTCCATGCAAGTAGCATAGAAACATTGGACTTATGGAATACATATGCATATGTGAAAATCCATTTCAGAAAGATATGGTTAGGTTGCTACTCAGATAAGAGCATTTTGCAGCACTTCGGGTGAAAGTAGAGAATTGAATTTTCAAAAGCAAAGAAATCAAGTTTCAAGGCTGTAGCGGAAGTTAATTTAGTCTGACCTTTTGCATAAGATGAGTTTATACATATTTATTCTTTATGCTCCTGTCCTATGAGGGGAAGGCCTGACTCATCTGCATTTAAAGCATTCTAACTGTTTAACACTGATTAAACTCTTCTCATAAGGATTTCTATTCAGTGCACGGATTTCTCTTGGGGAAGTGCAGATGAATTACACAGGATTCCTAAAACAGAGAAGAAACATCAGCAGCCCTGGTCACACTGGGCTTCCTCAATATCTGTGCCCAAAGTAAAAATTAATTCAGAGGAGGATGGAAGATTCCAGCTGTGGCAACAGGAGAACAGCTCCATCTCTTTGGATTAAAGCCTCAGACAGGGAGAGGATGGGATAAGTGCCAGCAGCCAGAGGCCCTCCTGAGCAGGAAAAAGGCACCAGTCTGCAGCAGAGCAACCATCCAATGCACTTTACCAGTTCCTGGTGCCTCTTAAACCCAGTTCAGGGTTGTGGAACTTGAGGGGCCCAACAAAAGATTGCCAAGACAATGAGGGGTTCTAACACACAACTTCTGAGCACAGACAGAATTAGGCTTGTCTAGCCTAGCACAAAAAATACCAAGTGACAAAGAGCTGACTGAAAGCATGGAAAAAGAAGTTGCAACTGTACCAGAAGCAAGAACAACCCCATGGAATAAAAAGGTGGGATAAAAAAAGGTAACAGAAAAAGCTGCAGCTCAGAAAGTTTAAATTGGATTTTTTAAAAAAAAAAAATTTTGTTGTTTGCTTGGTTGTTTTCCCTAGGAGTGATATATAGCAATTGAGCAGGTATTCCAGAGTAGCTGTAGTATATCCATCACCAGATGTTTTTAATATCCAGCAAGAGAAATATATGGCTGACCTTACAATGAGATTCATGATAATCCTGCTTTGAACAGGAATTATACAGGGATACTTCCAGCTGCTCCTTCTGAAACAAAATATTCTGTCATCTGTAACACGTCTGGATGGGTGCATGGCAGTCTTCATAAAGGACTGAGAAAATTGACTGGAATGAATGTGAGAGCACAATGTCCCACCCCAGGAGAAATGGAATGGCAGTGCTGGATATATTTGTGAATCCCTGTCTGCACAGACTTCACAGTACATGGAAGAGATACAATCAGGTCATGGAAAGGTGATCAAGCGAAAATGGGAATGTCTGGACAAAGAACAGTAGTTTAGGGCAATTTAGGCATCTCAAAGGAATTGCAAATTAAGGGAACCATGAACAAAGCCAGGGGCAGAACCTTGCAGTGGTTATGTTTGATCCCAAAGGCAAAACCAAACCAGAGGAGAGTGAACTGCAGTTAATCAATCACCCCATTAGGAATTTCATTACTCCAAACATCAATGGTCTAATTTTTAATTCAGTGGTTATTTGTCCTAAGACTGTGGTACTACAGCCATAAAGTAATTGCATTAAGGAAGATGAACACTAACTCAAACAGACCTGTATTTATTCTGGTTTATAGTTTAAAAACAATTCAATGATTAAATAAACACTGAAAATTTGGAGGAGGATGTAAATTTAGCAAGAAACTGTCAATAAAATAACATTGACTATCAAAACTGCTGAGCATGTGTGTTGAAATAAAGAAAAGCACTCCATAAGAGTTCTCTATGGACATGACCTTTTGCATCTAAATAACCAGCTGGAGTGAAATATGTCAAGCTGTTCTGATGATAATTTGTAAATGGAAATTTAAGTCCGCAAAGAAAATAATCGTTCAGCTAGGCTGACACATATTGGCATGCTGAGACTGCCTCAGAAATGCTCCATGACTATTCATTATATATTAAATTTCATGGGATATTTGCATAAGACTTCACAAGTGTCTAACCCTGTTATTAGAAGTTCTCATCTTTCTCCTTCATCAACACTCTCACTATTTTAAGTGCAGAGGCAGAAAGCAAGAGGACTTCCTTTTTCTTTTTTAACATGCAAAAAGCCCTGAAGAAAACTACAAATTCTAATGGAAACTTGAATTCCCAGTTTTCACACTGTCTTGTGATAGCTTTCTGTCTCAAGTGTGGCTCTTTTCTGGCAAGGGAACAGTGAAGAGGATTGGTCAGTGGATATTTATGAAATGCTTTGAAGTTAAATAGTGCTCAGAATTTGTGTAGGTAATTCCAAAACTCTGTGCTAAGGTTTCAAGTCTTGAGAAAATAATCCTTTAAAGCTAAAAAATTTCAATTTCCTCTATTTTTAGTGAACAGACCTGATTTTGAAAACAAATTTTGATTTTAATTCATTAAAGGGAAAATGAGCATTCATTGGAGGCCAGAAAAAGACTCATTCCCTGACAGATTTTAAAGGAGCCTCATTCATATCATAAATGTCTGGTTTTGGTCAAGGTATGAAGTCAAAGCTTGCACCTATGTATGAAAAATTGAAGTAATCCAGTCCACAAATGCTGACCCTCCAGTTCCTGTTGATGTCTTAGACACCCAGAAAGTGAGTCTCATTATAAATTACCTTGATAAGGAATGGAGATAAATAACCCTAAATGCTACCAAAGCACAAATCAGGATCACTCCTGCAGATTTTCAGTAGCACCCACCTCTCTTCACTGACTACAGAGAGAAATTAGGCCTTTTATTTTAGTAGAACAAATTCATTTCACAACAAGTTTTTAAGCACAAATTAGGTGAGTAAATTAAACAGGAAAAAATCCATAATTCTCCAAGAAGAAAAAATTCCAAATGATTCGGGAGATGGGGTTCTCTTTTTCCACAAGATTGAAAACCAACTCCTTGAAAATCCTTAGCCCAGATGCAGAAGGAACTTACTATTCTGTCCCTCATCTACACACACTTAGTCAATGCTGCAATTTCTCTCCTTCGTTACTTTAAAAAATCAATTTCAGAAGATATTAAATTATTTTCAAATTGGGGAGAAATGGGCTCTAGGAGATGTAGAATATCAGAGAAAAATTTATTCAGCTATTAATAAAGGCATGATCATCGAATTATAGATATATAGATATTATATGGATATTTTATAACCACACTGTTTTCAAGTTCTTAAATTCATTTTAACATTTCAGTCCTCTTAAGTGTTATAGTCTGCTTCAGGAACTTCTTGTCTTTCTTCCATCCCTCTATCTTTGTCTCTGTCTTTCAAAGCTTTGACATCTGCTGGCTCTGCTCCTCTTTTCACATGGGCTATCACCTTCCCCTCAAAGAACTTGCTCATCTGGGCTACAGCCCACACTTCACCTCTGATGCCAGAAAGCCTCAATAGCCAAATGCACTTCACCTGCTGGAGATCCTTCTCCTTACTAGTTTTAAGCTTTTTAGATGCTAAAAAAAAACAGCCTTAGAATGCTGGGTTTGTTTTTTACTTAACTGAAGAATCCTTTAGAATTGAAGGGAGTTTCACTTCAAATACAGCTGACATTAATATTAACAAGATATAAAAGAAAAACACGTTTGTCCCTCTGTCCAAGGTCCTGAAAAACTCTTATTCCGCTATGAATATGAATACTTCACTGAAGAGTTTAAGCCCTGCCCCCATAGATAGAGGAAGCCAAAGGGGATTTGTGTAGTTTGTGAGGAAAATCCTTGCAGAAATACTGCAAACGTACTTAAATGTATTTTAAAAGGCTTTATGTGAAAGGACAATATATTGAAATTCCAAAGGTTGTGACAAAAACAAAGATGCTAACTGGGCACTTTGCTAATTTTTATGATTATGATTTATAATTTCTTTCCATGGAAAATAAGTCCATGCTGGTGACTATACTTTGATGAAGTACAAGAACTTATATATTATTTATATTATAATGATAATGGAGATTTCTTTGCAGTATTGTCATAAAATTGAGTGGATTCATAGTACCTAGAGGCAATATCCCACTAAAAAGAATAAAAGAAGAAAAAGTGAGGGAGGCTATTCTGAGAACTTAAAATGGAAGCTCAACTAGACCACTACTGCCAATATACCCCACAGTGTTCTGCCAAGGATGATAAAATCTGTGTCTTATCATTTGACAGGAATGATACTTCCCAGATTTTTATGATGTTCCACAGGAGCTTTCTTCCATACTGCACAAGATGTCAGTTATGTGGACCTGATCCAAGTCTATAAACCATCCAACTCCAACTCTGAAATCTGACTGAGCCATCAGAGGATTCTATATGAATAGGAACCCTGACATCTTTAGGTATATTTATCCATCAGTCAAAGCACTGGTGGGAGTACAGAACACCAAAGTGAACTTGGAAACACCCATCACCTCCTGCACCAAAGCAGAGACCTTTTCCCATGTCCATTCTCTCAGAGTCATGCAAACAGAAGTCTGGGAATGCTGTCCAAAGCAATCTGAGTATAAGAACAGCTACACTGGTTTTTTGTCAGACCCAGGACTGTGAGAGCTGGTGAGTGAGATCTGGAAATAAGCAAACTTCTTTGAATAGACTGTGTACACTCACACAGCAGGCATGTATAGAGGTGTAAAGTCACTTCTTTCTAAATGTTTTTCAAAATTTTCAGTTTGCAGACTCATGAACATTTTCTACAAGTGGACTAGACCCTCACACAGCACACTGGAGGTTGCTTATGGTTAGAAGTTGCTTTTCTTTCCTGTTTTTCCATAAAGGAGTACTACTCCTGGCTCAAAAGGGCTGCACTATATAACAGCTCAACCTCCATGTCCCATTATATTTAAAATTCTGCAGACAATTTACTGAGGAAGAAGTTGTGATATGTCTGTGCAGCTGGCACTAGACTGCTGAGGCAAAAAAGTGAGAAAGAATTCCCAAACAAGAAGTGGAAACCACAGGTTTCCTGATAGAATTCATTTGTTAACTGAGTAGAACTGACTGTTAACATTTAACAGTCAATCTGTAAGGAAAAAAGAGAAAAAGAGAGAGAGAGTGAGACACAATAGTATGTACCTATTTAATTCAAGTACTGAGGTATTGTTTAAGAAACTTGTCAACATTGAATCACACCATGGAATTGTTCCCATAGAATTTCTGCCTCTATGAGGGCACAAGGATTTTATGTGTAATACTTCTTTTTAGGTGATTTAGTCTCACCTTTTGGTATTTACCTTCTTTCTCCTTCCTATTTTAAAAACATGCATCAGTTATCAAGCCAGTCTTTTTCCTTTACCAGCATAAACTCTTTTCTTGAAGTAATTTTGTGGTTTTCACTTTTTTTTCTTTTGAGAAAAAAATAGTTTTACTTTTTGCAACTACAAATATTTCCCTGTGGCTGTGATGTATTTTGTTTTCATTTTGTATTCTCTTATTTCAGAAATCCCCACCATCTTGATCTTAGTTTACTGATGGGAGTCTTGACACCTAAACCCAACTGTGTAATTTTTTATAGTCATTGCTAGAATATATGGAGATTTGTTCATTTTCATTTTTAAACAAATTGTAGTTGTTTTAAAAAATTGCCTGCCTTCTAAACAAAAATAATTGTGAAGAATTATTCGCTTTCTCTTTTTTCAAAAAACTCCTGTGACATTGAAAATTCATGAAAATGTTATGAAAATGCACAGAAAGTTATTGAAATTTGTCACTTTAAATCTGATAACTTTGTGATAAAAATCCTACTATAAATTTAATAAAAAAATTAATAATTGGGAAATATGTTCTTTTTCAAAACTCTTAAAAACAACCTAGATAACATTGCATGAATAAAGTTTTAAATAGTTCAACCAGCTGTAACCATATAATAATTAGGACTGTATACAGCACTGCAAATGGGCATTAACAAAGCATGTAGAGAGTATTGCAGAGGATCTTAAGACATTCTTATATTTTTAAAGCTTTCCACACTCCTTACGATTCTATATCTCCAGCCTTTATTTTTCCAAATATTTGGGGTTTTCAAGCGTATAACTGGCTAGACTGAATTCCATATCAGTGTAATAAATTTTTAAAAAAAAAGAAAATTTTTGGAACAAATGAACTTAGATACAAATGCCAACGTAAAAATTTTAACTTTAGGATTGTAACACAGTCAGTTATGATCCTCTATAAACGTAAACAGAAGAAATGTTAACAGATGCCACTGATATTTAACAAGTAATCCAATATAGTCCTCTTGGTTTGGCAGCTTGTAACACAAATTAATTCTTCCCAAAATACAGCTGGGGCTTCTTTTTAAAGACAAATATCAATATTTTTTCATTCTATGTAAAATATTTTGCTTCTTTCCATCATTTGAATGTACAATTTGTATGTTACAAAGTATTACCAGTAATGGAACCATTCAAATATTTTCTTCCATCAAACAGAAAGACTGAAACTTTCATAAATGGTTTTCAGACTTTTCAGTTCATCACAAAGAAGGTTTAAACCTGAGTTCACATACACTTGTTTCCTTGTGTGTTAACTACCCCAGAAGTGCTACAAATGTAGAGCTTTGTTAATACAGTAAATCAAGGATAGACAAGTTCCTGGTTTAATATTCAAAAGAAATGGGAATTATATTGGTCCAATCACATTTAGAGAATTAACCTTCTTATTCTGATTCTGTACTTCAGAAGTGGCTCATGTCTTTATGTGGACAAAAAACATAGAAACTGAAGAGAAATATTTATTTCTTCCAAAAGCACCAATACTTGGAAGCTTGAATGCCTTAAAGCCATAGCACTTTATTCTCCAAAAGAGAAATGGAAATGGAAAGTTTGGAAGTCCCACCTGATCTCATTTCTAACATTGCACTCTGTTGCCTAAGGAAGTGTCCTCCACCCAATGGAAAGGTTGGCCTCTGTTACCCTGTACTTCAGGCACTATTTGAAGTAGTTGAGTCCTGCCACGAGGAAAAACTTCTCCAGGAAAAGTTCGGAGTCCAGCACAGCAATGTGGGCAGCCCGGCCTATCAACGTGTTGGCGGTGTTAGGCAGAGCGTGGAACACGTTGTGTCTGATCAACGTGCAGTCCTTGGCCCCAATCAAAGGCTGGAGAAGGTTGTTGATCATTTCTGCATAAACAGGACCTGAAAAAGGGTTGAGATATCACAACTACACACCAAAGCTCCCAGATCCTCTCTTTTCTTCCAGTGTCATTTAATTACAGTCTCAGTAAGAAGGAAAATGAAAGCAAGGCCAAAATAAATGAAAGAGACAGCAATCCAGTTCAAAGATTTGCCAGGTATACCAGAGTGGTGCTCTGATATATGGTTTCTTTGAGCTAGGTCTTATAAGCTCTTGGAGATTTATATCACACCCAAGATAGTTCAGCTACCTTAGAAGGCATAAAATCAGCAGGATGGCTTCTGTGGTCGTGTTGGAAACAGAAAAGTTTTAATAAAAGGCAAAATAACAAAACTCTTTACAGAGAAACACTGAGCCAAGTGCAAAAGGTTCTTGCTCCTCGTAAAATACCCCACAACAGCAATTAGTTTCTTTGTTCTCTTCCTTTTCTAATCAATTGCTTAGGTGGGACTTTCTGGCTTCTGTCCAATTGGCTATCCTTAAGTTTGAGGTGAAGTCCACAAGGTCCTATGAGGTGTCTTTTTACCTAACTGAGGAAAGAAACATCTGGGCTTTTTTTCCTTTTTTAGGAGACAAAGGATAGTTTTGTCACTCCATCAACATGGGCCACATGCAGCCATACAGTGCTCATCTAATGGAGGTACTGGCCATGAGGAGGGATCTGCTGAAGCTGCTTAGCATGAGCCTGGGACATCCTCAGCCTTTCCTCTGTCAGTGAAGAAAATGCTCATGCTTCTTTTAAGGGAGTGGGGTTGGACTCATACTGGCTATAAATTCAAATGTGAGAGGGTCTGGCATGACACAAGTCCATTTGGATTTCTCTGCTGATTCTAATGCAGGAAAGGAATAATGTAGAGATAGTTGAGGTGTTTATAGGGGCAGAAACAATGGCTCAGGAAACATTTGCAGATAAATGATCTGATGTATTGATAAATGTAATGATTTCCCTTCTATTAGATAAATATGTACCCAAGGAACAACTGCTGTAGGTGAGTTGAAGAATTTCCTTTTAATTAATGTCTGAAGTAGGTAGAAAGAGCTGTCATTTAAGTAAGAGGTGTGAAGGCAACTATGCTGATTATTGGACCTGTGTGTCTCTTTCTGCTTCCAAAGAATACCTCCATTTCTAAGTAATCACGTATGTGAAATGGGTATGAAATTGCACTGAACATTATTCCTGGATGTGGCATCAAACTGAGGCCATGAAACATTTTATAAATGAACAAGACTGCTAATAACAAAAGCAATACACACAGCCTGAGCTCACAGGAGGGCCTCTGGTGGTGTGAGTCCTAATGTGTTTTACAGATTTTATTACAAAAAAATTATTTTGGATCTGTCCCTTAAATTATCTTGCAGTCATTTAAACTCTATTACAAACAAAGGGAAACCCTCCTTACTTTGTATGTGTTGAGAAAGATTTCATTATGTGAAAGAAAGAGGAGACAGTACAAGTAAATCAGTAGACTACATTAAAACATTGTCAAGAGCTAGTTTTATCATCTAAAAGAAAAATTAGAGGGAAGGGGAGGAAGCAGTAAGAAACCTTTGATTATGACCTGATTGAAATTTGTTTTCATCAGGAAAAGAGCTTCTTGAAAAGCTTCTTTTATTGATTTCAGTAATTTCCTGTGGGAAACGAACACTTTCTTCCTTATCAAATAAACATTTCAGTTTTCATCATGTTGATGAAAAACCCTTCTAATGTAATGACCTCAGTTGCACAGAAATGCAATTCTTCAGCAGCCTTGGGAATATATAAATGAACTTAAACATACCTGTGTGTCTGTCCTTAAGTGCATTTTTGCACATTTCTATTCTTGCTGAATGAAAAGGTACGTATCTGTCTTGGGGTGAGGCCACTAACACAACATTTTTAAAGTACTGAAGACCTATGGCAAACATATTAAATACATTAATCACAAGTACAGTGATGAAAAATAATACAGCTTGATTGTATGATTGTCAGCATGATTATTTCATGTTCAAAAGCTTTTGAAAACCTACAGTGCAAAATAGATTATAATTATTAAAACATGCAACAGGATATTAAAAATATTCATAACAGCTTATACACATTTCTGTTGCTTCTGTGAACTATTTGTTACTTATCAACACACACATATTAATTGTATGTCAACAAGGAAAAGTAAGGACTGTCTGTAAAAAAAACTTTCATTAAAACCTTATTCTTGCAAATATTTATACCTCTAAACATGATCAAGTTCAAAAATAACACCATAAATTAGTACAATTCTCAAACAAAATAGAGAAGAAAAAGAATTGCTATAATATCACACTGTTACATTGGTGTTGAATGAGTCTTAGGGTCCATCCAGTCTCTGTATGCAGCAGTCACTTGACAAATCCACACTGGTGGTACAACAACTGAAAACCCTACATCCTGCCTCTTCCCTGGAGCTAATGGGGCAACTGATAAGCTCCTGCTGTTTGACCTGTCTACGGTCACTTGAGTTCTCCATCACCCACATTTAACAGAAACGCAAGAAAATGGATATTGATGACATAACCTACTTGTTCAGAGAATATCCTGAACACAGAAGAGCTGTGGGTTTGTCCTTCATCTTTCCCTCTCTCTTATGGGAAAGTGGTCCAGAACCAGAGCCAGGCTGGATGGGGCTTTTAGCTGCCTGGTCTAGTGGAAGGAGTCCCTGCCCATTGCAGGGAATTGGAGCCAGATGATCTTGAAGGCCCATCCATGTCTCTATGATTCCACAACTATGATTTCTAGACTTTCATAGAAAATCTGACCATCACCACCACAATGAAAAGTCCTGCTGGCTGCCTTTACAAAACCTGTCTTAAGGTGTTTATCATTTTCTTCTTGTGAAATCAAACCAACTGAGTCTGCAAATTCAGTCTGAAGTAAAAGATAGAAGCCCCAGTGAGTGTTACCATAACTAAAACCTTGTGTGAAGAGGTTCAACAGGGAAGAATATTTTATTGTGGATTTTGTTTTGATTTTTGTTTTCACAACAAGCACGAGGAACACTTGTTAAGGAGATTGAAAGGTAGCAGGGACATCTACTTTAATAAGAAAGCCAGAAATTGTGGAGGCTTAAAGAGTCATCTGGCAATGTAAGCACAGCACTGCTTCTGGCATTTCTCCCTCTCTAGGTTCTCCCCACTTCTTTTGGGAGCAGGATGCCAGGGTAGGGACATCTCTCTATAGAATCAGTATGCCAGCTCATATATTCACATATGGACATGTCTATATCTTCAGATATTTTGCCTAAGCATCTATCCAGGTGATTCTGACTTTACAGACAATTCTCTTCACATTTAAATTTCTGCTTTCTCCACTTTCAAGGACAGCACATGCATTTATAGCCTCTTATATCTCCAGTCTACCAAGCTAACAAGCAGCAAATTGCTTTGACTCACTACACATGCTTGGGAATTCATTGCTTGGGAAGTTAAAATGAACTTTTTGTGTAGACTCAATTTTATTTTAACTTGACAGTAGTAAAGCAGTTATCAGCTATATTCCATGGAAATAAGAACTAGGGAATCAAAGGGAAAATTCAAATAACACCAATTTACATCAGCTTCCTGTCATTGATTGAGTTATGTAGCATATCTGTGAGATTTAGATGTTCTATTTATATTAACATAGTCTTTGTTTCCTATTAGCAGTGTACAAAAGTATGAGAAAAGAATTAAACTTCAAGTAGTGACCTTGTCACTACCTACTTAGCACCAGTTTGCTCACACTCATTATTAAAAATAACTTAAAAGAAAACAACTGCTTCAACAGAAGGATCACGCTTGCATTCTTTTCTCAAGAAACACTTGATTTATTTAATTTATTCATGACAGACTAAAGAATAGGAGAAAAGATTCTCTATTCAGACATAATTTTTCTAGTGTGAGGCCATACATCTCTCTCTGTAGTACAGAAGTGTCAGTATAGACATGAATAAAATTTGCTCTTCATCTCACAGAGTCATATTTCCCAGAGACAAGAGATGTTAAACTTACAAAAAAATAATAAAAGAGGAAAAATGGTGTTCATCTCATAGCATAAATTAAGGAATGATGGCCGGTCAAGAATGATGTTTCTTTCTCACAGAATATAAGCTCAGGTGCATGTTTACTACAGCACGAAGGTCTTATTTAACACTAACACTTTGGCAAAGACGTTATCTGATAACTTTCACAGAAAAAAATGCGCAGATGAAATTGATATTAGATTTTAGACAGGGCAACCCTTCAAAAAAGCATGTTTAAAGAAAGATCATTGACAAAATGCAGATTTCCTTAGCTCCCTGGAGAATAGGACAATCCTGCACAAGCCCATGGAATAGCCCTTGGCATTTGCAAGTCTCATCAAGCCCCACTCACCCGTTTTTTGGCTGAGCTGATAGAGGAAACACTTGCGTAGATCCGCGTTGTCCCTGAAGGTCAGTTGCAAAAGTGACCCTGACTTTTTTAACTTCTGCATTAGCCATAGACCTGGAATGAAAATTGGTGCATATTTTTATCCTTCCTAAATCATCAAGCAGGAGAGTTAAAGACATGTGCCTATAGTAAGGATAGCACTGTAATTTTCTAGAAGTCTTGTTTGTTCTTACACTCCTAATTAACAGGGAGAAAAGTCTAAGGGTCTCACAGGATAGAGGCAGCAGTTTTAAACTAAAAGAGGGTAGATTTAGGCTATATATAAGGAAGAAATTCTTTATAATGATGGTGGTGAGGTGCTGGAAAAGGTTTCCCAGAGAGGTGGCAAATGTCTCATGCCTGGAAATAATCAAGGTCAGGTTGAACAAGGCTTGGAGCAAACTGTTCTAATTGGGGATGTCCCTGCTCATAGCAGGGGTGGAACTAGATGATCTTTAAGGGCCCTTCCAACCCAAACTATTCTATGATTCTGCGGTTGTCTCATGGTAGTCAGAAAAATACTCAGGAAGACTGAAACGTGGGACATTCCATTTCCATAATAATGTCGCTTTTTCATCTCCATCTTTTTCATGGAGATGCCTCTTTATTTGCAACAGAGAAGTGGGAGACTAAGTGGAAACTAAGGCTCATCTCTCACTGCTGCACACCCCTGAGCTTTCCAGGGAGCAATATGATGGACCTTATAGATATTAAAATTGAAATTTGTTTTCTGAAGTTTGAACGTTTGAAGTCTTCATCAAATATTTTCCCAAACTTCAAGGTACAAGTCATATTACAATAAATTCCTACATCCAGTTGTTGCCCTCTCATGCACTCTGATGTGGACCACAGCCAGTCAACTTTCCCATCAACTCTTACCTGTACTAACCAAAGTGCTGTTGTTATAAAGGGTTCCCAGGTGAGGCCCAGAGAGGGACAGGAAGGTGTGTAACTTGTTGAGGTAATAGCGAAACCTGGGGCGAGTTAGTACAGATCGAATGATGACATTACCAAGGGAATGTCCAATAAAACTGTTGGGAAAGAAAGAATTACATTATTAAGAAACCCATCTGTGTTTCCTTTGAAATAAACACAAAGATGGCACAAATGGCTCTGGAGGGAAGACTCTGTCAGGACTTTCAATAAGATCCTTTAGTTATCATTTAACGTTTTTTTTTGCCTACAAGATTCTCTTTCATCAGAATCTTTCATTCTCATCTATAAGAATGTAAAAATTAATATCACTGATTCAATGGGTTTTGACACAGGGCACTTTAGGAAAAGCTAATTTCACTGGATGTTGCTCATGTAACTCAAACAGTTGCACACTATTTGTTATCTAATAAAGCTTACCTTATTCGGGATATGGAGAGGTTGTACAACTGGATATGCTGAATAATTTCATCCAATAACCGGTCAGTCATTGTATCAAAATCAGCAAAAGTATCAGTCTGTTGAAAAATTAAATGAGTTCATGAATTAAAATATATTACACTTCTTGCAGACTGATGTTATTTTTAAAGTCAAATTCAAGCAGAAATGTAAAAAAACAGTGCAAATTTTCTTTTTACATGCTCAAGGGGGAAGAAGAGAGATTTTTCTCAGTCTCCAGATCCTATTTTAAACTGAAGTTCTCCTTTGAGAGAGGTTGCTGAGTGATTCCAGAATCATAAGCATGACGCTAAAGCAGCCTGACTTGACACTGGTGAGAGCTGCTAATGCTCAGCTGCTCTAGATACCAAGGTCTGCACATGAAAGAAAAGCTTTTGGCATTTAGGATTCAACAGATTACTACAACAAAATACTTTACAGGATTATACGTTGACACGAGGGTTATGTTGATGCTAAGGATGTAATCACAAAATTATTTGGCTATCTCAATCAAATGCTGTGTGTTATTTGTTATTCAACAGTCATCAGTAAGAGAATGAGTGCGAGAAACAGACGAATAATTTGTTGCTTGCAACAGTACTGCCAGTTGTGAGACAATAAAACAAGCAATATATTTCCAGTCTATACAATTACAGGCAGATCTTATTCAGAATTTTGTAATTTGGCGATCCAACAGGACTCTAAATCAAACTCCTAACTAATGAGATGTCACAAAACAATCATCAAATGTTGGAACAGCTATTCAGAGTAAAGAAATGATTAATTAATGCTTTTGAAACATATGAGTAATTAATGCTTTTGTGACACAACTCATCTTGCTAATTGCAGCTCTTGCACAGGAAAACATGTCGATATTCACTTTGCAGCACAGACTTAAAATAAATGTTCTCATAAACTAAAAACAGTCCAGTAACCTTCTGCTTGTTTGTTTTGTCTGCATTGATAATTAATAATTTCCTCCTAGGCTCATTATCCCAAACCTTTCATGTTGTTTAAAAGTGCAAGAATATCAGCCCGAATGTTAATCATAACCAAAATATGTCAAGTGTCATATTTCACCTGATTATATCTCCATTCTTTACTGTCATTTCAGCCTGACTGAGCTTGTCAAATGCATCACAAATAAATGCCTAAAAAAGTGATTTGAATTTTTCTCTATAAAGCAAACCAGCTAAATGACTGGTTTCTTGGGTCATTTTCAGTGTGGTTCTCAGAGAAGGGAAAAACAGTGATGAGATGCTTTATAACATTAAAATAGCCATCAAGTCACCTACGTTCCACTTCCAGTGCTGTGAGAACTTCCCCACTTTCCCAGACAATAAGATCTCTAAATAGTTTCCATTATGGACTCTGGAGAAATACAAATATTGTATGTTTCATTCTCTGAAAACATTCTCTTCTCTTGGAAGAGGCCTTGATGGAAGTGTGAAGTGTTCTCCTGACTATTTTCACCTTGCTTACATTCACTCTCCAGTTCTGCTGCTGACAGAGCTGTGCGCTGGAAGTGGCAAGTTCACACAGGAACACCAACCAGCCACTTCAAAATATAAAAGCTTTTGAACAAACAAGGTTAGAAAGTTTTAACTCAGGTTTCTCAGGTACTCATAAATCAGAATAATGTTTCTGACTGCACAATGGAAATCCTTATCTTGTGCATAAAGTTAGGCCTTTGGTCGTAAATATGGCTCCACTGCCAGGCAAAGCACAGGATTCATTTCTGTTTCTCTACCTAGACCAGCAATCAATTTTTCTGGAAGACATTTCTTTATCATTCAAGGAAATAAATCCCACAAACACTGCAACAGGAGAAACAATGGCTGATGCAGCAAAGAATCTTTCTCTTTCATTCTCAGCAAAGGGAGCTGACACCTGCTGGATATTTCACATCCTCAAGGAATTTAGCACCACTAAACGTGCTGCTTTCTGTTGGTGCTGTGTTGCAGAGGCACCAGGCTGCCAAGTTTGCAAACTGGCAGGATAAATCCGTTTTTTTCCTCTGAGGTCTAGTCCTATTACTGCTAATGTCATTGCCTTTGACTTTAATGCCAGGGATATTTTCCAATAGGTTTGAACACCCTATCAAATTAGACAGGAATAGAACCAAGCCTTTGCACTAAATACTACATAAAACTCCCTGAATTCCCCAGGGCTTTTGTTTCACTCAGGTGGTGAAAACGCTTTTGCTGAAGGCACTATTTCAGCAATCAAAAGGAAGACAGAAATTAGCTCTGTTCTACCTGATTTCTTTCAGACATTAGGAAGTCCAGTTTTCCACCAGGAAGTCCCAGTTCAATAAAAGTCTTTACCAGCCGCAGATCTGCACTGTTACCTAGGAACAAATGGTATTTTAGATGCAATCCAACAGAAAAGTAACCAATATATAGTCAATTTAACACAACAACCTTGACACCATGGAGCTCTTGCTAAGTGCTGCTAAGAACATTATCACACCTCAGGATTATGCATTGAAACAGCAAGAGAGCAGGAATTCCCACAGCCTGCCCAGGTGGGCTGAACCTCACCTGCCTCTGTGGGGACTGCATAAATAGTGGGTTAGAAAGGGCAAAGATCAGGTCTAGAATAAATCTGCCCTCTATTTGCTGAATAATAGCAGAAGTAAGACAAAAAGACAGCAAGCTCAGGTGAGGCCCCCAGGGACACCTCAATACCTGTGCTGGGCTGTAGGGCTGTACCTTCAGATGCAGAGTGGCCCATCATGTATTCACAATTAGAGCTGGTGCTCAAATACTATCAGACTCCTAATATTTTGAGAACTGTCTCATTCTGTACTAGGAATTCCAAAGTCTTCTGAAATTTTTGTGGGTAAAGAAGGTACCACTACCTAATGAGAAGGGCATTCCTGCTACTGAGATACTAAATTGCAAATAGTCCTGGCACAAGCCAGTGTTTGTTTTTCTTTTTTTTTTTTTTTTTTTTAAATAGCAGAGCCTCTTCCACTTTTTCTCTGTAGTTTCAGTGTTAACATCTACACCTTTCTAATTGATATTGACAATTTGCCAAGAGAAAGTTTACATTTAACATAACTGTTTCCTGCTTAGAAAGCATATACATTAAAAACCCCAAGAACTGCTTCCTCTGCAGTGAAGAATGACTTTTATTCACTCACTTTATAAAGTCAGCCTCTATCTAATCTATAACAGTATTTTGGGGGTTTAAATAACATTTCCCTCCTGAGGACATGCTGCAAAACAATCAAGCATCTGTGGAAAGACAAGGAGTTACTGCAATGCACTCTGCCTGTTCACAGGAAGACTGATGGGCTTTGGTGTAGATTGCTGTTAAAAAAAACCAAAACAACAAAAACCAAAAAACCAAAACACAACAACAGATAGCAGGACCCCATATATTAGCAGCAATATTTAATATTCTCATGGATTCTTTATTACAACGGACCAAATAGCATAATAAGGAATAAATACCTAGCTAATACAAATACCTAAATTCTCCATTCTTTAATACTTGCTGGACATCTGTCCCTTTTTTGCAATTTACACTGAAATGACTTAAAAATAGCAATTCTTCCTGGCCTTACCATCCAATCCGTGGACACAGACAACCAGGTGAATTCCATCTTCCAAATTTTCTTCCTCTTCCTCTGGTGGAAAATATGGGATATCAGAAGCTAGTACAGATAAGTCACTGTACAGAAATCCTTCAATCTTCATTTCTTTTTTAAATTTTTCTTTGGCCTGATAAAAACTGGAGAATACATTAGTTAATCACAATAGCACTGAGTGGTCAGCAACAAACCTTCAAACTAGAAATGAGGAGGTTCGTCTTTGTGAGAAATTATGTTTTCAACTTTTGAGCAGAGACCTGGATGCAATTCCTTATCTATTAAGACTGAGAGAAGTCAGAATGAAGGGAATAAACTCCATTTCTTTGTAATTTGTCTACATAAAGGGAAAAAATAAAGTGCATTTGCAACTCACACTTGCCAAAGGAATGAAAGAGTAGCAAAAAATAATATTCTGGTAGTTCATAAAATGAGACTGAGGTACAGAATTAACAATTTTGCCTCTTAACAATGTCATTGGCCTTATAGGTACTGAAATGCAAAATGTATTTTTCTACCATGAGATGCACTTATAGTCAGGTAGAAGGTCCTTTCACTCTTCCTTATGCCAGAGTTAAGGGATGCACCTCATGTGGTAGATATTTTGGGGTTAATTTGATTTTAGATTCTTTTGAAACAATTTAGTAGAATTTAGAAGAACATCTCAATGCTGAAATAATTAACACCTTTTCTACTAAAGGTCTAAAATTTGACACTCAATTCATACTGAAGCATTCTGCTGCCTGAAATGCCAAACTCTTCAACAGCTTTTTTACTCATTAAAACTTATCCAGATAATTTAGGAATTAATAGTCACAATGTACATGTAGAATTAAGTAGAAAATTGGGAAGGACAAGCTTTGGAGATATAACCTTTAAAGCTTGGGGACCTCTTAAGGCAACTTGATATAATCACAGAATCATTGAGATTGGAAAAGACCTCTAAGATACTCAAGTCCAATGATGAGCAATTACTTACATCAGCCCAACTAATTTTAAGGGGCAGAAGAATGAAAAAAATAGCTTTTGGGCTACGAATCTGGAAGCCTTGAATTCATGTGGATGAATACATGCTCAAATGTTGTGTTTCACAATGAGGAAACAAATTCTGTGCTTAGATTTGTCAGGACTTAAGCATGGTGTATAAAACTTCAGGATGCTTTCAAAAGAATAAAAGTAAAGTTGAAAATTAATGTATATGTTGAAAATGTTGTTGAAAATGAATGTACATGCAGACAGCCAACTTTTTGGGCAGCTGAATGGATTGAGAAAATTCAGTGCTACTGTTTTTCATCAGCACAGAAGAGACACCAAACTTTACTGGAAAAATATAAAAGTGCTAGTGTGCCAATCTGTGAAATGGGCCCCTGTGACGTCAAGGTAACTATGCAGCACTATTGTGTTGCGCAGTGAAGCAAGAAACAAAGATAATGCCTCTTCTCCAGCTATCCATGGTTCCAATTCCCTTGTTTTCCAGTTTGAGAAGGTGAAGTTGAGACATATCAGCCAATCTGAATTCCCCATTTGATAGTTTAGCTACCAAATGGAATTATTAAAGCAGAGGAGTAAGACAGTCTGTGGCACTGCCACAGTGAAATGACTATCAGGGATTGATACTCTGGTGTGGGTAACTTTGATTTAAGGGAGGAGGATCAGCTCTCAAATATTATTTAGATACCTAAATCCCACTGCTTTCATGAGAATTAAGGACCTGATGTCTCTGGCACTCTCAGTCTCCCTGTGTTTTCATCCTTCCTGTCTATTTGTATTATTCATTCTATATGAACCATTTGTCTGTTTGGATTATTTATACTGAACTTCCTCAGGCAACTGTCTCAAATGCAAGCTTCCTGTATGCCTAGTGCATTAGGGTCCTGAACTGTGTCAGGTTCTCTCAGCACTACAGCTACATTAATGAAGTAATTATTCTTACTTCAGCATCCTTTCGTTGGTCTCTTCATCCATCTCATCCGAATTAGGACAGACGACTCCGAAGGAGCCCAGCGGCTGGCGCGTGATGGGGAACGCGGCCTGCTTTGCCGAGGAGCCCGCCATGGCAGGGGTCTCTTTGAGCACGGAAGAAAAGGGAAGACAGGTGGCTGTGCAAGAGATGGACATGTTAACCACATCAGCAGCCTTTCTGCTTTCCAGGGCCACTCCCTCTGTGGTGGCCAAAGGAAACCCGGTGCCGTTCGCTACAAATTTATTCTCTTGGCTGTTGGGCTCCTGAGGACGTTCAGCCTGGTGGGCCCCTGATGCAGAGTCTGCTGAGGCAGGTGAGTCATTGAGCTCAATTTCTTGCAAGCCCTGCATTTCTGCACACACTGCTGGGCTCCCATCAGCGAGGGAGCTGCCACGTTCTCCTCGCAGTGAGCCAAATTCAGTGGAAGTGTCTGAAGGAGCTGTAACAGGATAGCAAAAATCTGGTACCACTTTTATGCTTTGTGAAAAACTCTCCTCTCCTGAAATTCTACTATTGGAAGAGCCCTGTTGTACTTTTAAACTGTCCAGCTTAAGTTTATCCTTTGGATCCTCAATGCCTGTGTCAACCTTATCTATATTTTTGTCCAAGTAATTACAAGCCCTTGGTGTTTTTAAGCTGCACTCACCATTGCTCTCCAGTGACAGGCACTCAGAGACATTAACTTGGAGCTGCTTCGGACAGCTGGGTGGTCTTGTATTTTCCAAACTACAGCAAGTTTCTGGAAAACCTTTCTCTTCATTCCCTTGTAACTCAGTGTTACTGCTACTGTGTTTGAGGAGGGGATTGGCATGTCTTCTGTGTTCTATTTGTCCACTTTCAGTGGTCATTTGACACTCAGAAAAGTCCATGATTATTTTTCCATCTTTATCGTCTGTTTCCATGCAGCTTCTTAAGTTGTGATCTGAATCTCCTGAGGTGGCTTTGCTGTGTTTTGATATATCCACCTCCTCCGGGGGCTCCTCTGGGCTGCTGATCTGAGGGGCAGAGACAGATTTGGTCAGCTTGGTAAGCTCCACTTCCCTCTCCTCTTCCTCAAAGGGCAAAGAGCTGATGGATGTGAGCGATGCCTGGATACCGCTGGGCAAGCTGGTGTTGCTTTCCGTGTGGCCACCCTCCAGGGAGTTCCGGTGGATGGCGTGCCTCCGGACCAGGTGGTGCAGGATCTCTCGGTCACTGGGCAGCTCCAGGGCCCGGCTGCGAGCATCAGACCATGCCACTGAGCTGGGCTCACTCTCAATGCCTGAATCAGATATTATAGAGGAGGATCTTTTTATGACCCCTGACATCAGGGTGAATTCTTCGCTCTCCTCACTTCGTGGCTCCTTTGTGGCTGATTTCACTTCACAGCTGTGGGAAGGCAAAGCTTTCAAAACAGGGAGATGAGCCTTGGTGTCTGGATCCTCTGGTTTTCCAAGACTGGTCAATTCATTCAGTGCAAGCTCAGAAGAAGTGAAATTAGTTTTAGGATGACCAAATTCATCTAGTTCATGTATTTCAGTGCTGTCTTCCAAGCCATCAGTTCCACATGCTCCACACTCATGCTGAGCACTGACAATAAGTGTGGGCTCATGTTTGTGAGAGTCCTTATTGCTGGTTTCCATGTCTACACAGGTAACATCTGCCCCAAGTCTATTACCTTTTAATAAAACTTCCTCGGATGTTTTAAGGTCTTCTGACATGTGTTCTGTGTTGCCTGGCTCTGAGTCAGAAATAGTTTCCTCTCTTGAAACAAAAATATTTTCAGATTTCCTTTGGCCTTCTTTGTTTATTGTACATACCTGAGATGTGGGGTGCTGGTTTAAACCCTTAGCAGCAGCTTCAGTGCTGCTGTGTAAGCATGAGGGATTCCTGCTTATCCTGTCTGTGTGTATTACAGGAGTGTCTTTGTTAAAGTCTCCTTTCATTACTGCTGTGGCATCATCTGATGCACAGTCTTCATTTTCCAGTTTTACATCCACTTGAGTATTTGCAGGAACCTCAAAATCCGGGAAAACTTCCAAATTCTGATCTAAAGAAAGAAAAGAAAGAAAGTATTACCTGTAAGAACACAATAAATCATCCCAAAGAATTGGGAGATTTTGAAAACAGATTTTAAACTCTAAAATATTATTTTATAATTTTACATTATAAAAATTATACATACATTAAAGGCATATTACAAATGCGCATGCCAGAGTGCATTTAAGAATTGCTCTCACTGAACAACTATAGATAGGCAAAAGAAGACAATATTAATAAAATACACTTTCCTCAGTATAGCTGTACTTATACTGTTGGTTTTAAGAGTGTAGGTAACCAAAACAAAGTGGACACTTCTTTGTATTCCTGGTGTCGTTCAATATTGTTCATAGTATAGCTCTTACTTTGAATCAGTTTAATACTCAGTTTAATAATTTAAATATCTTTAATGAGCATTGTCACAATATAGGCAGTAGAAAAACTGTGGAAGAGTGAAGATTTTGTACCACAGACTAGATTCACTAGACTATGGACACCCATAGTATTAATACATATATATTTCTTCCTTTTGTGTGAGTGAAAAGAAAAAAGGTAGTAAGGACTATGAGGTTTTACTAAATACCTATTGGACTAAATGATTTCTTAATTAAAAATTTTATTTGAATACTCAAAGGGCAAAGTTCCCTTTTTTGGAAGGCAATGCTGCCTTTCAGGGGTGTGGGGCTTTACACTGCAATTCTGGGGCTTTGTTCTGAGATTTCTTACCACTAGATGTCATAGTGGGGATATCAGTCTAGTGTTTTTCCTTTAAATTAGTACTATAGCAAAAATCCAAAAGATCTGATTTTCTTTCTAGATATTTCTTCCAGCTCTTTTTTAAGGAAAGCTTAATTTCAAGATGAAAAATGTGAAGGAAATACTCTGCTGTTAGGGAAAATACTAAAATTCAGCTGCATTATTTAGAGGGTCACACTCTTTTCCAAGTTCATAAGCCCAAGGGATGTGAGATCCCTTATCCAGAGCTGGGGAAGTATCTCCCTCAGCTCAAGATGCCTCATGAAGCTGTTCCCTGTGGAGTTTCACTCACCTTTGCAAGGCATGTCTGTGTACCTATCTTCAAAGATAACTGGGAGTGTGTTCCAGTCCCCGTCGATGTCCAGGCATTCCGCCGGCAGCGGGGGCATGCTGGTGAAATAATCCGAATTACGAATTTCTGTAGAAATCTGTGCGTGGCTCTGGATCCTGGCAGCAAAATACAAAACAAATTGAGTACATGAGTGGCTGCTGTGCTAATCTGTGCTGTTTCTACTGCGCTTTTTCTACTGTGCTGTTTCTCCATTAGTCCTGCAGGCCCAGATATTCAGGCTGAGGACAGAGTCAATGTGTTTAAAGAGAAGCAGTACTGCATGATAGGGGTGCCCAGAATTCTTAGAAGGTTTCCATCTCTCAGTTAAGAGATATCTACAACTGGTTCAATCTCTTCCTGAAAAATCTCAGTGGTTTTGAAATTATTCCAGATCCCACTGTCATAGGCTCCTGCTAGCTGCCATAACCCATTGCTGTCCTCCCCAGAGTCTCAGCTGCTGACTGGGGCTGGATCCCTCAGCTGGTTTCTGGTCAGGAAATGAGGTCTGTCACTCTGGCTGTGGTCAGGGTTTCAAAACCCAGATTCAGGAAGCAATAATCCAAAATCTGGTTGAGCAGTACAGGGAGGAACAAAGCCAAGAAGGATGCCTGGCAAGTCCTCTGTCTCACTTCTATCAGACCTCAAAGCACTCACAGAGAGCTGTCTCACACATGCACCAATCTGGAAGAGCTAAGGCAATTACTCAGCCACTGTCTCTTGTCAGAGTCACAGAATCATAGAAGGGTTTAGGGTTGAAAATATCTAATCTTGTTATTTAGTTCTATCCCCCTTGGATGGGTAGGGGGACCTTCCACCAGACCAGTTTGCTCAACCTGGCCTTGAACAATTCCAGGGATGGGGCAGCCACAGAGTTTCTGAATAAACCATTCCAGTGCCCCACGACCTTCACAGTAAAGAATTTATACCTGATCTAAACCTACTCTCTTTCAGCTAGAAGCCAATTCCCCTTGTCCTATTGCTATGTGTCCTTGTAAAAAGTCTCTCTCTGGCTTTTTTGTAGCCTGCAATCTGTTTCCATCATTTAGGCCTTTCAAAATGTTAACTGGCTCTCCTCAGTGAATGTGACACTAAACTGGCAGGTGAATATGTGTTTGACTATAAAAAAAAATCAATACAATAACTTTTATTTCTGATGGGCCTTCCTACTTAAATATCTGTCTCTAAAAATATGGAAAACATGAAATACAGAGAGTAAGGCAAAAAGATTTTCATTGATGGTCAGCTGAAAGCAAATCTGTTCTTCATCCTAAAGCCATTATCCCTTGTCTGATTATTACCTACCCCTTGGAAAAAGATGAATAATTGATATTGAAGTGAGCAAGAAGAAATGTTTTTGTCTGTAAAATCTGAGGATTTGTGACCTCCTAGAGGCCTCCACCCTGTGCCACACTCAGCCTACTGGGAATGGTATATCCTCTTCTGCCTAAGCAGTCAAATGCTGTCAGGGGCAGATGTGCACAGCTTCACACAAACCCAAATCAGCTCCTGTCTGGTAAGAAGGAAAATAAAATGGGGAGAGAGAAGGTACTGCTTGAGGTGGTTGTACAGAACCTGGTCCACTGGGCACTGATCTGAGCTGGTGACCTAGTGAACCCAACCAATAATCCCTACTACTACACCCAATATCACTCTGACAGCCAAGAAGCTGTTTTTCCATTTACATAATCTAGCATATTCAGGAAGAAAACTTGGCTCTACCATGCAGCCTGTATAGACCAAATTTTCTGCACAGACCAATTAATAATTTTTTTACTTTATTTCTTTTTCTTTCTTTTTTTCTTTTTTACTTACCCTTCTTGATAACCCCTGAGAAAAATATGATATTTATCTGTATGAAATGGGCTACTCCTGTGACCCCATGGAGAAATAGAAGCACTTCATGCAATTAGGCTTTCCCCAGTGCAGAATTATGTTTGTTTGAATGGGGCCATGAGTGTGTGTGTCCTCACCCCAGGATCTTGACATGGGGTTTTCCTTGTACTCAGTTCCCTAAAATCCTGACATGGGAGAACCAAATGAACACAGCTGGGACCCTGCAGCTATGGTGCTGCTCTAATTTGGCAGAACAAGGCAGCCTTGTACAGCCCATCCACTAATGAAGTCAGGGCCCTTTCCATCAACACTGAATCAGCCTTAATGTCCCCAATGACAGCTCTGAGAAAAGCAATTTTCCCCTCTGCACTAGGTCAGAGGCAAATGTCTCACTTAAAAATCATCATTGTGACAGGACCTGATGTCATGGCCTTTCAGCCCCTTCTAAAGGATGGGTTTCACACTGGTAATGTTGTGATCTGCCCACGGTGACAAATAGTCTGGATAACCTTCTTTTCTCAGAAATTCAAATCTGAGCATCCTTTTTGGAACTCTGCTTTCAGGGGTCAGGTCCTGAGCATCATCCAAGTCCTCCACTTGGGTTCATGGGCTAAAACCAAGGGCAGGATTTGCCTTGGCATAACTTTAAGACTGGTTTCTCACACTTCACAATTTGGTTACAAGCAGGAATTGTCCAGCAGAAAGAAATACTTACCTTGGAATGGCTTGGGGATGGTAAAAAGCAAATATGTAAATGTTAAGATTTGTTGCTTTTCAACAATTATTTTCCATTAAAAGTACCAGTGCTGGATATGGTGCATTTGATTTAGAAAGATAATTGAAAAATACACAAACACACACACACAAACACACACACACACATATATATATATATATATAGCTTGAAATTAATTATTTCTTGGGCCAGCCTGATCAGTTACTTAGTTTTGAAACTCATTTCAATGGGTTTACAATATGGAGCTAAAACAGATCCAATGATCTCTCTCAAAACAAATTCCTTCACAATCTACAGAAAAAGATCTTGTTCTTGATTGCAAAATATTTTAAAGTAAATTTTTAATAATTCCAGAGATAGGGGAGTGTTGATGGTTTACTTACAGGCCTTCCTGGAACATGAGCACAGCAGGTTTCTGGTGCTCAGTGTAGAAGAAGGCTTCTGAGAATCTTCTCACCTGAGAGAGAGATGCACAAATTAAACCTAAGATCTGCTGAAAGGTGACAAGTGTCATCAGTCTAAGAGCACGGCACTGACTGCCAGGACCAGATTCATTAGTGCTGACATTAAAAAAGAGTTGAATTCTGTTTCATTTTCCCAGCCCAGCACAAAGCAGCTGTTATTGCAGCATATTTTGCTGCAGGGTAAGACTCCCTCGACAATAAATCAAAGTTTGGTTATCAGCATCTTCTAACTACTTTTCTTAAAGCTGTCAAATTTACCATTTTCACCTGTGTTGTTAAAGTTAGGGAGATTTATTCCTTTCCCACTGTGCAAAAGCAGTGGTGGAGTGATTTATTAAATTAGAAAATTTCATAATTTATCATCTCTTCTATGGGAACATCCACAGTGACTCTCAAAACTACCTCAACAGCAAAGGAAGTCTTACATGTCAGTCCAGAGGAGAATGAGCCCTATCACAGTAGAAACATCCCTGCCTAGGTCATGATGCTCACAAACTGAGAGCTCTTCAAATCCCTTCATGGGCATTAGATATGTTCAGTGTTGGACAATCAATTACAAAAGAGCCATGGATCTGAAGTGGCAGGCAGAGCACAGAGTGTGAAATAAGCTATTAAAAATTCAGGGCTGTCATCTGCCCTGGAATAAGCTTTGAGTTTAAATGAATGAAGCATAATATGCAATCAAATGTACTGAGCTGTTAAACTGCAGCCCATACATTCCTAATAATAATTGTAAAAGTGACCTCTGTTACAGGGACAGAAAATGGCAGTGGAAAGCATACGCTGGAGCATCTCAGCATTTCCCTAAATCCCAGCTGTACTTCAGCAAATGGCCTTACTAAACAAAGGATGAGCACTCCTTCAAAAAGATTGCATCTTAACAGTAGGACTTTCCATTTAGGGCTCTCAAACCATTCTACAGAGGTGAAAAAGTGTAATTACATACAGTTTATATGGGGAGGAACCAGAGCATGCAAAGTTATGTAATTTGACAAAGGTCAAGCAGACAGCTGGCATCAGTGAAGGCTGGAACCACCCAGGGGCTGAGATTCCCCTTGCTGGAGCTGGGAACACACCAAGTTGGGTTCTTTGACTGAAAACCACCCAGGTCCCCTCAGAGTCAAGGGAGACCTCACAGAATAACCAGAGGAGTTTCAGCACCAGGCACTCAGCCACTCCACCTGAATTTTATGCCCCATTTTTGTGAGCTCCAGGGGAGATTGTCCTGGTCACTCTGACCTCCACGGACTGACAGGAGCAGAACAAGGGCTGAGGTGTCAATGCCTTCCCTGCACACTCCTCATGCATGCAAGGTGAATCCTGCCCTTTCCTCCACTGTCCCTGCTCTGATGATTAGATCAGACTTTGAGTTCAGCTCAGGTGATGTGCTGAGCTGGTGTCTGGTCAATAACCAAGAACGTCCTGATGGAAGACAGAACACTTGCTGAACTAATCAGATAAGCAGATCTGACAATGTTTGCTAAAATGACAAGTGGTTTTGTGCCTTCTTTATTACCAAGTACAAGAAGCAATTTCAACATCAACAATATTAATATTTTGCTGTGTGCACTTCATTGTGAGAAAGGCAAATAGCTATATATATGTCAGGGAAGAAAACAAATCCATATTCCTTTTGGTAGTTTTGTGAAACCAGTTAAAATGAATTTTTTTTTTTTTTTTGTCACTGTGATGTTTGGGGGTTTTTTTTAATCAAATGTTTACGATTTATGGATATAGGGACATATACCCCTTCCCACACATCTGCTGTTCTATGTCTAATCCTGGTGTTCAAAGTTACTCGTTTTATGTAGGATCCTGGGTCACACAAACTCAACCATCTTCAGTCCAGAAACTGAAATCTGTAATTTCAAATCCTGAGTTTCACCTCTTATTCCCCTCCTCTTCAACTCTTGCTGTGCTCACCCCATATCATGTAAATAATCATAGAGGCAGAATTGGATAGGAAATATACATCCAAATAAATCTCTAATGTTTATCAAGATGTGACCATTACTGGACTTGCTTTTAACTCTTTAAGATTACCCTTAGCATGTGATGTTCCTGAGTCAGATAAGCTGTGACTTCTGGATGGAGTGTGGCCACCTCTAGGAACTGGGTCCACAGGGCCAGGAGGTGAGAGCAAAGCCAGGCAAGGTCCTTGCTTATCTTCTCTGCTATGTTCTCTGGATTGCTCAGCAGCTGAAGGATAGAAAGGAAACTATGAGATCAAAGATGTTTTGGAAAAGAACCAGTTATTACATCAGATTAAGTCCCTTTAGGAACAACAGCAACAAGAAAAATTTATCTTGATTTAGGGATATTATTACTAAAGCTACCAATTTCAGTTATTTTACCCTAAATACAGCTGGTGAGACATTTTCTTTTTCTCTTTAAAATCACATATTTTAGTGCAAATGGTCTCAGCTACGCTGAGTTAGAGAGCAAGAAGTGGGAACAGATAATTTTTTGCAGACACTTTACTGCAGGTGTAGTAACTAGGGGAAAAAAACCAAAACCAAAGCATGTGGGTTCCAAATTATCCACCAGATGGTGCTGGATGCTCTGAAATAATAAACCATGGCCAGACTGTTAGCAAAGGAGCCCCGTCAGCCATGTCACGTTACAATACAGATGGGTGATTGTGGGGGAACATAACAAGAAACCTCAAATCAAAACACTGTGTCCTCAACACATGATGCAAACAGACATTTCAGAGTGTGCTGTTGCCCATGTCCCTCACTAGGACATTCTGGGTCTCTGTGTGCCCTCAGCTCTGTGCTAAAGCACTGCAAGGAAGCGAAGCCTCTGCACGCCAAAATTCCTCATTTCACAATTTCAGAGAATCATAGAAACGTAGAATAGGTTGGGCTAAAGATCTTCTTCTACCTCCTTGCCATGTGCAGAGACACCTTCCACTATCCCAGGCTTCTCAGAGCCCCATCCAGCCTGGCCTTTAACACTTCCATGGATGGGGCATCCACAGCTTCTCTGCGCAACCTGTGCCTGTGTCTCAGCACTCTCACAATAAAGGATTTCTTCCTTATATCTAATCTAAACCTGCCCTCTGTCAGTTTAACACCATGCCCACTTGTCCTAGCACTACTTATCCTTGTAGAACATCCCTTTCCAGCTTTTCTGTAGCCTTTTTAGGTACTAGAAGGTGTTAAATTCTCTCCCTGGAGTCTTCTCCAGGCTGAACAAACCAAGCTCTCTTAACTTGTCAGCTTGTTAATTTCTTTAATGAGAGACAGACATTGCATTTTACCTCCATGTTATTCACTGGGTTTTTAGGGTTTGTTTTGTTTTGTTTAGTTTTGGTTTTGGTTTTGGTTTTGGGGGGGGGGGGGGTTTGGATTTTTGGGTTGGTTTTTTTTTGTGGTTAGGACTGCAGTCTAGCTGAAAGCCTGCCTATTTTTCACATTTTATTATGCAGGCAGTTTCCAGGTTGGTGACACTGCAAACTAGCCTTGATTAAAAACAAATTGTCTGTGTGTGAGAGCAGAGAAAAACTGTGTGTGGATAGAACAGATATTGTCACTGTGTTCACACTGTTTGGATGCCATCCTGTTTTAATGATTTGTCCAAAATGGCACAAGCTCCAGGTTCCATTCTGGTACAAGACAAATCAGGGGGATACTGGGAAACAAAAGATCCTGCTCAAACATTTCCCTGTGCAGAATCAGGGTACTACTTTATTTATGGCATCCAATTTTACAGACTGTATGTCAATGCTAATTTTTTTATTTTTTAAGTCAGTAAGGTGTTTCTTACATCAAAAACTGAAATCTCAGTCTTCAAGCAAAATGCATTATTAATGCAAGTCCTCTTAGGAATATGTGTGTGATGGGTATTTGTCTAGTTTACTGATATCAAATGTTTGAGTTTGTTGGGAGGGAGGGAGGAAGGAAGGAAGGAAGGAAGGAAGGAAGGAAGGAAGGAAGGAAGGAAGGAAGGAAGGAAGGAAGGAAGGAAGGAAGGAAGGAAGGAAGGAATTTCTAATTGTGTCTTACTACACTGAAAATTAGTCCAAAGGAGACTCTGGACTCTGTTGTCTGTCCTATACCCTTACAAATTCTAAGTCCAGTAGAGATGAGGCAGTAAGTTATGCTTCTCTAAATCAATTTTATGTGAAATCAGATTTCCTTCAAAGTATCCAAGTCAGGACTTAAAACTAATAAATTTGACATTTGAAACAGCTTTAAAACCATGGCTGACAAACCTTAGGTCACAATTTGTAACAGGAATGTAAATGAACTTCTCATTTGGTTTACACTCATCTTTCCTCCATTAATTATTACCAAATTCACTTCCCCAGGGAAGTGGTGGAATCACAAACCCTGGAATTGTTCAAAAAATGAGCAGGTTGCACATTATTTATATGGTTTACTGGGCTTGGTGATATTGGGTCAAAGGATGGACTTGATGACCTTGGAGGTATTTTCCAAACCAAATGATTCTATGATCCTATGATAAATAAAATATATGAAATATCTGATTTTCCAGCGATCAGCTGGCACTTGCATTTCTTCCTGACATTCTTGATGACTTGTCTTTGTCTCACTTGAAATAAACTTGGCAGGAGCAAGTTCAAGAGTGTAGTGCAGTCACTTCTGTGCCAAAATCACTTTTTTGCTCCCATGATCCTCCAAATACATTTAGGTATTTCTATTTGAAAATATATGGTTGAACAACCTGCCAAAGTACTTTTTCTCCTGTCAGCAGAAAAGCTATAATTGCAACCTACCCCAAATAATTTTTTGTCATTCTGATACTCAGGGTAGGCTCACTGAAGCATGCTAGAATAATCCAGCTGGTGTCTTGTTAACAGTGACAGGCACACCTTATAAGCAACTAATCAAAGTTATGCAAAATAGTTGGTGGAAGAGAAACAGTAAACAAACTTTCTGATGGCACCAAATTCCCTTTTTTCCTGCTCTGAGTTATTACTGGGCTGTCTCAGTGCACTTGAAAATGGACTTGCAAAACCTATGGGCGGGTTCTGTAGAAGGAAATACCTGCAGCTCCACACAAAGCTGGGATACTGTCTCTTCCACAGATAGCTCCTCTGGGGAAAAAGCACAAAGAAAGACATCAAGTTTGAGAACAGTGGATGTGAAATATTAATTCTCTGCTGTTTATTCATGAGAGAAGTCAGCCATTTGGTATTCTTCCTGATAGACAAGTTTCTGTTTGGGTGTGGGCACTCCACAACCCACTTTGTACTCCTGCAGGTGCAACTTCTGCTGGTGCAATCTGGACCACTAAACCTAAGCAGAAAATGTTAGCGTTTTTTGGTGACAAAGACAACAGAATTTGATTCTTTGTTGACTCTGTTTTACTAGGAGTTTGATTTTTAGCCTTTGGTATTTATGGCCAACTGTAGAACTGAATAGAGTCTGAAGAAATGATGAGCAAGGAATGGTTGTCCCTGGTGTGCTACAGAGGGCTGTGTATCAACAACAAATTCCTGACCAGTAAAATATTTGGCATTTCTCTACTGCCTGTGAAGCTGGAATTACCTCACCACTGCAAGCAGCAGTGTTTTGATTTAGTCCTGAGAGAATCCAGCACAGGGACACTCTGCTTTAAATGCACCACAATCTATCAGGAAAAGGAGAACATCAATCAATTCTCCAGTTTCAGCAGCTTCATTTTGCAATGCGGAACTTTCTAATGGTGTCCGTAAAGAAACAAAGCAAGAACAAAACAAAACAACTCACAGACCAATGCCCTCCTCAATTCCCAAGTGTCTCTTCTCAGATAGCACTGATAAATGGGAAAGGACAGACCACGATGAGTTGTGCCTTGAAAAGACTCAATCTGAGCTGGTAAAATTTGGAAAATAACCATTCCCACTTTTAATGTCTAAGGTAAGCTATTTTCTTTTTACATGTACTACTCAGGAATCTAGGGAAAAAATAATTAAGAAAACTTGCAGAGATTTATATTCTTGGATTTATCTTAACATTCTGTAAAAACCTATGAGATTATTATGATCAACATAGACGTTACAACTGGATGAGCCATTTACATTCTTCCCCTGCTCAGTGGAGAAATACAGCAAATACAAGGTGCTGTTTATGCCATCCCAAATTGAAAACACTACCTGTGTCAGATGACATATTTTTAATTGGGTGTGTTTCACCCCAATGAATGTACAGAGGCAGATATAACAATTTGATTTATATTCATATACTGCATGAATCTTACACGCCATAATTTTACTGACTTGTGCAACAGGTGTCAGAAGATCAGCCTTAAAACCAAATCTTTAGTAGATTTTCAGACTGAATAAAATGATGCAAATAACACCTCTCTCAAGAGGCTAAAAAGGGTATTTGCATTTTGCAAATTTTCATGCATTACAAGAAGTACCTTTGCAAATGAAGTACCTGCTTCAGTACCAGAATTCATTTCAAAACCAGGAAAATGTTGTTTAGAATATACATATGTGCTCTGGGGTGGTCATGGAATTGTGGTCACTCATCCATGCAGAGCTCTGCCATCTCACAACCTCTAACTCTATCTGGGTGAACCACAAATCCTCTGTTTTCTGTACCTATAACCAAGATCCATGAAGCAGTTTTCTTGCTTGTATTCTGTCTGAGACTCAGAAGCTGCAAATTAAAATGGTGTTCTGTTTTGTTTTTATTTCTCTCTTGTAAGAGGATTGACTAACACACTATGTTACCTACCTATGACTTTTAGACTGTCTTGAAGGGAAATATATGTTGAGGGACAAGAGGTGAAGTGGAAAATAGTATCTATCATGTCCACAAGTGTGTGAAGCATAATGCATTGTGTTTGATAGTTCTTATACATACGGACTCTACTGGAAAATTTTATACCCTTTTAAAACCTGCCGGCCAATGCAATCAAACCTCTTAAATGTAATTATCTCTGCAATGTAACAAAACCCTTAACTTCAAAACCTGCACAGCACAGAAATACAAAAACACAGATGTGAAATATTGAGGCACATTCCTTGAATTCAAAGAAACAGGTGAGACAGCAGGATTTGAGTGAGATGACTGAGCCTCATTTTCATAGGACCTCAAGCTGTCATTACAAAGATGACTAAACACAAATTCCAGAGCTCCATCCTGTAAATCCAGCTAGCCAGCACATGCACATTAGACCTAACAGGCCTTACTAGTTAAAAAACCCTCTGCCAAAAAAATAGAAATTATATTAAAAAATTGAATTAAGAAGAAAATCACAATAATTTTGAAGAGCAAGTGGTAATTGACAGTGGAGGAATATATTGAGAGTTACAAAGAAGGGAGTGTAACTTAAATCCACTTGTATAACCTTTCAGATTTTTTTTTTTCAATTACTAAAAAAAGTTTTCTCAAGGGAAAAGATATGTTAAGAGTCTTCCCAAGATTTCATGGCCATACAGAACTAGAAGTTACACTTTTCAAAATGCAACTGAGGCCAAAAATCACCAAAAGGCAAATATTCTGAACTGTATCAAAATATTTTATTCATCTACACATCGGCCATATCCTATGAAAGGATATACACCATTTGAGAAGTCAGTCATCTTTAACAGCAAAAATAAACACTAATCAGAAAACAGAGATCAAAATCCCTTAAAGTCTCTGAACAGACCAAGAATTTTGGTACTAAAATATGTGTGTTTAAAATTGCAGCACTATAAAATATTCAGTGATTTTAAACAATTTTTCACTTACCCAACTTCAGCTGCGGTAAATCAGGAATCTCATTCATTATGAGGGTGTAGTATGAGTGAAGACCCCTTTGAGCACTCAGGAGCAGAAGACAGAGATCCTTATGCCACTTGTATGCATGCTGCATACAATTTTCAGATGGGACATAAAAGCTGCCCTGTGTAGCAAAGTGTCAAGAAAATAGAGAAATTAAAATGCATGGTCTCCAGTTCTGCGACAGATTTCCACGAAAACCCAGCTGGGGGGAGTCATTAATCTCTTTTTACAAAAATATATAGAGATAGGACAAGGGGTAATGGCTTTAAACTAAAAGTGTAGGTTCAGACAGGATTTAGGAACAAAATTCTTGACTGTGAGGGTGGCGAGGCCCTGGCACAGGTTTTCCAGAGAAGCTGTGGTTGCCCCATCCCTGGGGCTGTTCAGTCCCAGGCTGGATGGGATTTGGAGTGACATGGTCTAGTGGAAGGTGCCTCTGCCCATGGTAGGGGATTTGAACTAGATGGTGTTTAAGGTCCCTTCCAACCCAAGCCATTCCATGATTCTTCAATTCTAATCAAGCAGATGGCACCAAAAAGAGATTTTAACCATCCCAGCCTCCCAGCCAGCCAGCTGGCTAGATGTGTAATCCAATAGTGTCTCATTCTACATCTTCATTTTGGCCGAACCATAACAAAACTATCAGGTTTCAGCAAGGCTGTCAACATGAGAACACCCTCAGACCAAACAATCTAACAGAGAAATCAACCTCTGTCCTTCCACGTGTCCCACTGTGGAGCCAATGTCTGTCCCGAAAAAACAGAGTCCTGTGTGAAATACAGCCTCTCTGCTGCAGGAGGAGGGGTGGAAGGAGCTATAAAGATATCTACACTCACTTTCCTTTTCCCTCCTTATTGCCTCCTGCAAAGGTTATATCTTGATGGTACCATGGTGTGCCTAGTAATCTGTATTAGTAAACAAATGCAGCTGGGATTGCTATACCATCAACAAATATGAGCCACTCTGTGCTCCAGGATCAATGTTTGTGTTAGTGTAGCTCTTGTGGGAGAATGGAACAGGACAGGCCACAACATGTTTTCCACAAATATTTCCCAAACAACATTTTTAGACTTAGAATGCAAGCTGAGTTTTCATTAAGGCACCATAAATCAGAAGTTTTCACTTCTGTCAAAAGATGAGTTTATAAATTACTGATATTTGAGATTTGAACTGCTTAGGTTTAAAGCAGAACTATTTATTAATACCTGGGTTTGGGAAACATTGACAATTTGCAACTTAGTCCACTGCTTATCACTGCTAGGATAAGAATACAATTCCTAAAGGCCAGCCAGATGCTGCCTGCCATTGGACAGTCCCAAAAGCTGCACATCTCCAGGAGCAACAGAGAAGAACCACATGCCAGGCACATCTCCTGTGTTTTACTCCCTTTGACTTCCCTAAAACCTGTATTTCACAAATCTTGGCCTGAGCCAGGATGCTTCCTGCAGTTTCTCATGCCAATCTTCAAGGAGTTAACTACAATTCTGTGGTAGGCACAAAGAGAACTGCTCTCTAGACCTGCAGAGAAACAGTTGATGATAATTGACAGAGTTGGCAGTTCTTCAAAGGTTTCATAATCTCCACCCTCAGCACGGGTATTTTTTACTCTCACCATGTCCAAAACAAAAAAAGGAGCAGAAAGAAATGCTGCTCAAAACAATAGAAAATTGGAAGTGGATTGGTGTACAATGGCATAATGTCGTGAAAATATGCTCTCCTTTATTATCCACTGCTGATTTTTTTGGGCAAAAATTAGCCTGGCATTTAAATGCTACACTGCTGAGAAGAAGGAAGAAAGTGAGTTAATTTCATAGTTTATGTGAATGCTGTGACATAGTGTTGTGCATGACTACACTTTAATAGGTCCATTTTCAGCCATTCCTTGGCATAGATTATAGTCTAAATATAAAAAGTAATAGAAAAATACACCTGCAGGTGGGCTTAAAACATGCATAAATTAATGTTTAAAATATTACTTAATTAGTCCAGTTTTGAATTCTTTAACATTTGTCTTCCTATCTCATGGTGCTTTTTCAAATTTGTCCTCAGCTGATTTACACTGGACAATTGACCACATGTTCTAAAAGGCAAACAAAGAATTAGGAGCACTGAGTACAACCACAACAGGCAAGTAAAATTTTCTCCAACATTTCTCTGCATTGCAATGTAAACTTTTTTTAAATTACTGTAAGATGTGGTTGGTACACCTGTGTGAATAGAGAGCTGGAAAGATTGTTCCAAGCTCTCTTTTCTCCTCCTGTTCCAACTCTCTGGGAAGGGTTTCTGTGCCAAACAAAGCTGCTGTGATTTGAGAATGCCATTGCACAAGAGGCATTGCACAGGCCAGGCTGGGCTGTGCATGAGTAAGAGGACATATCATTAAGCATTTTGATCAAATTCTATTAAATGGCAACTGCCTTTGAAACCCTGTTGTCTAATGGGAACATCCATCCTAATTTGAAAAATGTTTTTGTCGAGGTAGAAAGTGAGCATGACAGAAAAAAAGGTGACAAGCTCCAAATTTCTGGTTCTTCAGTGACTTAAAGATATTACTGCTCTCACAGGATTGCTTCTGCTTCTTCTCAGAGTTGTCACACATGTACAGGATACAGAGCAGGACATTACAGAGATTATTAAACCCACCTCAGGGACAGTTTAAACTAATGTGAACTAAGGTCTGTGCATCTTCATCTGCAGGGACCCCAGAGGGCAGGCATCTATCAGATGATGCCATTATAAACTGCTGCAGCTAAATCAGCTTATCCATCACTGTTCAGTAAGCTGAGAAATGTCAAGAAATGCCTTCTTTGGGGATGGTCTAAAGATTGCAGACCTTTCACATTTGCTATTTTAATTGCCTCTTCTGTGCATTTATTCAGGTGATTCCCTATTTCCTTGCCAATAGCTTGAAATATGGATTCAAACTACAACAGTAACAAATTGAGTTTGGTAACAAATGTGTTACGTGCTGTTCTAAGGGAAAAAAAAAAAACAGTTCTCAGGAAAAACAGCAGCTATGATCCATTAAACAGCTACTAAATGCTCAGCTTTCCAGCTTTCTTGACTCAGGATGACAAATACTAGTTTATTTCTAGTTAAGGCAAACTTCTCATTAAACCAAAAAATAATACTGAAGCTGAAAATTCCACCTTGCACAAAGCCTGATGGCTGCTCTGGGCTTGTAATATCCATTGTAAAAGTATATGTTGGTTTTGTTTGTAGAGATTCTCATGGCTTTTTGAATTAATTCCTTTGGCCTATTGTTATTTTAATCTCATTATTTTGTAGGTAGACAGATTTTCTATGCTGATTGTAAAATGCATCTGCACTGATTTCCTTTTCTAAGGCCCTCTCTGTCTGTAGTGATAGATTGCATCTCTGGCTTTTGCCCTTTTCCATTTCTGAAAATTTTGGGAGCACATGAATTCCTGACAAATTTCACTTCAAGACTTAAGACCTAAAGCTACTCTGATAGCAAAGATGGATGACAACACAGAAGCCAATAGTACTGACACAAAATGATTTTTTCCATTGTGTTAACATCATTAGGGCAAAATAGATCAAAAATTCTTTTTAGTCATCCTTTTGTTCTGAATGTATTTATTTTGTAGTTTTTAGGCTGTAGCCAAATTAAGTTCTCCTTGAGTTTTGGCTACTCTAATTTTCTCCCTGCATAACCTTACAACACCCTTGTAGTCCTCCTGAGTTTCCTGCAACTTCTTCCAAAGATCACAAACTCTCTCCAGCTAAAGAGCTCTGAAAATCTTTTCTCATGAAGAGTCCTCAGCATATATGTCTAATTTCTCCATTTCCCTTTTTACTGTGACCATCATTAATCATAGAGTCATAGAATGGTTTGGATTCCTAGGGACCCTAATGATCATTTAAATCCAAAGCCCCAGCCAAGGGCAGGGAGACCTCACACTAGATGACTTTATAAAGAAAAACCTAGAAAAAGTGAGATAAAAACTACTGCCTAGTGTTTTGGAAATGTAAAGGCTTCAGTTCACTTTGATCATGGTGTGCAAAGCTGGACCCCAACACTGGACCATCACTGACCCTTACCCATCTATCCTCTAAGCTGGTCTTCTGCTGGATTTACCCAGCCAAGTAAAATAGCTTTCAATATCAACAAGCCCAAACAAACTAAGCATTTTTGCAATATCCCTGTTGAATACATTTAAGTTAATCAGCCTTTTAAATGAATAGGTTCTCTGTGCAATGCTCTTATCACTCAACAGATTCCTCCTATAATTAGACTGTATTTCTTTATAAATGTACTTTTCCTTTATAATAAAAGAAAGGAAAATTACTTGCAAAAAGCAAACACCTTCATCAAAGAAGGTTCATGTCAATTCATTATTCAAATGCAGAGCACAATTTGCAGGTATTCACTACCTGTGCACTATGCCTATCTAATATCAAAAGGCACCAACTGAATTTTATGCTTTGTAATGTACATTAAGTAGCTTGTATTTGTTTTGTATTAAAGCAATTCCATGAGCTATGTTAACTATGTGCAACGTTCAACAATAGCACTAACAGTTGGTAAATGAGACCCTTTATGTTTAATCTAACTCAACACATTTCACAATTCACATTCAAATTGCCCGTCAAGAATTTTAATGTACTAAAAAGCCATTCCAGACTAAATAGACGACTTTTGCACTCTCCAGCCATTTTCCAGTAGCAGAGAAAGCTACCCTACCTTTTCTGCTTCTGGGAAAGATTTACAGAACTGCTTGAAACTGAGGGACAAATCTCAGCACTACAAGATAAATGTAGTTTCTGCATCTGCCCATTTGTCTGCAAGCCCATTTTTATTATCTAATATGAAATTTTATTCTGGTTTCAAACTCAAGGACCAAGGCTTTACTCTCTACTTCAGATGCTGTTTTCCAAGACCTGAGATTTACGGTTATTTGGTCTTTGGAAATTAAATTATAGTTATAACTTGAGCTAAAACTTTAATGCTTCCACTTCATTTGTGAAAGTGCTTGAGCAGTGGTGGAAGAAGGACAAGTTTTTTATTCCATTTTCTGAAACTGGTTGCATATCAGAAACTACTTTTGTCCTAAAGAGGTTATAATGAAAAATACATTAAATGAATGGTCAGAGAATTCATGGAAGAGGCAAAGAATGTCTTTTGAGCCATTGTTATGACAGAAATTATGTGCAATTTAAAGAGAAAAAAAGAATCTAGATGATTGAAAATAAAAAACTTTTGATCATGATATTTCATAAGGAAAACAAAACTATCACCACCACCACCAACAACAACAAAAAGGAAAAATTCTGCATTTGGATTGACTAAGAACATTTTTATAAATATTAACGGTATATATAGGAAAAACCCATATGTATACACATAAAGATATTGTAGAGGTTTAGGATGAATATTAAAAAGGATTTCTTCACTAAAATGGTTTTCAGGCATACTGACATGTTCCCCAGGAAAGTGGTGGAATCATTATCCTTGGAAGTGTTCAAAAATGCCTTGAATGTGGCATTTGAGGACGTGGTTTTATGGTATAAATGATGGTGGTGCTGAGTTGACATCTGATAATCTTAAAGGTCTTTTCCACCCCTAAGGATTCTGCATGTGTGTATATGTATATTTACTCCTCCATTCAGCTATGGAAAACTGCCAAACACAAACAACTCCCCCTCATTAATTCATTCATCAATACAAACATCTTTAACAACCCCGTGCCAGGCAGTGAAAAATTATTGGCAAATCTAAAAAAAACCCTGTAGTTTAAAGATATGGAAGCCCACAGAGGCCAGATTGTGGATGCCATTCTGTGGTGACACTGTTTCTTTCAGCCTGGTTTTAGAATTTCAAATGTTTTTATTGAAGAGAGCAACCAGAGACTACATATAACAGGCATGGGACGCAAATCTTGGTCCTATTTGGCAGAAAAATAATGCATTTCTGGTTTTTGTCTGACAGTAGCAGATATGTGAACACAGAACATTCTTGAGGGTCGGATGACACCCACATAAGCCAGCTCCTGTAAATCTCTTTCCTCTAATACCCACTGACAGGTAGAGACCATGCTTATAGGAGGAACAGCTATGGAAAACTGAGAAAATTAACATTTTCTATTAAAAAAGGAAAACTGAGGACCAAACATTTAAGATAAATAGAAATATGGGACTAGGATGTGCATATTCTATTAACTTAATAAACTGCTTTTTTTGTGTTGATTTATTAGTCTGTATTTGATGTGTTGGTTCATTATCCAAAGCTCTAAAATAAAAGTAAAATCATTATGTTATATTTAAATTCTATTTCAGTTACACTAATAACACTAATCCAAAGCTTCAATAACAGGCAATAATTAGAAAGGCAGTGACAATATATGGAACTATTTATGTTATGCCTCTCACTAAATCTGTTATGTAAGAAAAAGTAGGCTGGTATTTCATAAATACAATTTGACATTTATATTACCTCTAAAAATTAAAGCCACTTTGTTAAAACCCCTGGGATAATAATGCAGTAGAAAAAGTATTTGACATTCCAGTCACATTTAGTGACAGGTTCAGTGATAATTTACATTTTGTACAAAATTAGCAGTTGGAAAGTATTTGACTTGAGACCCTTAAAAATGAGGAGCCATCAAGCCTGAAAAAGAGCATTCTCTGAACAGATAGAGGAGAATTCTCCTGGTCAGCTGTAATTTGTCTTATTCGTGTCAGTGACTGTAAGTCACTGTTCTAAATGGAGGCTGTAGTTTATCACTTGCAATTGGCCAAGGAAGAAGGAGTGGCCAGGAAAGTATTTTTAGGAAAATTACCATCTAAAAATATCATTCTAGTAAAGCAAAAGTGTTTCACAGATTGCACTGATTTCCCTTTAAGTTCTTCTAGGAGAAAAAACACTGACAATGTTCTAAATGTCTCATATTGACCCACTTAGAAAAAAAAAAAAAAAACCTTCTCATATTTCTCATCTAAAATACAATTTCTGGCTTTTATTCATTTTATTTTTCATCAAGAAAAACTTCATATAGCAATATATTTTAGAATTTAAAGATCAAAAAAAAACTCCCTAATATTTTTGTTCATACACAGATGTTTTGGGTTCTTGGGGGTATTTCCCCAGATTTTTCTTTAAGGGGGCATTTCACAATTGTTTAATTTCTATGCAATTATTTGAAGTCTGTTTCCCACTCACTTTAA